>NC_044006.1:3618888-3920462 GCF_900496995.4 Aquila chrysaetos chrysaetos
CTCAGCACCTCCCAGGGCAGGGCTGGAGGAGCTTCACCATACATCACCCCAGAGCTGAAGAATTGAGTGTCGCTAGTTAATTCAATATAAACCGAGACAGCAGTACATTGCAGTGGATCTCCCAGATCACTTTATCAAGTGCTCCAGAGCGAGGAACACCAATTAACGAGAGCTAAATTGAAGACTTCATTGAGGACCTCAGGGCATGCTATATTTGCCGCTGTATCCCTGCTGATCTCTGCTGCTCCAGCCGTGCTGGTTGCTCTGTGGTCCATCAAGGACCAAACAAAGCCTGATGCCAAATGCAAAGGGCTAGATGCTCCCAAGCATTAGTAGAAGCAAAAGGCATGGAGCTGGGCTGGTGTGCACCGGGAGGGATTTCTAAAGGTAGCTCTGGCATGTGCAGCAATGCAGCAGGTTGCTGACCAAAGGAGAGCACGTAGTCGGATCTCAAACTAAATTCATATAACACCCTACCCTGAAATTAATAGGACCTTCTATGCCAGGACTGTAAAGACAGGGCTCTGTGTAAGGTCTGTGTTTTTGAATTAGACTCCTGTGCTTAAATAAATTAAGTGAGCTGTCAGTATATTAAAAGATTTAATGCCTTCTTCGGTTTTGCAGTGGAATCCTAATGAAAATACTCTTCAATATAAAATGCTGAATAAATTAAATGGTGAAGTGTTCTAATAAACGGTCTGTTGTTACAGTGAGCCACATTAAAGTAGTGTTTATCTCTATGGTAAAGATGTTGCCCTGGCTTTAAAAGAGTTTCTGCTGGTTCAGGCTTTTTCTGACAAAACATAAGCATTGTGCTTAAGTTGTTCAGTTCAAAAGCATCTGCGCGGTTCCTGGGCCAAAACCTGAAATCAATGGAAATCTTGTTGGCTGGCTAACCCGGAGCTGGATTAAATGGCATTTGGAGCAGAGGGCTCTTGCAGACTGAATTGGAGCTGCTGAAGAAGTTGCTGCCTGATGCTCTCTGCCCCGAGCAGGAGACACAGAAGTGTGCGTGGGGTTAGCTACAGCCATCAGCAGCATCCTACAGTGCTGCCTCCTCCCCACTAATTAATAATCTGGATTATCAGCTGTGAGTCTCGGGTGCTGGTCACAGCAGCAAAGAGGTGGCAGGCGGTGGGGACAGCAGTGATGGCTTGAATCATGCCGGAGCTAAATCCAGCACAGCTCAGGACCCAGAGTCCTTGGTGGTGCTCAGCATGGACAGCTAGCTCCGTGGTGTGGGCAGCAGGGATGAGACAAGGTCCCAGCATCCCAGCTTCAGCGACGAGGCCCTAAATTTACAGCTGGGTAGATTTTGCTATTGAAGAACCACAGTGAAATCACAAATAAGCTGAGGAGGGGCTTAAAAGTATTTTTTCGCTGTTCTCATTACAAGTTAAGATAACAAATTACATCTCTTTTATATTCTTTATATAAGGTAAAGACCTGCTTTTAAAGGTAAAGACCTTACCAGAAGATAAAGTCCCTTACATATAAATCAATTATGAAACAACTTTAATTGTCCCGCTTTTGGATATCAGTTCTTATCTAATGACCTCCACCCCTCACAGTATTTTCTTTGGAAGGAAAATTTTTTCCTGAAATTGTTTTCAGAGCTTGAAAACCCAGAAATAATGTCCCAGTACCCAAAGAAAAAAAAAAAAAATCTAAATTATATAGATATACCTGTTCGGTCCCCAGAGCATCTGGATGCACAGTAAGATGTCACAGAAAGCCAACCGTATGCTGGGCTGCATCAAGAGAAGCGTGACCAGCAGGTGAGGGAAGTGATTCTCCCCCTCTACTCCACTCTCGTTGGAGTATTGCATTCAGTGCTGGGGCCCCCACCATGAGAAGGACATGGACCTGTTGGAGCGAGTCCAGAGGAGGCACACCAGGGTGATCAGAGGGCTGGAGCACCTCTCCTGTGAGGGCAGGCTGAGAGAGTTGGGGTTGTTCAGCCTGGAGAAGAGAAGGCTCCGGGGAGACCTTCTAGCAGCCTGCCAGTACCTAAAGGGGGCCTGCAGGAAAGCCGGAGAGGGACTTTTTACAAGGGCATGTAGTGACAGGGCAAGGGGTAATGGCTTTAAACTGAAAGAGGGTAGATTTAGATTAGATGTAAGGAAGAAGCTCTTCACTGTGAGGGTGGTGAGGCCCTGGAAGAGGTTGCCCAGAGAGGCTGTGGATGCCCCATCCCTGGAATTGTTCAAGGCCAGGTTGGATGGGGCTCTGAGCAACGTGGTCTAGTGGAAGGTGTCCCTGCCCAGGGCAGGGGGGTTGGAACCAGATGATCCTTAATGTCCCTTCCAACCCAAACCATTCTATGATTTTATGATTCTATGAGATTCTATGATTCTATGTCAGCTGGGTGTTGCAGACCAGTCCCAGAAGAAGTCAATGGCTGGCTCCTGGAACTGCCCGAGTGAGGGGTCTGCAGCCAGGGCTCCTGCTGAAGAATTTCCATGAAAGGAGAAATTTCAGCAGCTCCCAGAGAGCAGAGACATGGCAGAGCTCCTGCAGAAAGCCCCACTGTGCGAGATCGTGGTGCTCTTTCATTCTGTGATTTCCTGGGCATAGATGAGTGTGTTATTAAACCATGCATTTTTACTCACAGTTTTAGCAACTTTTAGGGAATACAGATGTGTAACTTCCCTGAAAAGTCTATCAAACTAAAGCAGCAGATGGGGATCAACAGTGTTTAACCGGACCACTGGAACACAGGTCCTTCATGTACTTGCTTTGAGCTGCTCTCTTTGGTACTGCATTTGGGTTTTTTTTTATAGAAGGGATGTAGGCTGGGTTCATTTCATTTGGGTTTATAGTACTTTTCCAGCCTTTCCACTGGCAAAGATGAAGTACTAATAACACTGAGGTGTCTGCGTGAGTCTCCACCAACGCCAGATCAATAACTCTGAGAAAGGGAATTGTCCCACTCAGTGCTCGGGGATGATGACTTCAATACTCATTATTAGGAACATTATAAAACCAAAGAAGGACCACCTCATCCATGTGGTGTGTGTGTCTGTATGTCAAGTCACAGTGATCTTTGGTGGATCCAGGATATGGCTTTAAACAAAAAAACCCCAAACCAGCATGATTTTGAAATGGCCAATGATGATGAAATCATCTGTTGGGAAGTTGTTCTGATGTTACTTCTCCCAATTTAAAAAGCACACCCTTCCCAGTTTGAATTTAACAGTGTCAGCTTCTAGTCACTGGCTCTTTTTATAGCTCTGTCTATTAGATTGAAGAGCTCTCCCTTTCTGCATTTCTGTACCCTGTCTGAATACATTTGGATTGTCATTAAGCCATCCCTTAACCTTCTCTTTGTTAAGCTAAGCGTATTGGGGTCCTTGAATCTGTCACTATAAGGCATGTTTTGCAACGCTTCAGTCATTCTCGTGTGCCCTCTCCCATTCATCACCATCCTTCTTGAGTTGCAGACACCAGAAATAGCTGCAGTGTCCCACTAGATGTTACACTGGAGATATTTCACTCCGCTATTTTATCAAGTTTCCAGCGTTGTGTAATAGGATCCCTCCTCCCCTCGGTGAAAACCTGGTTCCTAGAAGTGTGGCTTCGTGTGTGCCCACGTTAAACAGGCTGGTGTTTGCTTTATCTGGTTCACAAAAGTTGCAGGTCTGAGGAAGAGACCGATCCACATACTGACCGTGGTCCTACTCCAAATCTCATCAGCAAACTTTGATTGTAATGAGTTTTGATTTTCTACCATTTGCTAGAAGTGATGAACTGAAACACAGCCACTTGGGATGATTCTCTGATATGTTTAAACATATCAGCGGGGTTTTCATCCATTTAGCGCATGCCATGTTGATTTTACATTGTTTTAGCTTCCTAATAAATGAGACAACATTAAGTTAAATGCCTCACAGAAGTCAAACGTAACAGTGTTGATGAAATGTACTAAATCAATCAAATCTGTAATCACGTTCTTGAAAAATTATATCAATTTCATTTAATAAGATCTATTTTCCATTAACTCATGTTGATTGTAATTAGTTATTCTCCTTAAATTGTTATTAATCAAGTCCCTTATCAGCTCTTCCATTATTTTTCACAAAATCAACATCAAACAATCAGATTTATAATTACGCAAGTCATCCTCCTCATCGACGTTTATGCATTGGCACAAAGTCAGCGCTGCTTCGGTCTTCTGGAAAACTCCTCGCCTTGCAGACGCTGCCGGCCTGGGGCACTCCTGGGACAGATTTTAAAACTCTCAGGCACTGAATATTGAGGGCTGCTGATCAAAAAAATCCTCTAGCTGTAGTAGCAGCTGTTTAACATCCTGAGTTGGAACTGAAGATATTTCACATCATCGTATTACATTGCTACTTCACTTAGCTTTTTTTCCCCCAAATAGAGAAATTAAATATTTAGTGTCTGCCTTTTATACACTTTTTTTTAATGTCTGCTATTCTGTCTAGACAACTACTTTTAGTCTCTTATATCTAAAGAGCACTTCCCTATTGCCCTCAGCTCTGCTCACCATAAGTTTCACCTAACAGCCTCCTGCTTGGGGCTGGGTCATTATTAGTCACTCTCCCTTCCTTCCTTCCTGTGAATTTAGACCTACTCTCACTCCCCTTTGAACTTCTGTTTTTAACCAGAATAACCTTCTCTTTCCCAACGCTGAGATTTTGCTGGATTCCCTAGGAGCCTGAGTGCCTTTAAACAACAAGTTGCCAAATATCGTTCACATTTTCTGTTTAAAATCCTCCAGGTGACCTGGCTTAGAACACTGAAAAGCAAAGGGACCTACTGCTGGCTCAGGCTTTCTTCTGTCTGTGCCCAGCACGTACGATCGAAATGGGGTCACCTCTGTGCTGGCTGTGGCTAGTTTTTGGATCTGTGATCAGTCCTCCAGCTGTCAAGATGATCCTGTCGAGGATCCTTCTGGTTTTGGTTTGGAAACACTCTTATGCGACATTTAGAAAATCCAAAAACCAGCAGTGTGAGCCCTCCAGCTCACGTCATTCAAATTGAGGTTCCCCAGGACAGCGTAGGGAAATTTTCTTAAATCTTACAGATATGTGACTAAGGAGCCAGTAGTCCCTGCTTTCTAGTGAGAGTTGATGGTCTGGAGAAGTGTCTTCTGACGTTTATTTGTATTTGAGGTCACTTTCTCTTAAGTTTCTAGTGGTGCTTGGAACACAGCAATGTCACTTCTGATATCGATTGTCCCTCCTGCACCTTCTTTGCCCACGCAATTCTTTCTAAATAGGTTACAACTATTGATTTTAATATTCCAGGCACATGGATTTTCTTCCGAACTTTAAGTCATGCTCTCCACATACCATCTGTACTCATAAATTAGTCGTTCCCACTTTTTTTATTGCTCAGACTCGCTGCACTTTTGTACAGGCAATTAATGTTCTTCTCACTTCCCTAGGTGTGTTCATTAGGCCTTTTCTCAGCAGCTTCATTTTCTTCCTTGGCCAAGGGATGGGGATGGTCGCCGAAGGATTTCTGTGCTTCTTCATGCTCCCCAGTGCCAGTTCCTTCTCATCCAGTCCCAGTGTCCCTCTTTCCAGAAAGGCCACCAGCCCAAACAGCTGGCAGGAGGAACACAGGAGAAGGGAAAACCTCAGCCCAAGCACCGCCAGTTGCAGCACAGATGGATTTCAGGGTCATCATGGCAGTGGATGCAGAATGACTCAAAAAACAATCTGTCATGTGTCTGCTTCAGACGGTCTCCAACCTCTTTGATTTCTTCTGGCAGCCGCTTCCCATGTTCAGCTCAACCTGCTGTGACTGTTCCCCAGGCACACGCAAGCGCTTTTACTGGGCTGCTACAAAAACACCACATTTGGGGAATAATCTCACTTGCCTTTTGGCCCCCAGAGGTTTTCCAGAGATTTTGCGAACCCCAGCAATAGGAGGGCTAAGCCAAGAGAGAGGAAGAACTTAGGGCACCTGCACATACGGCTTGAGATCTGAAGGTTTCTTCTCACCTCCTCACCTCCTGCCTTTGGCATGTGCTTCAAGGTTGTGTTGGCTTAAATCCAGCCCAGGCCAAGGCGTGCTGACCGCCTAACACGCCTGTGCTCATTTTACCTGGCTCTGCTGGAAAGCAAGAAAAACCCAACCGGCTCTGTTCTTGCAGGTCCTAAACAGTTTGCAGCTGAGGGCTGGAACAGAGAGTTCTGATGGTTTTGAAAAGTCTCCTGTCTGGGTGATTTTATTTACAGCTGGTACACGTTAACTTATCATGGTTAGAGAATCGCTGTTTCAGAACAAAACCAAACCACAGCAGTTCTCCAGACTGGGCCCTTGCTGAGCTCAGTGACTGGGGATGTGCCTGTCCTTGCTCTTGAAAATACCCCCCTCCACCTTCTTTAATCCAGCAGAGTATTTAGGGGCACATCTGCGAGTAGAGAAGTGGAGAAGTACAAGAGAAGGGAGCAGAAAGTCTGTAAAATAAACAAGCTACAAAATGCCTCCAGGTTGCTCTAAATTATGCATCCTTCCTGTTGGGACATGTTCAAGGTTGTCTTTTCCTTTGAATGGCTCTCCTCCTGGATACTCATCTTCATTTTCTGGGATGCTTCTGCTGTGGGTTTATGGTTACTTTTCCTCCCCTTTTGCTGCCTTTTAAACAATTTCTTTGCTACCTTTTAAAATTCAGAACAAGATGAGGGAGGTCCCCCTTCGGCTGAGCGGTGGGGGAATGGGAAGGGGATAAATGGTCTCCAGTACGAGGTCGGTGCCGGCTGCAGGGCAAACACCATCACAAACCCCTCGCGGTGGTTTTCCCCCGTTTGAACCCAGGACAGACGGACGGTGCGGTGTCTGCAGGGACCCTGCACAGCCCCCTCTTGCTCACAGCCGTGGTCCATCACTTTTGGAGAGCCAGGAGCTTCGCTGGGACAAACTGGAGCTCCCTGCCTCTTGCCAAAAAACGTGCGGGCTGTTCTGGGAAAAAGCCTGAGCTGCTCGTTTCCTTAATGCGATTGGTGCTGGGTTCGGTTATGAAATTCATTTTTAAATTGTAACTTCTACTTTTTTTTTATTTTATTATTAAACCCTCTAAATTTCATTAGTTTGCACTTACAAAAATAAACCTGGCATCAACTAGTGAGCTCTCCTGAGATTGTGTCATCAATTTACCCCGCCACCGAAGCAGCCCCATGTCATGCCTGGCACGGTGACAGCACCCAACTTCAATACTGCGGCTGCCTGCAGTCCCCTGCCCTGCCTGGAAGCGAAGAGGTACTTTCATGGACTTTTCTGATTAGGAACTTTGGTTTCAAGGTTTCGGGGCTGGGGGGGGGGGGGGGGGGGCGAAGGAAGTTGATTATAAATTTAATTCCTGCATCTTAGTCATTTCTGAGCCATGGGTCATTAACCACACATTAGTACTGCTAGCCATTTTTCATAGGGGCTGCACCAGCGACACAGAGCACGGCTGCTGCATCCTGGAGCATCCTGCCTGCGACCCGTGGGCATTTTGGGGTGGCGGGGGGCACCCGTAGCCTGTGGGCTTGACAGTTTTTTACCAGGCAAATGCTAGAGGAGAGCCAGAACGGTGGCAGTCCTGAGTGTGAGTGTGACTGATAGCACATAAACGTCCTGGGAGTGGTGACTTCTCCGTATTTTACATGAAAACACCTCCTTGTCTTATAAAATATCCCAGCTCCATTTCTTCTCCTTTCCCCATGCTCGTGTTCATTTTTAACCCTTGCAGCTAGGTGAAGGTTAAACAGCTCCAGGCTTCAGGCATTTGGTCAAGGGCTTGTCCAGCCCTAACAAAACAAGTGCTATTTGTTGCCAGCGTAAACTGAGGTTTTCTTTTAATGAAAAAGTCGCGTGTGTCTTGCAGCGTGAAAGATAAATCTGTGAGCGTGTGAAAGACCCGTCCCGAGACGTGCTGCGCTGCCCATGCTCAGCACCAGCCAGAGTCACCCCAAAGCTCGCGATGTCAGTCTGTCCGCAGCCTTGACAAACAGCCCGAGGAAGCTGGCTCTTTTAATAGGCTTCAGGGGTTTATTTATAGCCCCTTTGAATAAGTGCAGCTGATACTTAAGATCGGCAGATTTAATGACAGTGAGCTGGCGAAAGGCCAGGTCTGCAAATAGTGCCACTAAAAGTCTTCTCCGCCATAAAATTTGTTTAATGTAAGAAATCATATCGTGCAGGGTTTTGCCTGCCATTTTTATAATTAGCGGGAGAAATCTCCATTTCGTTCCTAAGAGCAGACAGCACTTTATGGGACGCGGCTGTCTTTTGG
The DNA here is from genome assembly GCF_900496995.4 of Aquila chrysaetos chrysaetos. NCBI lineage: Eukaryota > Metazoa > Chordata > Aves > Accipitriformes > Accipitridae > Aquila > Aquila chrysaetos. The sequence continues at coordinate 3,627,140 of NC_044006.1, forward strand.
TGGTAGTTTTGAAATTTATCTCCACGGTTGGAGGGACTCCTGTGCTCTCTGTCCCACGGGTAGGGGACTTTGCCCACCCCACATCTCCTCGTGCTTCCCCAGAGACATGGGGAACAGAAAAGAGCAGCAGAACCTGTGCCAGGTCCATGCGGTGGCTGATCCCGGAGGAGGACGAGGAGGAGGAGGAGGATGACACCCTGTATGTGCCAGACCCCAGGACCGAATCCTTGCCAAGGAGCCGCCAGCCGGTGCAGTGACATCCCTCTTGAGATTTGACCAAAACCCCATCAAACTAACCAGAAAAGCAGCTTCCAGGCGGGGCAGACGGGAGTGGGGCAGTTTGTGATCTGTAGACATGCAAAATGCATTGAAATGACCACACTTTGGTCTCACTTTGTCGACGTTTTGATAACTTTGCAATACTTTTCTCTAAAGGGCCATGTTAGATTTTTGCAACTATTCCCACTTTCTACAGACCTCTCGGTCATATACAAAATCCCCAGCAAATTACTTTGGAATGAGTTCTTTTATTCCCTTTTTTTCCTTCCTCTACACAGAACAGAAATGAGCTTGGGTCATTTTGCTTACTAACCACAACAAATGACTCTAACCACACATAGAGCAGCGTACAGCACCTTACGGCCTGGCATCGTCCCTGGCAGCATCACCGCCGACGGCAGCGTGTCCCTGGGAACAGCCTTTGCAGGTGAGCATCTGCCCCGGGGTTTGCAGAGGGACCCCAGGCTGTGCTTGGGGAAGAAGGGAGATCTCCTCTTCCAGCCCAATCCACAGCCCACTCCGCTTCAAAAAAGGCTTTTTTTTTGGTGTCATACAGGTTTGCCCTCTCTGAGGGAGCAGTGCCTTAAAAAACTGTGTATTTAGAATAATAAAAAGCAAGCAAAATGCTAGCAAAAATCAAAGCGTTGGAAATCCCTTTAGGTTTTGCATTTAGATGTACAGATGCATTTCAGGAGCTCTCTGCCTGTGATCTAGATACAGTGCAATAGCAAGCAGCTTGCCCACTTTCTCTTCACTGTGGTCACCCGTCCAGCCTCCTCCATCAGCAGAAGAGCTGAGAATTAGGTTTTTTGCTCATCTTATTTTCTGAAGGGTCCCCTCGAGATATGTCCTCTACCTGCTCACCTCCGGAGCAGCCATCCCCGCTCGCCCGTGCAGGTACCTCTGTCCCAAGGTGGCCCATGGGGCTGCGAGAGAATCTGGAGAAGACGGGATTATTCTGGACATCTTTATGGGAATAGCTTTCCCTGGTGTTTGCACTGTATATATTCTCTGGACCTCCTGCCATCTCAGCTATACATAGATTTTGGTCCAGCTCTCTCCTATTATAAAGATTAACCATGGGCGAGCCCTGGCCAGCTCTGTGATTTAGATTACCCATTTCTGTAATGGACCGAGCACTTGCCTGGCTGCGAGATGGGCTGATATTTATAGACACACTCTGGATCCCAGATAAAATGCTGTGTCTTTAGTTAAAGATGCAAGAGATGATTAGTGTCCTTTCTGCGGGATATGGTTAAATTTGAGGTACTTCAGGAGTGCCTTAATGCCTTGCTGACCTGGGACCTACATTCAGAGGAAGCTTTAAAATTAAAGAAGGCAGGAGAAGGGAAATAATTGGGTGGATTGTGTTGAAAAAGGTGATAGGTATGGCTGTTCGCTCTGTCTTTTTTTTAATTTTTAGGCTTTTCCTATCACATTTTCCTTCCAGGAAGATGAAAAATTGAAAAAGTCAGGCGCACGGTATCTCCTCTTCAGATACAAGCGAGAAGTACACACACACAGATATTTTTTACTGGAAGGAGGAGAACTCCATCACGCAGAGAAGTGAGCTTGTCTCCTTCGGTTGCCTCTGCACACAGGGGGCCCGGGAAGCCACGGGGGGAGCCGCCAGTGCCGGGGGGGTCCAAGCACAGGGAAAATGAAGCTCGTGCCCTTACAAGACACCGCGTGCCCTATTTCCAGGTAACAACCGGGTGTGAAGGAGGCACCTTGTTGGCCGTACATGTGTTTAGACCTGAATTTCACGCTTCATTAGTCTTCGGGGTCCCTGGAGGCTCCTTCGTGCTGCTTGGGGGGATTTGACCTTGGGAGAGGTTTGCTGGTGCTGTGCAGGGCGGCTGCAGGCTGCGACGGCAGGATCCGTGCTGTGCCTGCCGGGATGCTCAGCCCGGCTCCGCATCGGCCAGGGCGCAGGTGTGAAATCCCCTTTGGGAGAGGTTAGCGCTGCTCAGGTGCAGCCGCTTTGCGGTGGCATCTGGGAGCGATGCTCAGGCACGTCTGATAAATGAACCCTCCCCTGACACCGTGCGGTAAGTAGGGCCAGGCCGTTTTGCTTTTCACCAAACGCTTTCCTTCCAAACACATGTGAGAGGTGTTTGTAGTGATGTGATTAGCAATGGAGGCTGGCAGCTTTATTTTGAGCCCCGGAAAGGTCTTTCAAGATTTTGAAACGGACTGCCAAAATCCTCTGAGAGACCTGACCCCCGAGCAACCGACACGCGGCAGCTTCAGCAACCCTAGTTTCAAGCCACCGACTCTTTCTCCTGCTCACAGTTAATGCTACAAATCCAGAGGCTTTTCCCCAAAAATGTATTCATTCAGGTGAGTTCCCTCTACAGGTCTCACCCGTGGTCTAAATCCGGCGGTCAGGAACGTGCTCTTCCTACCCTGCGTACCCTGCGGCGATGCGAATCCACCTGCCGTCACCCTGGACGGGAGCGGGAGCTCCCAAAAGAATTCCAGGAGCTTTCTGGGGTGCAATGACTGATCCTGCACCCAAGGAGGAGGATGTCCCCCGTCCCTCCGTGCTGTCCTGCAGGGGACGTGCACCCAGCAGAGCTCGCCGGCGTTTGGTTGCTCGGTCACTGCGGTACAGGCAGATACACAGGGCGGTTTCAAGCGACGGGAGATTGTACTGATGTATAAAAATTGAAACTATCTGTTTAAAGGAGGGCGGAGGGAGCAATCCAATGGATTATTCACAAAGACTCGATCCCAGGTGAATTTTGACAGAGCCCTGCTGTAGCCCTGTCCCGCACACCCAAGCACTCGTGCTACGGGAACAGGCATCATAAAAATGTATCTGCAACACAAATATCAGTATGGGCAATTGAAGTGAGCTCTGGTGGTATCACTACTCGGCAGAGGAGGAGGTTTGAACATACCTGAGCTGCTCCTCGGTACGCATGCCCAGGGGTTTTTCCCTTCGCGGGCACCGGTGCTTCCCATGTCCTGTGCAAGGCATCGATGCAGCCTGAGCGTTAGCGATAAATGGTCACATCGAAATAACACATTTGCAGACCAAGAGTGATTTTGCTACAAAATCTACAATTTCAAGCAGTGAAAGCACCTGATCAGAGCATATAATGCTTTGCTAGCATACAAATCATGAGCAGAAGAGGGCATTTCACTCAGTAAAGCTGCAAGTTTTGAAATAACCTGAATTTTTCTGGCCCAAATTACTAATTGCAAATTATTCACCCAGTTCTGGTAGAATGTCCTGTTTTTGCTGAACTAAAACCAACTGTATAGTACCCTCTTAGCCTACTGGGCTTATCTCCAGAGCTCAAAGCTGTTCAACTTCCTTGTCTCTCTTTTCCCTCTCATTTATTTTCCATATGATAAATAATAAAAAAAGGATTTTTAAAGCAGGATAGGAGAGAACTTTTCTTTTTTAGTGCACTGTTTGCTGGGGCATGGGGGGAAGGCTGGAGAACCTGAACTATTATCAAGAATGCCACTCAAATTACAATATAATTGTCTGAAAGAAAAAAATTCTGGCAGCTAATTCTGATTGCAGTGCACATTTCTGTGCCTGTGACAAATGATTTCTAAAGTTAGATTCAAGGACAACAGGCTTCCAAGAGGTCACTCATCTACGATGTTTATTTTATTTGCCATACCAAAGGAAGTTTTAAAACAGTTAAATTAAGAGGAGGGGAAAAAAACAAAAAAAGGGAAGAAAAGCATGGATGATCTGAAAAGATTGAAGTGTTTTGTTTTAAAAGGACTGATGCTCAGAGCCATAAAGTATGAAATACAGGAGGGAAAGCAGATTTGGGGCTAACCTACAATATCACATTAGACTTTAAAGCTGTTCCAACAGACTAAGCATTTGAGAAAGAATCGGAGCTGTTTGTGATAAGTTGCTCCTCTTATCGGCAAACTGTCATCTGTCTTGAGTGAGAACATTTTGTCCACCCTACCAAAACAAGTCAGAAAAATTGGATAAAAACAAAAATATAAATCAGAACGGTAGCTGGGAGCAGAACTGAAATGATGGCAATTTCCTGGCAAGGATCGCTGTACAGCTAAATGTCAGACGTGGCAGAAAGAATTATATTTTCGACTGGAGGTCAGGAATTATGTGCGAGCATGCGGTGGCCAGACCCCCAGCCAGCGTGGGACCCGCGTGGCCTCTGGTGACCGCCACGGTGGCTCGGCGGGCAGCGATGCCGGTGCGCGTCCCGGCTGCAAGACCGGCCGGGAGCACTGCAGCTCTCTCCCATCGCTATCCCGCCGGAGGCTTTGCTCCTTCCCCGGCTGCGGCATAGCCCAGCTCCGCGGCACGAACCTCCCGCTGATTTCGGCAGGGTTGGCGCTGCTGGACCAAACCTTTTCTGCTCGCAGCCAGAAGCAGAAGGTCGCGGTGCCTGCAGCTTGCGGAGGGTCTCCAGGCAATCTTTACGACTGGAGCTAAATGTTGCCGGAGCCGCCCCGTGCCTGGCTCCCTGCAGACGCTTTTCCATGGGATAAGTGGCTTGCAGATAATCACGAATTAAGTGCTTCCCAGGCTCTTTCTAAATCTAATCCTTTCACTGCAGTCCCAAAGCACCCCTGGAGCTACAGCGGCCGATGGAGAATGGAGGGGCACCCTCTGCCCAGGTGCGTGCGTGTGTGCAGGGTCGTGGGGACCAGTTGCACCTGAAGTACCGAGCTCCCCCTCTCCTCCGGGTCTCCTGCAGGGAAAACACGCTCAGGTCAGGGGAAATCATCAGGGTACGACCTTCTCCTTGGCAGTGATAACTACGGACAGCCCTTCTGGCCGCCCTCCCCTTCTCAGCCCTGCGTGGGGAGGCATTTAGTTGTACCCGCAGTTCTTAGCGCTTCGTGCCCTCGGACCAAGGGGACGGCACACGGGGATATCGCGGGTGCACGTGTGCCTCTGGGGCATGGAAAAATATCTAGGGACGTGGGCACAATATCATGGCAGCACCTTGGCATTTGAGCTGGAGGCAAAGCGGGACGTCCGTACCACCACCGGGGATGAGCCGTGTTCCTCATCTCCCGGGCAGAAGCTCAGCAGCCCAGGAGGGCAGACATTGCTTTGTGCTCAAGGCAGGCACCGAATTGAGATGGGCAGCAGTGGGAGGCCCAGGCACCTTGATGTCCAGGGCAGCACGGGTGGAGGGGAGCCGAGGTGCAGCCTGCCAGCCGCTTCCCCGCGCTGCACCTGATGCTCCCAAGTGTTTTTCTCCTTCACTTCAACACATTTAACACTGTGTTCCCACCGCAGCAGCCAAGCTGATATCACTGGAAGCAAGACCTGACTCAGATCCTGAAAAAAAAAAAAATCAGCTATTTGGATGCACCATAGCTGCTGCACTCTCGGCAGCAGTGAAACCACAAGACACCCAAGTGCAATTTGGAAACAGAGGTACAACAAAGGGAGATTTGGAGACAGCCTTTTACAAAATCACTGAATGGGAAAAGAGAGGTGCTGGGCAGAAATGAGGCGTGTGGTCCGTCAGGTTGTGAGTGGTAAAGACGTGGCAATGTCAAAGGCTTGCGCAGCCTGGGGTGGGGAGCAGCACCTTCGAAAGCAGGCGAGGGAGAAGACTGTTCTCTTCCCCTAGTAAAGAGCTGAAGGGTCTGGAAAACTCCTCCAGACCCTTTGCAGGTGGGGAAGAACGAGCTGGATTTGCTACAAGGTCTCACAGCCCCCAGCACCGCTCTCTGCCCAACCTGCCCCAAGGTCATCGCACCCCAGCACCCAGCAAACCCCTGGCCCCCGGTCGGTGCTGCAGGATTGGAGCATCCGATACGGTGGGGTTGTCGGGTCTGTGTTATGGTAAGCTGCTCTGCTTTAATTTGGATTTTAAAACTTTTTTTTTTTTTTTATATTATTAATTTTGCAACAGTTTGGAGCTCGGGGCACTGCAAGCGCTTCTGTAAATCCAGATGAATGAGCAATAGCTGAGCCTTTGCTTCAACCTAACTGGAAGCAAAACGTCCTAACACACAAAGGCTGGGTTGCCGGGTACTGCAAAGCCCTGGTGCAAGTGCCCATCTCAGAAAGACCATGCCATTTGTAACAGGGGGACGGGGATAAGGGACAACAATTTATTCCCTTCTGGAAATATCCCAACAGCAAGGACATCAGAGCTGCCCTTTAAGCAGAAGCTGCTGAGAGGTTGGTGCAAACTCATCTCCTAAGAGTATCATTTAATGCACAGGTTGTTGCAAGAGGAGGGGTGACTCAGGCAAGGGTTAATCAAGGCTGTGCACCTAGCACGTATACACTGCATTTGCAGCACTGTGGGTGCGTGTATATATATATATATATATCTCACATATACAGGTATTTAGTTATCTATGGCATGCGGGCTGGGGAGCAGACAGTCTCTCCTCTCACCACGGTGGAGTGTGGAATGCCACACAAATTCTCTCCATTGCTTCTCTGGAAATCCTGGCAAGCCCAGGGGAGCCTGCAGTTAATCAGCGCTGTGTCGCTGTGCACCGCTGCGGGCAGCGGGACGTCACTGCGGCGTTTTGGGATGCTCTGGAGCGGCCAGTGCCCGCGCAACCGCATTCCCCCCAGCGCCCCAGGGACAGCTAGGTGCTCAGCCCCTCCTGCCCTTCATTTGCGGTCCTGCACTTGCTGATGAGACATTTCAGTCCCATTTAGAACTTTATTGGCTTTTTTTTTTTTTTTTTGCATTGTGATACCCTAACGTCGTGGTTGATATGAAGGAGCTGGAAGATCAGCCAGGTCACAGCCAGTCCCTCTCTGCCATCAGACACACAGCAGAGCTGAACTTCTGCTTTGGTTGCTTTTGGTTGTGCTGTTTGTTTGCTTGCAAGGATTATCATATTCCCTGCCTGTATTGCACCACTGACAATAAATCCAAAGCAACCAGAGCCTGAATTTTCGAAGAGGTTTCCCGAAGGGAATGTCAATTACCTTTCCCTTCCAGCACCGTCGACGTCCTCTGGTGCTTACAAATCCCAGTTTTATTTTGAGAAATGCAGCCACTTGCTCTAATTATTCAGCCTGCACTCTCAGGCAAGCAAAAAAAAAATATTTAGTAGGTAAACTTGAAAAGGCAAGGTTCAAATGGTGGTTTAAATTGGTACGGTTGTGACCCCGGGCATGAAGTACAACCCCTAACAAAGACAGTCTGTGTGTATGCAATGGTTTCTGTGTGGAAGTATGGAAGCAGTTGTAGACTAACTCTTCAAGTCTCATTTGGGGTGAAATTCCCATCTGAGGCAGCTGGGACTGCTTTTGCTGCTGGGGATTTGGTTAGAGAAAATAATGCCATGACCTGGATTGGTATTTCTCTCTCTGCCCAGCAGTTACTACATTCGAGCCCACTGAGAGCCCTACGCTTTCCTGCGCTGGTGGATGTGACGTTATCACCTTTGGAAGGGGAAACTCAAGAGCTTTTGGGTCCAGAAGAGGATGGAGGAGAGACTTCCTTCCCCTGATCTGCCATCACCACAGGGACCAAGGGGTCCTCATGGTGCTGGTATGGAAACGCAGGGAATTCCCCGGGGGAGGAACTGTCCTCCTCTGCCCTTGAGTGATGTGTTCCCCCTCTCAGCACTTGTCCTCCAGGTGCTTCATCTCACTCCATCCCCACCCCTTCCCCAGCTCTCTCTTCATGGGCTGCCACACTCCTTCCACATTTAGATGCCAGTCTGTCCTTGCTCATTGCTATTCTCCACCCATCTCCTTAGCTCAGCCTAGATTCAAACGCAAATGCTTTGTCAAGGTGCCAGGATCCCCCGGCGGAGGTGAAGGTTGGTAGATCAATGCCATGAATGCCTCCCAGAGCATGAGCATCTCTGCACAGCTGGTGCTTGGAGAGAGGGACCAGCCCTGGGGCTTGGAGGTGCCGAGGACCCTCCCTACAGCGGCACTTCCAGATTTGCAGCCCCCCCCCTCAGCTGCCAACTTTACTCCAACACTTGGCTTTCCCTTGGGCTCACCAGCCCAGCTATGAGCACTGTGGTATTTGGGAGCCAGCAACCTTAATTATCTTTTAAATCTCATTATCCTCTTTCCTAAGATCTCCTCTTTGTTCCTTCTTCCACCGCTCTGTGTCTGCAGGCAGCGGAGAGTTCTGTCTCTCCCTCCAATTCCTCGTAGCATCACCACATTCCCAGACAACCTGCACACGAGCCACATGGGATTTTCATCTAAATCACCCCAAAAGCAAGGACAAAATCCAAGGTTCATCATTCCTGAATCATAACCAGACCACGGGCAGTGGCACCAACTCAAGAAGATGCAAATGCCTTTGTAGAAATGCCTCTGCCAAGTACCTGCCCCATTGCTGACAAGGGCTTCCCAGGGATTTTCAGCCTGGTCCCACGGAATAAGCGCCGTCATCCTGGGACACAGAGTCTGGCTTTTGTGGTTCGTATTATTTGTAAGGAAAATAACCGTGTTTGTCTCAGACCAGCTCATTCTGAAATCTCAGAAATTAGGTGTCATTACTAGGTGTCATTACTCTGCGGGTGTAAAGTCGTACCTAGCCAGCAATCCGGCTATCTGCAGATAGATGAGGAGGATAATTTGATTCCATCTTTGGAAATGTCAGACTTTATGGGTGAATAAAATACATTCCATTTTCCTCTGTTTATCAATATTGGGTGAAAACAGACTAGAAATTGCTTATAAATGGGTAGTGTCAAGGGAGAGGCAATATATTTGTTACCCCTAGCATATGCTCCGCTACAGACACCTCTGTATAGCGTGTAAGAACCACGTAAAGCAACGAAACAAGGCACAGATAGAAGAAAGGGTAACCTCTGACACCTCTCCATTTACAGCTATCGCTGTACAAGTAGGTCCAGGTCCTGCAGTAGGTGATCGTGGTCACACAAAATGAGATGGTCTCAATGCCACTGCAAATTCTTGGTTTTGAAGGGAAATTTGAAGAGCCTCGTAAGGATGTGCTCACCTGAGCTCTGAGCCAACGGCAAAGCGGAGACCTGAGGCTGAATAAAAGGAGCCCTATGCCCTGCAGAGCAGCCGAGCCCCCAGTCAGTCGCCCGTGGCCAAAGCAAGAGGGGGCAGATGGGGCTGGTCCAGTGAAATGCAGGTTGCTCGTGTGCTTGAATTGCCGAGCCCAAGCCAGGTCAAAATCTGGGCACGCAGAAAGGATGTGGTCCCTGACAGCACGGTAATGGTAAAGGGAGAGATTTCAGGAAGGAGAATAGAATAGCAGTGAATGAACTTTTCAGATAAATTATAGCTAAAGAGGAATGAAACATTATAGTTTCAATTACCGCTGTGCCCAGCCACGCAGGTAGTAATTCAAACAAGAAACAATTGGTGGATTGTCACCCTCAAATCAGACACATACCATTTAATTCCATTTACTGAGGGTTCACTGACTGTATTTTGAATCAAATACAGCCATTAATGTGCAAAGATCTGAAAAATGCATGTGTCCCTTTTACAAATGTGACAGTGAGACACTAATTCCTGTAAAACCCTTTTTCTTCAGGTTGGGCTGTTCCTATTGCCTTTAGTTACGCAGATATTACTTATTAAAAGTTTTAGTATGCCAAGCTAGTTCTTTTCAAATGGCTTGTACCTTTTTGTTCAGGGCATAGGAAAAGCATGGCCAAATCCAGTCTTATATTCCATCATCCAAACTTAGCAAATTGATTCAAATGCAGCAAAAGCCGCTTTCATTAAAACAATTAAATCCTTACAATTATTGCCATATCTGGCTATTACAGCACAAATATAAATCATCAGTTACGGGAGCTAAAAGCTTTCAGATAGAATTGCTCTAACATCTGCCCCACACAATGGGCAGAGGAAGGATGACGTGCACCGGGCTTCTTCATGGGCGATGCTGCTGCCTAAATAAAAACCTGTCATGTTCATAAAGTGAATATTACCGTGCTGCCCTGTTTTGCTCCAGCAGAAAAGCAATGCACGCCTATGGGCAGGTTGAGTGGGAGGAATGGTGCTTGGGATGAGAAAAGCTGGCACCTTCCCCAGGTGATGCCTCCTCCCCTGCACGGCCATCACAGGGTGTGTGACCCTGCCTGGGTTTTGCATCGTTTGAACCATGCAACGGCACGACACAAAGCTAAATCTATGCCCTCCCTCATCCAAGAAACAATTTCGTGGGTGAAAATGTCCTGTTCAATGTGATATGGTGGAATGTTTCTGGCACAAAGATTTTGGGGATCGCCTGGAGTGCTTTTGCTTTCCTTTTTAAAATAATACTTGCACGTATCCCATGTGTCTGCAACCATCGCACGCTGTCCACGGGGCCATGAAGTGTGTTGCCTACTAAAAACAGGCCTTTCCACAAAACTGCACTTGCCCTTCTGATCTGGTTGAGATTGCATCAAAGGGCAGATTGTTTAAATATAATTTCACTGGTTATTGACTGGGTCATCAGAACGGGATATGAAATTTCAAAGGCTTTTCTCCTCCTGCTCTTCATATCATTCCAGGTCACACTTCCCTACAGGTGCTCCCTGTTGACGCAAGGACACTTCCAAGCAGCAGAATATCAAAGGAGCAGGGATGGACAGGCCAGCTCATCCTACACATTTTAAATTGCTTAAAAAGACCCAGAAGCCTTTTTGCAAAGAGAGCCTGTGGCAGGGACTGAAATCAGTGCTCAGCATGTGGCTTAGACAAACAGAGTGGTCATTAGTGACTGTTGTCATTGTCACACCGGTGTAGACTGTTAATTCAGCACAGGAGTCATTAAAAACAAGCCCCAGTGGAGAGATGGGTTTTTGCAAATGCTAGATGACTTGGCAAAAATTGAAGAAGACCCTCAATACCCTACGTTGCTCTGCTTGTAAATTCAGAACAAAAACTCCCAGGAATTTGCTGGGGACAGGATTAGGTACTAATTATTTTCTTATGCTGAAAACCGTTAAAACCCAACCCTGCTTTTCCTCCCCCCACAACCAAGCTAAGCTCACCGGTCATTCAAGAGGTCCCTCTCTTCCCAGATGTTGTCACCACTTCCAAACCTTTCACCCCAACTTTGCTCCTGGGTTGGGAAGGTGACACCACGATCCCAGTGCTTCTGCCAACCTGTGCCATCAGCTCGGAGGGACATTTGGCTCCATCACACCGAGCGTGACTATTCCCATGTGTCTGAGAGCAAAGGGCTCAGTCTGCACCCACTTCTGCTCCAGCCCGAGCCCCAGGGCTTTAATTGCTTCTGAGCTTGCAATTAAAGAGCAGCATCCGCTATGCTGCATGGGTGTCCCTCCGTTAGCCTTCTTCCCACCAGGTGCTTTTAATTTATTTGTATTTCCAGCAGCGATAATTGAGTTATCAATTTTGTGCTCTTTTGGGCCAGAAGCAAAGAGATCAGAGAGCTATTTTATACACCTCATTATAGATTATTTCCCATAGCTATAAAACCACAGAGAGACAGATCCAGAAAACGTGTCGTGAGGTGCTCTGTGCCCTTTTCATCTCTACTGACTTCTCCCTGTTGCTCCCTTAGACTCCAGGCTGAACGTCCTCCAGGCAAAACAGTTGTCAAAAGCAAGGGGTACCTATTTCCCCACAGGACAAAATCTTGCCCCGCCCCAGCCGAGAGCTGCTTGAAAATCAAATTCGACTTATACTTAAACAATCTGTTTAAGCCTTTAGCACCTCATAGAGTCAGGCTGAGATTTATTCCATTTCTGTGCAGTTTGGTTATAAGCTGGTTCATAATGGTGTCCTGGGGTCCTGCTGAGGAGTGAAAAATTTGATTTTCTTTCCCATTTCTGGTTTTTGGCGGGTTACATTTGGTGTGGCCCTTCATGCCCCCGTTACCTCCCCAATCCCTTGGTCTGGCTGTGGTGCCCCAGAGCCACCCTCCATCCCACACGGGTCCGAGCTGCCTTCAGCATCCGCAGCTCAGCCAGAGCTGCCTGGAGCACGCTGCGGTGCAGAACAAGTGCTAAAGTCCAGCAGATCCTATTTTTATATTTACGGAAAGAGATGGGAATCATCTGTGTGTCGGTATTAGGTTTCTGGTGGTGACATGAAGAGGCCATCCAAGATGTATGACCTAGCAAATGTACTGTAATGCACACATCACATTTGTTCTCCGAGTAAATAGATATTGTCTAGGGTACATTACATCTGCGCTTTCATGTTTAATTTAATGTAAGTGAACTGCCTTAATTTCTCTAAATTGTAGTAATAAACATAATGCTAACAGTGATATTGCTAATAATTTATTTAGCAAGTGATTAATCAACAATGAACTATTTTAATTACCTGTTCTGAAATGCCAAACTCTAAATTAATTATGTGTCATTATATGAATTCATATGTGTGTGTGTGTATATATATATATATATACACACACTTATATATGAATTCCAAGGCTAATTAAAATGAATAAACCATTGGATTTGGTGAATTCATAGAGCTGAGGGGGGATCTGCTCTCCCTGGCTCTTCCGCCTTTTTGCATTTCATCCTCAGCACAAAGGGAATTACATTCCAGTGCTTTAAGCAAGTCATTTGTGCTCCTGAAAAATATATTACCGAGAGAAAGTAGCAAACACCCTGGGTCCCCCACTGCAAACAGAAGTGCTGCTGCACGGCAAGGGCAGCGCTTCTGCCAGGGGAAAACGCAGAGTGGGACTCTGTCGAGTGATCTCTGTCGGACCTCGGAGCTCCCTGGTAGTGAAATCAAGTGGGAACTCGAATGGGGGAGAAGGAGACGATGCAGATTCCCTGTCCAAAATTGTTCGTAACAATTTTTGGAGGGAAATCGAGGATTAAATTAACAGATTTGGGGCACAACCAAAGAGTTTTCCTTTTTGCCTGGGAGGAAGGCTGCATCTAGAGATGCTACAAAACACAAAGCTGACAGCGTTGGGGTATTTAGCAGCGGGAGCATCCCCAGGTGCCCCGAGATGAGGCTGGGCAGAAAGGGAAGACCACCTCTTTGCATTAAGACTCAAGCCCGGAGCTCATGGCCAGGAGGTCCCCAGCCACCCGGCAGTGGCCCGGCCAGCAGCAGCGGTCCCCAGCGGGTCGGTGCTCCCCGTGGCATGGGCAGCACGGAGGGACGGGGGAACTGCAGGGGAGGGAAGCTCTAATTTAGGGGTGGGGAGCGAGACATAATGGCTTGTAGCACCGGCTTGAAGAACAGGATGATTAATGAGAGCAATGGCATGAAGGAACCAGAAACTAAGTAATGAGACCTTTATTTGATACATAATACCACTGGGACCTTCTATAAAGAGAATACCAGGAGTAGGGCTAAGTTTTGCCGGTTTGGGAATGCATCAGGAAAGGGGAAGGTATTGCTGACTTTGCAGTCAAATGCCTGGGCTGTACACAATCGGGGCTGCAGTGGTGTTGTTCAAAGTAAGCCTGGGACATGTTAATTTGGTCATATATTTTCAGATGGCGGCAAGACACCCTGACTTTTGATTTAGTGTGCTGCGTGGATCTGTGCAATGTTGTGGGTTTAAAATGCGGTGTCCAGAGCCTGATTCAGTCACCTCATGGTTGAATTCTAGCTGGGAGATGAAGAAGCCATTATATACATAACAAGAACTTCCAGCCAAAAATTACTTATGGTTTCAATTGAAGGAGAAGAAGTTGCTGATAGTTTAGGTATGGATGTCAGAAACACAGCAGTTAACAGCAGAGATGAATGAGAGATTGGGAGGTGATAACTTAGATAAATTGGTGTCTCATCCATATTAAGGAGACAGCTCATCCTCAGTTGCTGCCGGATGACATGAACAGTGGAGCATATATGGATACTAAAATACATTGGTCTTAAAGTTAAATCCCCAAGAACCATCAGAAATAAGTCTCAGAGGCCAAAGTGAGATCTGATGCACACTGCAAAAATATGCAGTCTGTCAGAGCACACTGCTCTCTCCATATAACTTCCACCGTTTGTGGGACAATTACAGAGAAAACGATACTGTGATCTGTAAAGCAGTTCCTGGAGTAGTTTTATTCACTAACTCAATGCTATGCATAATCATTGCCAGCAACATCTCCAGAGGTGTGTGCATAATAGAGAGACATCAAGTCAATGAGTCAAAACATCAGAAAATAAAATTCAGATGAACATCGCATTCAAAAATTATATCATCTGTCATTTAACACTGTCTGAAGACCTCCTTATTGAAATAATACATCTAAACCAAAAGTTACCCCAGGCAGTAATACCGTATTGCGCTGTGTTTAGGATCTACCAGGAATTTGAGTTTTCTGCAACTTGAGCTGGCTGCCAAAGAAGGCGAGCTGGGGTTATAAGCCCTATGGGGATCTTCAAACTGAAGCACCCAAAAGACTTGTATAGGGGAAACGCAGGGTGCTGGGAGGGTGTGTTCCTCTCGTGTACCCACTTCAAAACGTGCCAAAGTCAGTAGTGATCCCCCAGCGTCACCCATTTCCTTGGCTGTGTGGATGTGTATAATAATTTTTCTTTTAAGACCCAAATTAGCCTCTAAAAAAGGCATTGTATCCAAATGCAAAATTAATTTGCCCTCCCTGACATTACACTTCGCTGGATTAGCTCCGTCGTGCCTCCTGTTCCAAAACACCCATCGAGATAAGAAGTTTCCCTTTTTGAAAATGCAGGTCTGGAAGACCTTTAAATCCCCTAACTAAATTCTTATCATGCCGTTTTCCCAAAGCACCATGTTTAGCATCGTCTCTGCACTACAGCTTGAAAGGCACAATTCCCTGCAGATGCATGCATCCGAGGCCAGGAATATCTGCTCCTGGGTGCTTTGGCAGGGATATCACAGCATGGGCCATAAGGCAAGTATAAATATATAAAGAAAATAATGCCTGTGTACATATATATGCGTATTTTTTCTAATACATATATACACACAAGTATTTCTTAAAAAACAAGGCTTTTATTCTAGGCTTGCTCTTCTCTCAAACCATAGGAAATCATAGCCTATCCTGTTGTACCAAAGGATAATAGAAAATTGCCAGGTTGGTTCTAATTTCCCACAGGTTCCTAGCAGTAGGTACAGGGAGAATGCTAGTTTTGCTCGCCCCTTTTTGCTAGCTGCCCGCATCTCTGCACCAGCGGCAAATGCAGGTCCCAGCCACCGCGGTGGAGGTCCCATCCTGCGCGCAGGCAGGTGCGGGTGGGAAGAGCAAGCGCTGCGTAACAAGTCCAACTTGCTCCAGGGTGTGAGAATGAGCAATGAGCATCTCTGCTGGAAGCAAAATCAGGAACTTGGGTGAGCTTTGCCACTTAGACAACAAATCACTGGGTGTGCTTGAGGGTTCATTTTTCATTGGAAAACACTGGTGAAAGGAGTACTTTGCTGCTTATCTCTTTATTGCTCATCAGTGCTTCTTTGCCCTTCATTTCTTGGAAAAGGCGAGGTGCTTAAATGGGTTGAAGGGTGGACGCTGTGAAAGAACTAAGCCACCTCTTTAATCCCAAAGGCTTCATAAAGGGTTCATTTTGCTCTCCGGGAAAATCTCTGTCTTCCCAGTTCGCTCGCCTCCCTCTCTCCGCCATCCATCTAGGTTGCCTCGTCTGTATCTGAAGGCATACTTGCCATCCTTTGAAGAGGTAGTCTCCTCTAAAAAATCAATAGTTAACATTGTCTTTAAATAGTCTGACATTTACCTTCACTGCAGTTTTCATTTCTTTCTGGGATTGCTCAGACGTTTGTATTACCCATGTACATTCCTTATTTCCCTGCCTGTAGCCACTGACCAGGAGCTTTGCAAGGATGGCAATCCTGGCGGTGTAGCTCACAGCTACAAATAAGGAGACTTTAGCAAGATAATTGAGAGGACTGGAGCTCGCTAATAGAAGCATCTTTAATTTATGGAAGACATCAAGTGAGAATAATTACAAGCAAAAGGGTAGCGTAAATCCCTGAAGAAAATATATCCTGAACACAGTTTTCCCAACAAGCAAATCTGAATGCTGGCCCAAAGGTCAAAAATAAAAGACTGTGAGCTTCAACCTCCCAAGCCATCCACCGTTCCTTTCCCCTCTTGTCAAGAAATTGTCTGGGGGTTCATTTAGAAAGCTGCTTGTTCAGTGTAGGGCTGTTTGCAATCTGGGAAAGTTAAGCAAATTAGCAGAATTATTAGGTAAGAGGCAATTCTCCACAGCCTGCAAAGCAACCGCTTGTTAAATTAGCTCACGCGAGAGAGTTGCACTGATCAAATGATGGTTGCAGTGTTTGCAGAGAGAAGGCTGTGCAGGCATTTTCTTTGAAATAACACTGCTGTACTCCAACTGAAAAATAAAAAAGGGGAGTTTGTGCGGATTCCCTGGCAGGCTGGGACGGGCTCCTTGCACAAATGAACTGGAAGATGCTTTGTCTTTTACACACATTCCTGCTACCCAGCTCCTTCTGCAATAATAATAATAAAAAACTAATAAAAAAGAAAAACCCAACAGCTTCAAACTAGCCACTTCTAAAAATAGGGAGGGCTGCAGGAGAGCTGATGCCACGAGACCCCTGGAAGCAGGTGGCTCCTTGCACCCGCTCCCCTCTGGGACTTGCAAGGACACCTGGGGTTTTGCAGCCTCGCTGTCCTGGGCGACTTTGGGAACGGGTCTTTCGGCAGCAGAAACAGAAATCGGAGTCCTCCAAGAAGCCAAGGAGAGGGTGGCTCACACATGGTTTCTGATCACTCAGTCTCATTTTTATATACTCTTTGGCTATTGATTTGATATTTTTATATCTTATGAGTGCACTTAGTACAGAAAAAAATGGATTAACCCAGTAAATGTGCTTTATTAGCGGGTCTCTGATGGAAAATTATGTCAGTTTTCCATTTAAAAGATGCATCAGATTAATCCACTCATGAATCAAATTGTCCATGCTTGAAAACCTACTAACACCCCACATAAAAATTTCCAGTGTCAAATTGCATGTTGGATATAACAATCAAAGTTTTAAAATGGAGAAAAGGTATTATTGGGATGTCTTTAGCACTTCCAACACACCTGAGAATGAAATGCTCATCCCCACAGTGAAGTGAGGGTGTTACACCAGGCTTAACTCCGGCTTCACTCGCAGGAGATGAAGCTAGCTTAGTAAAGTCATGGAATTGCATCCATCAACATCAGCGCGAGCGGCAAACCGCTGGGCTTTTCCAGCCTCACCTTGCCTATTCAGAAGTGCAAAAAGCACTCGCAACTGCAAGCAGAAGAGCTCTGGACACCAACAGTGTGTAAAACAAAGGCCAAGACACCTGGCAGCTCCTTCCTAACTGCACCACATAGTCCGACAACCGCTTACAAGCCCAAAGACCTGGCAGCGCGGCGAACGTCAGCCCGATCCTGCAATAACTCTGCCGGCAGATCGATGGGGAGGCTTCAGCGAGCACCGGCTTCTCGGCAGCCCTGATACAGCCCTGTCCTGCGGACATCAAGGGGGGCATCTGCCCATGCGGAATCTGCAAAGTCAGGCTGGGCGTATTCACCAGATAAATCCTCTGCAGTTGCCGGCAATGGACCTGAGCCATGATGCAGAAGCTCTGGATCCAGATTCAACTTTTCTCCCAGGTTTACGAGGTACAGGGTCTGGAGCTGGCTTAAGTCTCTGCCCAGCTGTTAGCTAGTAGCTACTTTCTGGCTGTTTTCTGGTTTCCCCAAATCCCTTTTTTTTATTGACTGCTTCACACTCCATCCTCTGCTTTAAAATGAAGAAGGATGCAACTCTTAAGCCTCTACAATGGTAGTTTTGGGGTCAGGATCACTAGACTTGGGAAGTGCTGCCTGTCGAACACTGCCCTATGGCACAAATGGCACAGTTATTTATTTTTTTTCTTTTCCTGCTTCTTTCTAGGACTGACAGATGTACCAGCCAAAGGGTTGTCCAAGATTTTGTCCTTCTCAGGCTTTTTGGCTCACTGGGCCATGTTCCTCACCATGGAAAGATGGATTATGTCTTTGCTTTCCAGGTGATCCACTTTTCCCCCTAGATACTTAACAACCACCATCTTCCCCCCCTCTTTTCTTTGTGTAAAAACCTCAAACTCTCTTGCAAAGATAGATGGGGCAAACCAGCTATGATTACTGTCCATCTGGGAATAATGCTGCCATGGTATTAAACAAAAGTCTATTTATATTTCATTGCTGTGTTTCATTACTAAAGCATGAAGCATGCTGGGATTTCACAAAAGAGGAGTTTTAGCACAGGAAGGGAGAAGAAGGCTCGGGTTTGGAAGTTCCCCTTAAATTCTGTGGGAGTCCCTGTGATGGAAAGTTACTTCATTAGCCATTTCCCAGCCATGGGCACTCGGAGCCAAAGCGAAGAGCACACCTCGCTGAAGCAAACGGGCAGATCAGCTCAGTGCAGGGCACGACCAGCCACGTCAGCCACCCCGTGAGGGAACACAGCTCTTTTTCCTCCTCTTTCAGTAAAACTACGATGGCACAAAACCAGGACCTTTGGCAGCCAATGTGCAGAGTGACAGAGATTGAAAAGGAGGGTTGTGGTCTTGAGAGCAGCTGTTTGGAGAAAACACAGATCTGTTTCCATCCACGCTCATGGGCAGGAGCAGACAGTATGAGCTAATTGTCTTACAGTAAATTGTCCGGCAACCAAGGGGGTGACAGAGGCTGGGGGAAGGGGAGCCCAGGTCCAGGAGAATGAGCTGCCTCACAAAAGGGCGATAGAAATTAATTCCTTTCACAACGCCGAGGAGGGACTGCAAGATAATTCATTATTTGTTCCTGAGCGAGTGCAGCACGGGGCCACCTCTTACCCCTGGCAGGATATCAGCTCACGGCTGAACACTTGCATATTTGGGAAATAGTTTCAAATCTCTCCCTCTCTCCCTCTTTCCCCCACCTCCCCGTAGCGGTAAAAGGAGAAAGCAGAAGCTATCTATCATTCACTGCACAAAATGATTTATAGGAGGGGGAGGGCAGAAAGAGCTGGAGGCAAATGTTATGGGAGGGAGGTGCTAAGTGATGTGAAATACCTGTCCCACATGGAGGTGGAAAAGAAGTCCTTGGTGTTCAGTCTCTTGTGCCTTCAAGAGAAAGACTGGCCATGCTCTGCCTCCATCACTCAGTTCTTCAGCTGGTCGTAGCCCACCTGTAGCAGATGGTGCTTCTGTGCTTAGCCCCAGCTCTGTGGTGCAATCCTACCTTGCAGCCCTGGGACTACAGGGAATATTGCAGTGTTTATTTTTGCTGTTGTACAATACCAGACAGCTACCTATAGCCAGCTGAGAAGCCTGGGCGTGCATTAATATCACAAGCATAAGGTAAGAGCAGATGAACATTAAAATAGGGAGTCTGTCCAATCCAGGCAGACCAATTGCATAAGAAAATAATTTACACGGGGCATTGACAAGCTATTTTCTGTTGTAGTTCTGTTTGCTGAATACCCCAAAATGAAGGATTTTATTCCTTGGGAGAAAAAGGAGGACTTATCCACACCCCAGGCTAGGGTGTTACTACAGCTCAGCACTGCCGCAGTAACTGAGGTAATGCATGAACCCGCCAAGCTGCTACGACCAGCCATGCGCGTGCTGTCTGGCCACGTCAGACACAAAGTAAAGGGCGTTTGCTTAAACCTCAGCCAAAGAAGTGCACGTGGACGCGTTTTATCTCATGGTTGCAAATAGCTCAGGCTGTGCGGGCAGTCGCCGTTGCACAGCTCACTGGGGCTGGGCGGCAAAGGAGCAGCCTGTGTGTAGGAGCTGAGGCGTCCTCCTTCTCTTCTTGCTTGGATGTACAGAAGACACCATCATCCAGCCCTTTATTCCTTTGGAAACCACGTGCAGCACATCTCGCTGTTTATGTTTAATCCAAACTAATGTCCTACGGCTATCATATGCATCATTACGGCAGTCATTTTTAATTAGGGGTTGTGTCAATAGTATTGACATTTTCATCGCTTTTGGGGGAAGTAGAGGATATTTTCCTGCAGGTGAAGTCCTCTCTTTGCAGTTCTCTATCCCTCCAGCTGCACCCACTGTATGAAATGGCTGTGCAGCTTATTAAAAAAAGGCAAGAGTATTAAGCCCATTCTCTGTGCAAGTAAATTACAGGGACTTACGCAACACCAAACTCAAGGAATGCAGAAACTCAAATTCCCTCCATCCTATGGCAAGATTTACAATTTTATTCTGAGTGCAATATTTATTATTAACAGAAGCCCTGGCAGGACCAGGGAAACCCTGGTGGCCCTGTGATGAAGAGGATGCATTCAATAGCTTGCTGGGAAGCAGAGTTAGACATGAACAGCTCAAGCCAGTCATTGCACTCAGTGATAAATACCCTGCAGGAGCTATCATTCACCCGGAAAGAAAGGGGAAGGCAGATCATTACATTCATTGGTCATAGTTTTTCAAGAGTCAATAAAGACCCACTAGAAAAGGCATGGTTAGTAGCAGGAATATATATATTTTTCATCTATCTCAAAAATACCTTTGGCTCAACAGCTATACATAACACCAGTAGAAGGTCTGTCTTCTGCCCAATATGTCAAGATGAATCTTCCTCTTAGATGACGGTCCTAGTGTAGATGGTGCTCACATTGTACAGTTTTTAATGTCTTTAACCATCTTTAGCTTTGTATCCTGATAGCCCCTTCAGGCTATATGTCAATGCCATCTGGGAGGAAAAGAAGAGACTTCTGCTCAAGCGCTGCGGTAATGCAGATCTCTTGACTAAAATTGTGCTTCCTTCACTTGACAAACTGTCAGCACAGAACAATTATCTGCCTGTTGGTTTGCTTGTCCTTTCTTTCTCTCCTCTCAGAAAAAAAACAGATGAAGGAAAAGGATGCACATAATAAAACTCCATGGACAGAATCCAGCTGATCTGATTGCACTACCCAGAGATGCGCTTGCAGATGTATCAAAGGTAGAAGTGGGTCCTTTCTTTACCACCTCTTTTGCCACCTTCTCTTCCTACACTTGAGCGATGAATGCCTTCAGGTCTTTGGGACAGATAATGTGTCTGTTTTTATCTGTCTTAAGTCCTGTATAAATATGGATATTAGAGTATTAGTGTATTTAGGCTGATGTGTTTAGCAGCTCTAGATTATGAATTGCTCCTCAAAATAACGTTTGCATTTGCCGACAAAGGTCTTTATTACAGAAGAGGGTCAAGCAAAAAAGGATTATTCCTGCTAATTATTCACTGTTATTTAATATTTGCACAGAAGGTTTGCAGGACTGAGTCCTCAGGATTGCCTTGTTTGAG
Organism: Aquila chrysaetos chrysaetos; assembly: GCF_900496995.4. Classification (NCBI taxonomy): domain Eukaryota; kingdom Metazoa; phylum Chordata; class Aves; order Accipitriformes; family Accipitridae; genus Aquila; species Aquila chrysaetos. Next base: position 3,648,576 of record NC_044006.1, read on the forward strand.
AAGCTAATAGGGTTTCCAGGAAACCAGCAGTGGCTGGTGGGCCATCAGAGCAGCCTCTTAGTGCATATGGAGGACAATTAGATTTGATGTAGTTAATGGTGGTTGGCTAAAGGCTCATAATGACTTAGCCAGGACCTGATCCCGGGGTTTTTAAAGGCAGTGACAAAACTTCCACTCAGACCTGTGCTTTATGGGAAACTGAGAGAAGCAGATCCAGTTTTGAGACCATGGGCAGGTTCATGACCTGGGGAGCTCCTGGCTGCAACGGGCAGCCGTAAGCGAGCTCCGTTTCCTCCAAAACCCTGCTGTTGCATCAGGAGGGATTTGGGAGTGAGCGGGGCTGAAACACAAACTTTCGGGAGGGATATTTGTAATTTTTTGGCCCATGCCTTACGTTTGTCCCTAGAGAGTTCCCCTGAAGTCTACCTGCTGCCTTCTGCTTGGGCCTCGTATTTCCTCGACTAGACCATAATAGGCTGTATTGTTATAGAAATTCCTTGCTAAGCAAATTGAATTTCTCATTCCATAAAGATATAATTAGGCAATAAAAATACTGCCAGAAATCTTCAAGCATGGGTGCCTGAAGGTGGGGTCCACATTTAGGCACCTAAATACATGGCCCAACTTTTGGGATCCCCGTGTACTCATATCTTCTCTAGCTTCAAGAGAACTGGGAGCTTTCCTGCTATTCAAGGCTTAGGTGACTTTGGTGGTACCTAAATATGGACCACACATCTTTAAGGAGAAAAGATTTTCATTTACATTCCACGGCTTTGTTCGAATCGTAATGCCTCCAGCTTCCCCATTTGACATTTTTTAGTAACTTAGTTATCACTACCAAGGAAGAATTTTAATAATGGTGTTGTTTACATTGGATGCAGCCCTGGGGAGTGAGGGAGAATAACCCAGATTGCGGGAGCAGGAGGGAGGAGCGTGGTATTTTGGAAACCCAGGCCACAGCCTGCTGGAAGCATCTGTTTCTACTCAACCTTTTCCTCTAGAGTCCCAATATCATTCACAGCCCAGACTGCCAGCAATTAGGGACTTGAGCTGAGGATTCCCCTTCCCTTGTGCTTTCGACCTCATCCTTCCTCGTTTATGAATCTCGGGACTGACAGCAACAGCGTTAAGGTGATATTTGTTCAGCGACTGCTACTCGTGCAGTCATTCCTGTCTCAGCGGATGCCTTTGCTTGATGCTTCTGAGATGGAAATTAGGAGGTGGGATTGGGTAGTGCTCGGAAACCAGCGCTGCGAATCACAACGCAAATAATTGGCTGGGAAAGAATGCGTCAAGATGTGACGTGGAGCTACAGAGGTGGTGGCCACTTGGCTATTTTGCCAAGGGCTGTGTGGCTGCAGCTGGAAAGCCACGAGCATCCTTACTACCCACGGCTGCAAACTGGCTCCATGCTAATGCGGGGATTTGTTGGAGCTGCTTGTTTTCCTCTGTTTGCAGGCACAAATGTCGGCAAATGGATATTGCAAAGGCTTAGGTCTCTTCTATTAGGCCAGGTCAAAGCCCTGTTGGATGCATTGTTGGATGTTTGGAAAGATGTTGCATTTGTGAATAATTAAAAAATAAGAAAAACAGTAATTTCTTTTACATGTTTCCAGGAAATCAGCTGGTGGCATGAAGGAAAAACATCCTTCTCCAAGGGCTCATCCGTTGCTTCCCACATTTTGCATCTTTCAAAAAAAAAAAGGAGGAAATGCTTCTCAGCAGTTCTGATACAACCGCTTCTCCTTGCTGGCGTATTTACACTTCAATACCGATGAACCACAGAAAGGGAAGAAAGTAACAGAACAGCTTAGTACCTACATCTTCCCAGCAGCAACCTGGAAATGTATCTGTCATCACTGTTGCACAGATCCAGTCTCTTGCAAAAGAGGGTTTCACCATGGAGGATGGTCTCACTGCATGGCAGCTATAGAGGCACTAGTCACATTTAGTGAAGTTTTGACATCTTAGCAGTCTTTTCAGTATGGGAACTGATCACTGCATCCCAAAAAAGAGAGCTGGAGACCTGAGCTCTCAGCTGCGTGTGTGCTTTTCAATCTGAACTTGTTCTCGGGCAGAAGTACTGGGTACGTGCCTGATCTAATTGAAGAGTGTGGGGAAAAAAAAAAAACATGTAGACTTCAGTAGGATTTTGGCATGGATGTTTAGGCACTGTTAAAGTGCAGGAAAATGAGCTAGAAGAATTGGGTAAGCACTGTTTTCCTTTTAGCTGAGGAAAGGTGCTCCTGCAGTAACATTGCTCCTGATGTCTTTGCCTTTTAAATACCCAGTGACATAAATATTAGATGCATGTTAAGCCTCAGATCCAGCAAACAGCTCCTTATCTTAAAGCACATGAATACTCTTGGACCTAGTAAGAACATTTAAATGGTAGCTAAAGGACTAGAGACGTGCAATCAAGTGAACCAAATTTCTGGTGTGTGGCAGAGACAAATCTCTGCACTCTCTCATGCCAGGGGTTAACTTGGGCCAGGTGTTGTTAAGAAGTAAGGACATGAATAATCTCACATCAGACTTTTGCATCCAAATGGCTCGTTATACCAGCAATATTCATAGCTTGTGATAGTCCTATAGATTTACGATGGTTAGGAAAAGATGACGCCCAGCTTACTTTCCCACCAATCATTATTACATGGGAAAGTGAGTGATTTTCTTTAAGTCCATTAGCATAACATGAGTGCTTATACAGACCAGACTGGGGTAGACACTTTACAAGTCTTTTAGGTCAAGGAAGTCAAACAGGGGACCCTTTTTTAGGAGCATAGCTTTTATCTCCCAAACAAAAAAAACCCCGTTGTTGGCTAGTACAAGCTGTGGATATTTGCAGTTTGGGGCAATTAGGAAGCAGCTGGCATTCCCACCTCATTCCCTGCTCCGGTAGCCCTGTAACAACCCATGTCTTCACTAGAGCCTATCGAATGAGCAGCTCGGCGCGTAGTACAAAACACAAGGAGGGAACTTCAGATCAAAACCTTTATTCTTCGTTGCAGCAGATGAAACACTGAGGCACGGGGCTCCCGGGTGGGCATGAGCGAATACATATGAAAATGCATAGCATTTGCAGTTGAAATACAGAGTCCTGAATTACAGCTGAGATCAATATAGGAGGACGATAGAGATTATCAATCTTGAGTGGTCTCCGTTAGGCAGAATTGACTGGCAACCACATAATGACTCAGGCTCAGCCCACCAGTTTAGAGCCCGAGTGATAGATCTGCAGATGCCAGTCATCATAATTTCCTTATCGGCGCTGTTCATGTGGCCATTTGTCTTCTGCTACCTGAGTTGCCTTGGTCCGGACCAAGTGTTTTATCCTCCACGGCGCGTCTGAGAGATCAATGCACAGCTACAGCTGGTTGAAGGGGACCAAATCCATTGAACAGTTGATTTGGTTCCATTTTACCAGCTTTAGCAAAGCATTTGGCCTCATGGGCTGTGGCCAGCAAAGAGGGGAATTCCTCGGGGTCTTTTCTTTCCCAGTTGCCTGGACCTCTTCTGAACTCACTGCCTGATGTTGCACCGGTTCAAATGGCTTCACTTTCAGGCAGTCGGGATTTATTTAAGCTTCTTAGAGGCTACGGCTGAAGAGTGGGTCTGAATTAAAGAGGCAGGTTTAATAGCAGTGGAATAGTCTGCAGCGGTAACCACCAGCCTGGAGCATTTTTAAACCTGATACTCGGCTCCGTCTGTTTCGAGAGCCATGTTGCTATTACAGTGTGACATAAGTAAAGGCTATTGTTTTAATCCAGATACTTTAATTGTCACCTCCTGCCTTCTTCCTTTCAGTGTTTTATGGTCTGCTGTCCTCCTCCATGCCCTGTGTTTTGGTATCTGAAGTGCCAGCTAACGCGCAGCAGCAGGTAAAGCAGAGATGTCCTTTGCTACGACCAGCCCAGCCCACAGCCGAGCAACTCAGGGCTGCAGGGCTCTTCTCCCCTTGCGGCTCTCCTTGGCAAATGGGAGGGAAAAGGCTGAAATACCTGAAATCTTTTGTAGAGGTTAGCAAACTCTGCTTCCCTACCCCGCCGCCTCCCGTCTTTTCTCATCTGGCATTAAAATCAGTGGTTTCAGCGGTTTTAAGATCTGCTTGAGACAAGCAATGGTTGTATTTGCCGTCACCAGAAACCAACAGGAAAGGGGTGGAAAGGAAAAGAAAGAGGGGGGAAAATGGAAAAAAACGGCTTTTTTTTCCCTGCAATTTCATAATCAGGCAATTTGCCCCCAAACGGCGAAAGCGAGCCCCTGCCAGGCAGCCGTGCCACACCGCCGCTGCCCAAGTCACTCGCGCGATGGTTCACGTTGCAGCACTGGGGAGTTGATTTCTCCTGGAGAGCCCTGCAGCATGAACACCCCACTGCTAAAAATAACTCAGTAAATCAAATTTAAAAATCACAGCAGCTCCGATCATTTCTGCAGCGGGAGCCAATAAAGTCAGGCCTTTCCTTCTTAACCTAGAGCCACATGCAGATATTGCACATTGCCATGTGCATAACCTATTTAAAGAATTTATATGCGTCATAAGGCAAAGGTGACTTTCCCCCTTCTTCCTTGCAGCCCACCACCCTGCAAGATGATACTAGGAAAAAGCACATGCGCTTATAACCACTGCACACAGAAATATTGCAAGTGGGCCAGCGTTATAGCTCCCCAAGAAATACAGGCTTTGCATTGTAACGGTAAGTACTGCAGATCACTTAACTGCCCAAACCCGTTACTCTAAGCTGCCTATAAATAAATGGAGAGAGAGACGGAGAGAGAGAGAAAGAGAGAGAGAATAGCTTTTTTAAAAGAGCTCCACAATTAATTTAATCGAGTTATCTCTAGGTACCTTTTCAAGAGACAATCAAGCCAAGGAACTAAATGGAAACTTAGACAGTGAAGACCTGGAAGTATTAAATTCATCCTTTGGTGAGTTACAGGAGGCAAAGGAAAGTAATTATTTACCAGTGATTGAGCGGAGGTGGAAGTGCCATCAGTGACCGAGGCTGCACTGAGCCTCCAAGCCAAACTCTGATGGGCACGTGGATTTCGGGTTAGCGTGCACCAAGCTGCCTGAGCATCACCACTGCACACTTAAAACACGCTCAGTTCCTCGGGTATGCTTGCTCTGTCCTGGTCCCGTTGAGCTGGGGAGAGTCATTTGGAAGTGGCACCGTGGGAGAGTGGTACGGGGGTTACACCGAGCATCTTTTGCCAGGGAGGAGTGCTGTCCCGACTCCCTCCTGCTTTGCTTCGAGGAGTGCCCAGGAACGCGTTTGAAATCAATGCGAGTTGGCATAGATGTTCTGTAACATTTTGTTTAAATTCTCTGCAGTGAGTTATGGGTGAGGTTTTCCTTTTTAGAAAATTAGGTTTTCTCTTCTGGATGCCATTAATCAAAACTAATGATGTCTCTCTGACGGTGAGGCTTTCCCAGCAGCTGAGAAAGAGCAGCCCACATTATCGGCTGGAGAGGGCTGCAACCCACCGGGGCTTGTAGCCTCCCGGCAGGGAGAGCACAGCTCTCCGCCAGCCCAGGTACCGCCAGCCCGGGCTCCGAGGCTGTACAAGCCATCCGAGCAAGACGAATTACCGAGGCTTCGCTCAGACGTGTTCAAAGGTCGGAGCCGTGCTGAAGCTCCTGACCTCTCCTGCGAGGCAGCGCGCATCCCCTGAACGCCTGTGGGCCCCCACCCCTGTGAAATGTGGGGGTACGGGGTTCACCTCTGCCTGCTCCGCACTGCCAGGTTCAGCAGGCAGGATCAGGCAGGAGAGCTTTGCCTAGTCCTAAAAGCCAGGCAGGGCTTTGGTGTCACCATCCCTTTCCTGCCTATGCTGATGTCGCAAGTGCGGTCTGCGACAGCACCGTGCCCCGGGTTCAAAAACTCCACCACCCGACACCACCAAATTTAGGTTTGCTGTCCAAATTGAAGCCGGGTCTAGTCATTTTCTCGTGAAATTGGGTCTCGCATTGGAAAGGTCCTTTCTGGCCCCCAGGGCCTTTGCACCGGCACATCCCCGAGCTGGGCAAAGTCCACGCGCGCTGCAGGATGGCGTTGGAGAGCCATGGGCACACTGAGCAAGCGACGTGCGTTAGAGGCAAATCAAAGCCAAAATAACAAAACAAACGCGTGCATCGCTTTTCCCTCTCTGTCGACCATTGCCTAGTGCTTCTGTTTTGCTTTTGGTTTGGGTGCCAGCTACGCTGTTCACAATTATAGGCATGAGAACGGGCAAAAGCCCCACATTACCAAACCACTGCCATGGCAAGTAGGATCAGTAGTAGGCAATGTAAGAGGATCTGCTCTATTGAAGACCTTTCCACTTTAGCCTCAATATTCTAACAAAGACACGTTATAGACAGTACAGAAAAGCCAAAGAATTTATCAGCATTTGTCGATATTCCTAATGAAGCAGAAGATTCAACATGCAATAGAATTAGCCTACAACAAACCCTTGCATTGGGCCCATCCTTCTGAGTCCAGAAATCTCCTGCCTATTCCAGTCCAATACCCTTTTGAGAAATGAGCATCCCTCGAAGCCATTATCATTATAAGCTAAAAGGCCAAATGAGACAAAGTACTGTTGCTCTTCATCTGAATAAACAAATCATTTTTAGATCAAATGCATTAACAATTCATCATTCTAAAATCCAATCAAAAGGAAAAAACAACAATACAGAACATTGATTTCCTACAGCTTTATCTTAATGAAGTGCACATTCCCTTCGTAATTAGCTTTGGAAGGTTTTTTTCCCCTTTCCTCAAGCTAATGTGTTATTTGATTTCCATCCAAATGTTACTAAATTGGAGGAAATTTCCCCAAAATGAAGTGGCTTTTGATAATACAGGAAAATGTCTACTCTCTCACTTCGCTATTTTTTCCACCAAACAGCCATACTTGTACTGCAGATGATTCAACTTTATTGCATGGTGTCTTTGTGAGGATGCTTAAATCAATGCCACAGTCGCTGTATTCTGCACAATGTGCCATTTGTAAACCAGAAAATACAACCTCGCCGCTTTCATCCTTTTCCTTACAGACATCAAATATTAATTTAACTTATATTATTACAGGGAAAAAGTGGACTGTGTTTTATTAACATTTCTAAAATTATAGATATTCAACCCAAAAAGTAGACTCCAGACAAGGCTTGAGAGTCTCCCGCTTGGATTTTATTTGACTTAATTAAAAAGCACTCAGTTCCTTTGTGCACTAAAGTAGTTGCTGACATTGCAGTAGCCACTCAGTCTTTCAAACCAAAACTATTACCTGAACTTAATAAAGTGTCTCTTTAATTCATACACCCCCATGAACCCACCTGTCTCCCACAGACACAACGTGCTCCTTGCTAACGACCAGCGAAGGCAGCGAGTTGACAGCAAACTCACCAGCACCCTGGGGTAGCTCAGCTGCCCCGTAACATAATTTCCATCACCTTTTATCTGCTTTCTCTGCCATTCATACCGTTATCCAACATCCGTGATCCAATGATCCACCACGCATTGCTGGAAACGCTTTTTGTCAAGCCACCTCTCCGTTCCTCCCCTAAATCTCTCTTTTAAATCTTTTCTTCTTTAAATGATGCTGAACAGAGGACTATTGCTTTCATCCTGCTTCACTGAGTATTTGCTGAAATGCAATGGCTAATTTGATAGTCTGATTTTATTTGGATGTATTGCCGGGGTACGTGGCAATACCTACGACAGAGAAAAAAGCCCTAAACCCTACAATCATCACCTTATTCCTCAGTTATACAGAAAGTCAAGTGTGACCTTATCAAAATCTTGGCTTTCAATACGAGAATCCCTGTCTTAATCCAAATTTTGGTCCTAGGCCTCTGGTAAAAAGAAAGGTCCTATTTCAAGCACAGACCAGATCTGTTCTGGCAATGCAGAGCATCGATACCTGGAGGGAGCTGCAAATGCTCTGGCTCCACGCGGGACCGAGACGGACCCTCCGAATCTGTTTGCCTCAAATGCAAGGCTCTGGGAGCTGCATCTCCTGAAACTGGCGGTGGAAATAGTTGTGGGGTTGGATTTTTTTTTTTCAACTCACACACTCAAAAGAGAACAAAGCCGTTCCCTAATACAGTTTGTGCATTTTATGGACCAAACAATTAAATAGGTTTTAAAACATGTGCTGACTGCATAATTCCATACAGGGGAGTGTACTCAGCATTTTTAAACAGCAACTGATACGAGATACCACTTAATAGTACAAAACACCAGCAGTCCCGTTAAAATCAATAGAAAATTAGATGCTATGAAAATGCAATATGTGTCCAATTAGTTATAATTGGAGCAAATGGTGATGCGGATAAACTCCTGGAGGAAGACGTATTTGTCCAGAACGCTCCCTGCTTGCTTTCGGCACGGCACAGTATCGGCGGTGGCGGGCTCTGCTGTATCCTATAGCATGAATGATGATCCATCTAATACACGTATGTTAACTGTTATCTAATTATGGAGTTGCTCAGAGCCTGCAGGACTGCTTTGGTGCACCACTGTGCGTGGTGAAAAATGATCCTCTGTCACACGGAAACCTCCCTGTTGGACTTGACAAATTATGCCAGCAAACCTGTTTAAGAACTAAAAAATCCTTGGACACAGTGACAGGCAGAGAAAGGTGCTGTTTGGGGATAGTTATTTATTTATTTATCTGGCGGAGTTTAAGAATTGTGGCTCAGTCCCACAGACACTCACTTTTTTTCCTGCCTGTCTGTTGTATCAGTTCAAACTCCTTCTCACCGATTATTTTTCAGGCTTCTTCCAACTCCTAAAAACTCAGCTGCATGGCAAAACGGGAACTAGGTTATGCAATTCTAACGCTTTATTTTTAACATCTTTGGTGCAACATATTGGCCTCCTCTTTGTTTCATCTTATGACTAAAGAAAAAGAGCAAAGATCCCATATTGCAGCGGCACAAAAGGTACATCCCCAGCCAAGCATTGCCCCAAGCCCTTCATGCCCTCGCAGTGGATGGAAGCACATTACTTGTGGCACAACAAACATTATTAATCTGGGAGTGTTTTTTCATATAAACCCTATAAAGTATCGGTTATTTTATCAAAACTATTGGCTCAGAGCTAAGAAGCAATAACTTTCTCCAGGGTTCATATTTTATTTCCATTTTAAGTTAATAATACAAATTATTAAAGACTTATGGCCACACAAAAAAAAAAGAAAAAAAGCTCGTGTTTACCCAGACCTGAAACCTTTTCGCATTACTGGACACTCTTACTTATACTGTTAAGGGAACTGTCTCTCAAGAAAGGGAAAAAAAAAAAGAGGTGGCAGCTTTTATTTGTTACGCTGACTCAGCCGAACGGTGGAACAAGAAACGTTAAGACCCAATCCATAACTTTTGTGGCCGCTCAAAGGACGTATTCTTCCTCGACACTGATAAAAGTTTAATATGTAGTTGCCCAGGTTTTTAATAAACTTGTCAACAAAAGAGCAAGGCAAATTGATGGGGAACCTTCCCAGGAATAAATTCAGCTTCAAATAGGCCAAATGAGCACGGAGGACAGGGAGGGGACGGCACACGGGTGACTTTTGCTGGTCTTTGCAAAAATGGCACAATAGATTTTAGTGGGTGCGGGTGCGTCTTATTGTCTCAAAGACAAGGCTTTAGGACAAAGCTGGCTTAATTTAAAGAAAGCAAAGTGGTGCGGATCCCCGCGCATCACAGCCCTGACACCGGTGAGGAAGGGAAGGGACAAAACCCGATATAAATACCCCTCTCGCCCTGCCTGCCCATGCATCCCAGTCCCCGTCCCGCAGCAGACCCACTCGGGGACAAGCTGCAGCTCACTCCCTGCTTTTTATCCCATGAAAAGGATTGCAGATATTTCAGGACATCCCTTCCAGGTAGCACCTGCACAGCCATCTCCTCTGCTCGGCCAAACCATCCCCGCTCCCTGGCTCCATCTTTTCCCTTCAAATACTCAAGGCTGAGCTTAATTCAAGCAAAATACAGTCCTTTTCCACTGCTGTTGCAGGAGCTGGATCACACCCTTGCAGCCTGTAGCTACACGTACCCCTCGCATATAGGGACCAGTTATATTGCACCCACGCGGACATAAACTACACACACTGTCCACCTTCTGCAAGGTTAGGAGTGAAATCACTGCATGAGATTCATTATTTTCTACTAGCCTCAATCAAGTTGGTGCCTTAAATTATTAAGACTTGGGGTTTTTTTGTTAATTCGTTTACCCGAAGTAAACACAAATATTAAATCAGAGCTTTCAATAATCTCGCTGCCAGCAAATTAACCCACGGCATCCCAGAAAGGGACACCAGTCTCTTCATCTCAGCCACTCTTTGCGACAATTTGCTTCCCGCGTTGCCAGCTCCCTCCTGATGCTTTCCTTCCTTTGCACTGAACAGTTTTCGACAGCCGAAAGCCAAGTCCTGCCTCCGACACCGGCTCACTTCTCAGATTGGAAGCGCTGCCCCGGCCGTCGCGGTGAACTTTATTCTTGATTGCTCTTAGGTCACTGGATTCCTGCTCCCGTAGCTTTATCCGACTCCCCAAATACCAGGGTTGACTTGCCTATGTAAGGGCTTTGCAGGGATGGCTCCCATCCTTACAGCTGCTGGGTGACTTCTGCGGTCAGTGGTCACGAGTCCCGCGCCTCTTGGCTGCCCAGATGCCACCTAATCCGGTCCCACCAGAAGGGCAGCTGAGAATGAACGCTATTTATAGCAGTTGTTCCCCGGTCTCCCTGGGCTCATCAGTCTGCCCAGGGCTTTTTTAGATAGCGGCACAGGTCCCAGCGCAGGCCATATCTGGGCATGGCGAGGCATTTAGAGGCATGGCCCTGTGCTTCATGAGAAAAAAAAAAAAAAAAAAAGGAAAAAAAAGGAAAACCCTGCATCTGTTGGAGATGTCAGTCGTCCTGCTTCCCCCGAGCCCCAGCGTGTAGCTGGTCTCCTGAGCACCACCAGCAACTGCTCCAACTGCTAAAACCTTTGACTATTAAATTCTGCTTTATTCAAGACATATCTGTGTCTGAAAGCCTTCCCCTTGCACACAAGGATATCCACCATCGGCCTCTGCTCCTCCCTACAGACCGCTTTGCAAAAATACAAACCAAACCAGGGATTCACGCTGATGCTTGTTAAACGGCGCAAGCAAAAACGCCTTCAGAGCATCACGGGGCGCAGCGGCAGTCACAAGCCCGGGGGCTACGCCGGCATCGCACAACCTTCCCGGTGCTGGTAGAGTCAGCCGGCAACGTGGCACTGTGCGGTATTGCGCCCAGACTGGTAACCAGTATCCGTGAGGCAGCGAGCAGCCCCTTGGTGCTGGAGCATCTCGTGGACCTCATCGCACGCCTTGCTCCCGCTTGGAGATCCCCCAGGCAGCTACGGCCCCGCGGGGTCCCGGTTGAGCTCCGGCCTCGGCATCTCACGCCCTGCACCCGCTCGGAGATGTTGGGGAGCCCGGACAAGTCTTTGCGTTTCGGCACGAGGGCAGAAGGGGCACAGTCCAGCCGGGCTGCGCCATCTCCCCAAAACACAGGCCAGGCGTCACTGTGCAAGCCAACACCAAAGTGGGGAAGTCCTTACAAACGCAGAACAAGTTTGTCCTTGGGTAGTCGCATCAACCGGCCTTGGCCTCCTCCAGCTTTAGCCTCACAGCGCAAGCAGCGGCTTCAACGTCTCCAAGGCGAACACCTACTCTGCCTCTGGGGGAAACTGAGGCAGGGGAGCTACACGACTCACCCGCAAGCCCAGTGAGCCAACGGCGCAGCCCGTGCCCTCAGCTCCCATCCCTAGAGCACTGGGCTGCTCTCACCGTGACCCCGCCACGTCCCAATGGGAAAGCATCTCGCAGCATCGCTGCTGGCTCGGCCGAGGTCAAGAGCAACTTCAGCATCAAGCGGCAAACATTAAACCTAGCATCTTCTCTGGGAGGCAATTGCAAGCGCGGTACTTAAATCAGCTCTGGGCTTTCAGGGAAGGGATCCGAGCTGAGGAGTGAGGATATTTCTCTTGCGAGGAACACACCACCCCCTCGCCCACAGTCACTGCTAAGTGCAAGATGTGGTGAAAGTCTTTAAAAATAGATATATTCCCAAGCAATTCAAGCCGCTTGCATCTGGCAGGGCAAACCTAGCATGGAAGCTCTTTCTTACTGACTAAAAAGGATCGTTAGCAGCTCAAGGCTCGTGCAACCTTGACTCTCTCCTCCTCTCTTCAGGGCCTTCTCTTGTTCTTGGCCTAAACCAGTCCTGGGAAACACAAGGGAAGCCCTGCCCAGCTAGGCTGGTGTCAAAGGCAGGGAGAGATACTGCAGTGCAGTGCTGATCTCTTCTGCAATCGGACGTGCAGACTAGCCCGAATGCTGAGTCAGCACAATTTCTTTTTTGATTGGTTGATCTGAGTAACATACTTTCAATGTATGCTAAAGGGGCAGCAATTAATACATTTTCCCCCTTTCCCCACCTTTCCAAACCGCTTTGAATCGAACGCACAAATCTCACCCCCAAAGTCACTCTCTGGTCCTAAATATTCTGAGACTCTTTCATTTTTAATTTAGGGCATTAAAAAAAAAAAATTTGCAATCTAAGCGATGCTCACTTTGATCGACTTGTGCTGCTGCAGCTAAAATATCTGTCCTGCAGGTCAATCTAATCATGCTTAATAGCAGTTTATTCTTCAACGCAACATTTTTCACGTTGGGTCGACAGTTTTAAATGAGATTGCTGATGCACCCCTTTACTAATGCTTTTACCAGGGCCAGCACATCCCTTGAAATACTTGTGCAATAAAATGCTTTATTGCTCTTGATGAATGCACTATTAAACTTGAATTGCAAACATGCCCCCCCCCCCCTTTTATTTTTTTTCAAAAGAGGGTGCTGGAATTTATGGGACCACCTGTCTTCCAATATTAAGTAATAGAAACAACACTAATAATAGATCATCAGCACAACAAACACACAAAACTAAAAAAAATAAACCCGCCGGGGAAAAACCGCATGGCACAAATTCGTCCCTGTGCTCTCGTGTGCACGTGCAAAATATCCATCTTATACCTGCCGGTAGTTCCGCTTACATGCGGAGAATTCATCTCGAGAACGGCTGGATTTTGTGAGGCATAGAATAGAAAAATTTAACTAATTTGGTCCACTGGATTTATGGCTTTTACAATTCTCAAAGCTCCTGTTTCCATGCCCGACACCGCACAGTCCTCAGTTTGCAGGATGGATGGGCGCACCTGAGCATCCCGGCGCTGCTGCGCGGCAGCGGGTCCAGCACAGATGCTCCTCGCAGCGCGCCCGCCCACGGCACTCGAGGCTGGGAGATGCTCACCGGTTTATAAAGAGCGAAAGAGATGCGGCTTAATTTTAGCTACCGAATAGAGTGGATCTAGTGCAATGTTAACAGTCGCGGTTTTAATCCGAAGACGCGTAAAAGGGAAGAAGAGCTGCCACGAAGCAGAAGAATGGCGCAAACTGGTTGCCGAAGGCCTGCAGCCGTCGTCTGCTTCCATCGACGCCAACAGCAAGGGGCTGCCGTGGCTCTGGGGGGGCCACGCACAGACACCCCATATTGGTTTTATCATCATCCAAGCCCGGGTGCCTTGCACCACGGCGAAGCCTCCCTTGCCACCTCCGCTCCCATGCTGCGAGACAGCGCTCAGAGTTATAGCTTTGAAAATATTTACATAAAAAATAAATCTGAGCACTTAGTGACTTCCTAAAGTTAGCGATTCCATGTGATTAACAAGCGTATTAATTCAAAGAGGGGGGGAAGGAGATAAAAATTGCATTAGGAATGCAGGTATCTACTGTAAATCAGACCATGAGCACCTTCGCGAGAGCAACGCACAGTGGCACAGGAGTTTTAGTAAAACCTGTGCTGAGGAAAGAAAGAACAGGAAGGAGAGAGAGAGAGGAAGAAAGAGGAAAAAAGAGAAAAAGAGGGAAAAAAAGACAAAAAAAGATTAGAAGACAGAAAAAGAGAAAAAAGATAAAAAGAGGAAAAAAGAGAAAAGATAAAAAGAGATTTTAAAAAGAGAAAAAATTAAGAGAAAAAAAGAAAAAAGAGGAGAAAAAAAAGAAAAAAAGAGAGAAAAAGAAAAGAGGAAAAGACAGAAAAAGAGGAAAAGAGAAAAAAGAAAGAGAAAAAAGAAAAAGAAAGAAAAGAAAAAAGAAAAGAGGAAAAAAGAAAAAAGAAAGAGAAGAAAAAGAAAAAGATAAAAAGAGAAAAAAGAGAAAAAAGAAAGAGAGAAAGAGGAACAGAAAAGAAAAAAGAGAAAAGAAAAAAGAAAAGAGAAAAAGAGAAAAAAGAAACACAAGGAAAGAAGGAAGGAGAGGACAGAAGGAAGGAGAAGGAAAAGGAGAAGAGGTAGGGCAAAGGCTCAGCAAGGAACGGAGGGAGATTTTATATATAAATTATATATAACATATAATTTTATGTTATATCCAGAATGGTGAGAATTGTCCTCGTTTTTCATCCGGAGACTCAAGCTAACATCAGTGATTTACAAGGGAGCGAAACTGCAACCCCGCTTGGGCACCAGAGCTTCCTTGCTCGGGCTCAGCTCGTTTCCCAGCATCCACCAGCTTGCTCTTTCAATCTGACCCCAAAATGGGGCTGGACACCCACAGGACCCATCCTCGTGGGGACCCGGGGGCTGGGGACCACCCCCACGCAGGGTGGCTGCTGGTGGGGCTGAGCCCAATGGACGACGCATCCCCGCAGCGAGGCTCCGAGAGCCGCCGCCGTGGCCGGCCAGGAAAAGCCCGGCTTTCCAGGGCCCAGCATAACAAGAGCATCCTAAAATGCAAACGGGATGATGTGCAAATCAGCCATCCTCCAGCACAAACCCGGCCTTCCCAACACCACCTGGCAAAGAAAAGGCTCCTCCTCCGCTAGGAAGGGGCTCAGCGCCTCCCACACCTCCATCACCCACGGTATTTACTTTAAACAACAACAAAAAAAGCTCTTAATAAACCCCCACCAAATCCTACACGCAGGAAACCTCCCCGATAGCCCAGCCTGCCTTTTCTAACCCGCTAGTCACGAGCGCCTGTTTACAGTTAAACCCCCTTTGGTGTACGCGTAACAAGTGACGATGGCGCTCGCCGTGAATCGAGCCTGATAAAGACTCCGCAAAATCCAAACTCCGAGTCTCGCCCGCTCCCCGTGCCCGGGAGAGGATGCTGCGACGGGTGAGATTTGATTAACTTCGGCGCGGGATGCCGAGGCATCACGCCTACCAACCGATGGCTTAGGAGCCCGTGAGCCAAGGGAAAATCACTCAAAAGCAAAAACCTTGCTCTCAGCTGCCCCGCGGAGATGGGAACGTGAGTTCGGGTAGCTGGGGAGCGGCTTTCTGAGGAGTTTGGCTTTGCCCGTCATTACAGGCGTCGCAGAAGCGTGAGGACGTTTGGGGCTGAAAGCTTTAAACCCTCGGCCGCGACTCCCACCTAGGCAGAACGTTAAACTTGTATTTAAACCCAGTTGCTTTCATCTTGCCTCATTATTGTAGGATGCTGGAAAAACAGCCGACTGTTTTACATTGGAAAAGGTTGAAAGGAAAAGCGAAAGCTAGTGAAGGCTTCCAGAATTAAAGGAGCTAATTTTCTTATTTTCCTTTGGGAAAATAAGACCCCTATATTCAGAGCACTCCTCTGGCTTTAGCTGTGATCTGCTGACTCGATGGCTCGTCACACCGACAAGGAAGATCTCCCTCTCTCCAGTTTTAAGCACAGAAAGTTTTAAGGTGGGAAAGGTTCGAAAAGCGGAGTTTGCACATTAATTTAAAGCTAAAACACTGCACGCCTGAGTCACAACTGTTGTATCCTTTTTCTCTTTTTTCTTCTCCCCCCACCCATCTCCTTTTGTTTTTCCTAGATTTAAAGATCAGTCAGCTCTTTTTGCTATCTAGCCTTATTTTTTGGGGGGGAAAAGGGTTGATGGGGAAGCAGGAGAAAGGAGCGATTGGCCTGCATCCCTGTTAAAACCCAGGAGCGGACAGCCAGCTTTCCTCTGGCATCGCCTTTCAAAGCCCATGCCGCAGTCAGCATATTGAATATTTAATGTCCTGATGAGCATTTCCACCTGCTGACACAGGCAAAGTGACAGAACAATACACGCGCTGGAACAAGATCATCAATTGACTCCCCAGTCGGTCTGCCAGGTCAGGCAGTTTAAAAAAAATAATAATATAAAATAATCTGTCTGTCTTTCTCCCCCGCTTTGCCCGGGGTCACACATTGCTCCTCCGAGAAGGGTTCCCACCTGAAATACATACTTCTTTACATTCCATAGCTTGCCAGGTTCATATGGGCATATAAAGAAGTATGTCTCTCAAGCAGGTAGTTTCAATATGCGCATTTATATGGTCACAGGAGGAAAAATAACACTGATTTACAATTTACATCCCGAGAGTGAGTCACGGCTCAGTTTAAACCAGCAGACTTTCCTCCTGCCCAGCCCATGTGCGGGAGACACACACCCCCCCGCCCCCGGCTCCCGCTCCTCGCCGGTAATCCCGGGCTTTGCCCTCGGCAGGTGATGGATTTTGGTCCCTGGGAAGAGGAACTGGATAATTCACAGGACACAAAGCGGCAGCGGTCCGGTGGCTGCCCTGGCAGGGGCTCTTTGTCACAGAAAAGGCACAGAGTAAAAGCCAACCTCCCACTCCACCTAAAAAGTAGGTGTTTCATTTGAAATCGTAAACTTTCAGCAATTAAAAAGACCAAAATGTGCTTTAGTGGAAGGGATTTGCTCTATACGCATGTAGATATCATTTTAGACAAAGCCATGTGGGGGAAAGTTAAATACACATTTTTTCCCGATTGCCTCCATCCTGCAGTTTGGAAACAAAAAGCCAATTTGTTTTCAGAAAGCCAAAAATCAAATGGCCAGCTACTGATTTACAAGCCGACACCGGGAAGGACTGCTCCATTTGCCAGAGTAAGAAAACTCATCAGCCCCAGACAAGCAATTGCTTTCATCAGTAAGTAGAGATTAAAGCATAGGAAGAAGAAAGCATCTTACCTAGTGAATCCAATGATTTTTCCTCTGCTGGTCACTGTGAGTGAGACACTACCTCGCAGAGAAGCAAACCCCAAAAGACAGCACACGCCTTTTGGGGAGTTCAGGGTATTTAAAAAGCAAAAAAAAAAAAAAAAAAAGACTTAAAAATCGCTTCGAAGAAGTCATCCGGTTGAGCTCCGCGCCAGCTGAGGGGTTTTGGGGAGACACCTGCAGATACGCAACATAAAAGGCAGCCAAAGCAAGGCGTCGGGAGCTCGGGCCAAAGTCTTTCCGAGTTATTCCCGCAGCCCCGTGGGATGCGCGCCCGTGCGCGCCGCCGCGCGCTTGTGCGCCCGTGGGGCTCGGCCCCGCGTGCAGCCGCTGGCTCTCCCCCTCTCCCTCGCCTCCTCGCAGCCGCGCTGAGCTTTAAAGCTCCCCGAACAATGTGGGCCGAGTGGCAGGGCTGCAAACGCCGCCCGGGCTGAATAGGAGACTATTATAGGCAGGATTTAGGCAGGGAGCGACGGCGGAGGTCACGCCGGGCGCTGCCTGCTCGCTGCCTGCTCGCTCAGCAGGGCAGGCAGGGCACGCTCACCTGCGCCCGCCGCCCCTCGCCCCGCCGCCGCCGATCGATACCAATTTACGGGCAAACGCGGAATGGCCGCCTTCGTCTTAATGAATTTTACCGTTTCTCACAGTCTTCTAATGAACCCTTTAAAGAGGGTTTAAGCAAACTTAGCAAGTGGCAAACTAAGCACTTTGGAATACCTAATCGCTTCGATGCTTTTCTACTGCTTTTTAAAATAGCACTGCCAGCTGGGGAGTAAATATTTCCCTGCTCCCCATCGACTTCTAGCACCACGCAAAGCAAAGGCCGCGCGGAGCCGGGGTGTAAATCCGCCGCGCTCGGCCCCCTGCCCCCCAAAATGGCTTTACACCGCTCACGCACCACCGGCACGTGCCGCCGTCCTGGCTCTGTGCAGGTCCCCTCCTCGTTCCCCGAGTTTGTTGGCCCTTTTAATCGTCATTTGTCTCATTTCAAGGCAAATTTCAACCTTTAGTTTGGATTAAGGGGAAGAGAGATGGAGCTGTGGCACCATTGTAATGCATGACTGCAGTGAAATTAAAGCAAAGGGAGAGCTGAGGAGTGTGAGGGAAAGTCTGAGTGCTTAAGATTCAAAAAAAAAAACCCCAACAAAAATCAAAGTGCTGGCGGGGGGTTTTGCACAGCCAAGGTACTCCATGGTATTGAATTTCCTTCAGATCGACAACAGGAGGGCAGCTACTGGACTTCTTGGACAATTAAACATCTGCAACTCATACCCAATTTGCTTTCTTCAAATGCATTTGACATAGGCTGTCTTGAACGGTCCCCAACTTCTGCGGACGAGCGGGACGGCGGCTGCCGGCCACTGAAGAGAGCACTACGCAAGAGCTAAAATAATGACCTTTTAAATCCTCACTAAAACTGAAGACAATGACACAACCACGGCAGCAAAGTTCATCCTGGAGATTTAAATTTGCTTTGAGGCTCTGGGTGGAAGCTCGCGCTTTCCAGGGTTGTGCTTTTTGGTGGAGGAGCAGAAAAATGGCGTGACGGTGCTTTTAACGGTGACGCCAGAGGCACCCCGTGGTTCCCATCCTGCAGCTACCACCAAGAGTAAGTGGTGGTGGGCGAGCGTCATCCAACGTCCTCGACCCACCTAGGCTCGCTGAGCTCCTGGGCTTGCTCTTATCAGAAAAACATGCGCAATGCAATTGTGGCTGTTCTGGGGAGAAAAATAGACGGAGACCTGGATAGTGCAGAGGCCAAGGGGCAAATAAAAGGGGAGGGAAGAGCCTGAGGTATTGCCTGGAGGCAGAGGGGGAAGGAGGATGGTGGGAGAGATGGAAAGCAAGGTGCTGTGTGTTATATCCCTGCTCTGCCCCCCGGCTCAAGGTGCTGCTCAGGTCCAGGTGGCAAAGTCGAGCTGGAGCTGTGCAGCACAAAACTTTGGGGACTTTGGACACAGCCCGTATTTAGGGCTGGGTGCCGGAGAAGGGAGAGGCAAGCGGGGCCGAGGCAAAGGCATGCCCTCGCCCCAGCGCAGCCCACGGCAGAGGGACTGGGCTGGACTGGGCGCGGGGCTCAGTCCTTGGGAGACACAGACACAACCATGCGCTCGAGAGAAAGCCAGCAATTAAACTGACAGCACAAATCACAGATTTCTGCCTATACAATTACACACAATTGCTGAGTGTACACTCTCTCCGGCACAGACATATACATGTATCCATACTCTCAACACAGCCTGGAGATGCGTTGTATTTGGATGATACGTTACACCTGCTTTTATATAGCATCTACATACCTCTGTATAAAGATGTGTCAAATATACATAAGCATGCTATAAAACGTACCTAAATTTGTGTGCGTGTGTGTATGTACCACAGTATCCATCTCACAATACCGATGTCTATATATTTATGAGACTAGGTATCGCCACTATCGTATAAAATACAATGACCATAGTCAACTCTGAGCTGCAGAAGCAATAACAGTCAATTGATGTATGAAGTGTAACCTGAATTCCAAACCCTTGCAGGGAAAACCTAACTTCTCCTCCTCCTCATATTGCCTTTCTGATCGTCCACAAACCATGCGCCTGTAATTAACGCTCATTTCTCGGCATTTTAACAGTTAATCACCGCAGCACTGAGATCATTGCAAGTTAGGCTAAGTTTAACCACATTTCACCCTTTTGCTCTGGCTGGTATTAGCTCATAGCACTAGTTTGTTGCAAATAAATAAATAAAGCCCCAATCCCCCCAGGTGTCATTAGCCAGCCTGTGTCTGAATTAGGCATTTAAAAGCCGGTTTAACCTTGCAGAACGGTTGCATGTCAAAGTTCTAACATTTCAGTTCAGATTATTCTAGTGCACTGCTTGCTCTGCAGTTTGTTAGTTTTTTTTTTTTTTTTTTTTTTAAATGCGGAGTATGCCACAGCAGAACAAAAAAAAAAAAGAGGGGGGGTTGGGGGGGGAAGGTCTCCTAACCCATCCACAGATCAAACACACACCCAGCACATCCCCGCACAGACACACACACGCGGCACACACGCACACACATACATTTGCCGGATGCAAAAGCCCACATTTAAGTCCCCAGGTAAGTTGGATGGGCACTCAGTCTTGCATTGACCAGAAAAAGTGTTTAAAAACAAGCTGAGCTGGTAGCAGTTAAAGGCAAGGCAGGGAGCAGAAGAGGGAAAAAAAAAAAAAAAAAAAGACATACCAGTTAGGAGCTTCTGTTGCAGCAGAGGACTCACCAGAGCACTAGCTGAAAGCTGAATCAGCTTTCGAGAGTTAGGGATGCATAGAGGAGGGTCATGGAATCACAAGGTAATAATGCGCTTCATGCTGCAGCCGTCAGCCTTCTCCTTATAGCCAATCTCTAATGCAGGAAGGGAAAAAGAGAGCAGGCCCAGGAATGGTATTAGTCCTCACTTGGAGAAAAAAAAAAAAAAAAAAAAAAAAAAAAAAATTTAAAAAAAAAAAAAATCATCAGGCAAACCCCTCCCCTCCCCATCCACCCTTACCTCACCCCCTCCACCCAGCACCACTACAACTCCATCCCCGCTGCTGCATCGCGGCTTGCTGGGGCGGGGGGGGGGAGGACGGCGGCAGGCAGCGCGGTACAGCGGGGGCTGAGCGCCGGAGCCGGGGAGGGATCCCGGGGAGGGGGGGGGGGGGGGCAAAGCGGGGCTCCGGGGAACGCTGCCGGCGAAGCAGGAGTTAAAGAGAAGCAACCTTGCCCGCCCGGATTGCAGCACACCTTGATGCGAAAGGGCTGCGCCTGCAGAAGTGCCTGCGCCCCCCCCCTCCTCCTCCTCCTCCTCCTCTTCCTCCTCCCCCCCCCCCCCAACACCCCCCTCCTTCTTCCCCCGGGGGGGTCAGCCCGGGCTGGGGGTCAGGAGGGATACACAAGCACAGCCCGGGGGGGGGGGGGGGGGGTTGAAGGGGGGGGGGGAAGAGCTGGTCAGAAAACGAGTCCACCTTTCCAGTGCTTATATACCCAGCGAAGCATCCGAAACACGCACTCCCGGGCGAGTGGCCCCTTCTCGTGTTCTTCCCTCCCTGACCATATTTAGTCAACCACGGCAAAAAATAGCCTGTCAGCTGGAGGCTGCTGAGCAGTATTTGGAGTTCAATCGCTCCTCGCAGCCCATTGACTACTGGTCCTGCAGGGTCCTGACTCTGCCTTTTTTTTTTTTTTTTTTTTTTTTTTTTTTCCCTCTGCTATTTTTAGCTAGGCCAAATAAAGAGGGAGCTCATCTTACTACTCTCTGCCGGCCCGAGGTTTCGCGGGGCCCTGGCTATGTTTGGTAAGCGTCGGCGTTGGGAGACGCGGAGCGGAGACCTTGTCCGTGCCGGAAGACCTTTGGCTCCCTCCTGTATTTATTCTTTTCCTCTCCTTTTCTTTCTTTCATTTGTATTTCTTCCTCCACGGTAGAAAGGCATCCAGGGAAGAAGGTGAGGAAGAAGCTCGAGGCATTCTGATTTTCACCTTACAGAGGGAAGAACCGGGATTCAAAGACCTCATGCTGGGGCCAAGTCCCTCATCATGACGTCCTGGGCACCTCGTTGTCTGGCCACGTCTGTCCTCCTGCGTCTCCAGAGGTGCTGAAGGCTGGGAAGGTGTTGGACCTCCTGTCCTACGTGGGGAGCACTGGGGAGCCCCATCGCCAGCCAGGGAAACCCCCCCTGCTATGGTGGGTTAATGGGGGTCACAAACACAGCAGTATGGGCCTTGAGGTCGTGGGAGCTTTCCAGCCTCCAAAGTTTCACCCAGCGGTACACCGGGGAGGGGCGATTTTGGCAGCACAGGCACTGCCCTTGGCTTGCACTCGGAGAAGCAGGTGAATGTCTCTAGAAACTTGAGTTAGACCCAGCTTCAAAGTAAAGAAGTCCAGGACAGCAGAGTCCTGGGGATGTCACCTTGGGAGAGTAGATAAATGATGGCACACATGGCATTGGCTACATTCAGCCAACCTGTCCTGCTTGTTTGCAGCCGACCCCCACCTTCTGAATCCAAGACCCCCGTGCCCTGCCCACACCAGGTCTCTACACCGTGCCGCCTCGTCAAGGCTCACCCAGAAGGACCACACCACCTCCTTACACCCCAAGGGCACCTCATGCTGCTGATGGACCACTGCCGTGGGCAGGTTTTGGGGGATCGGGGCTGGAGGAACCGCTATCTGCCAACACATGCTTGGGTGGTGGTGGTTGGATGTGGAGCCGGGGTGGGAAGTTTGGATGAACCCCAACGAGGTGCCCAACACCCTCTGCTCCCATCAGCAATCAATGAACGTGGAGCAAAGTTCATGTCAAAGTGATGGAGATGCCCACCCATGGGGTCTGTGCACTGTTGCACAGAGACCCGGCGGTGCCGATCCCAACGGATACCTCCACTTGGGACATCCGTGTGACACCGTCAGGCAACACTCATCTGAGGTTGTTGTACTTGTTGGGAGCTGATAGCACGTCATCTAAGGATGGGAAATGCCTGCAGGAACCACCCCATAGTGCCACGAGGTGGGAAGGGCTCCCAGGAGGTCCCAGTGGTGCTTCCCCATGCCCTGATGTCTGAGGTCCCCAGCTCCAAGGACGATGCCAGAAATAGCTGCTACGGCTGACGCGTCTGTTCTCTGTCCTGGGCTGCTTTGGCTCTTTCTCTGTCTCAGCCAACGGCTCTCCTGAACCCACGCCGGGAACTCGGTTTTCCCTCTGCCCTCCCGGTCCCAAGGACAGGCTGTTCCACACCGTCACTGTTTGGATAGCCCACGATGGGGTGGGGGGCAGCAAAACCATGAATCTGGTGTCCCTGAGGTGCCAGAGCCATCTCTGCGGTGGCCACAACATAAAGCAGCCCCCAGGCAGCTCTATCTGACCCCAGGGACCAAACCTGCCACCCCCCCACGGGACTGGCAGTGGGGAGAGAGCCTGTAGGAAATCTTCTCCCCCCTCACCACTCCTCTGCCCCAACGTGGTCCTTGTGACCACCAATGTCCCCTTTGCACCTTCAGCTCATTTCCCTGCAGAACAGCCCAGAATTTCCTGCAGTGGCATGAACCGCATCCGTTGGTTTTTATGCCTTCTCTTTTCCATCACCACAGGGATGTCCAAGCTGCTGCCCCTCGAGCATCAGCCAGGACTTTCAATGCTTCCCAGCCCATGCCCTTTCAATAGCTGAAGCCATGGAAGCCCTTCTCCACCCCGGCTCACCCCAGGGCCACCCCAAATCCATTCAAGAAGGCCTTTACCCAAAATACCAGCCCAGCCAGCCCAGGGGTGGTTGGTTGCCTGTTACCCTCTTGGGAGCATCTTGGGGTTTTTGAGAACCCGAGTGCCAAAAGCGACAGGTTCTCATGCTATTTTCAGCCCCATCCGAAATCACAAAGTCCCTGGGAGGAGCGGCTCGCCGTGCCCCGGCGGGACCCTGCACCGGCGGCACTGGAGCTGTTAAGAGCTGCTCGCTATCGCAGGCGCAATCGTGCCCTTCTTTGGATTGAGTGAGTTGTTATCACATCCCTGACAGGTTCCCCAGGGTTGAGAATCCATCCCGACACCAAGATATGTTGGGAACAGGAGCAAACTATAAACGGAGATGAACCAAAAGCAAATGTCTGAGACGTGAATTAAGAGATTGTTTAAACCCCAAACCTGCTTTTTGCACACAGATTTCTTCCCTTCACTAATACCACACTCACCCTTGAGCTCACAGGGACTGAAATATCTGCGTTCCTCTCCAAAATGCATGGCATCTTTTTATCAGGACTTGGTTTGGCGCTTGCTCCATGCGCCGATAACGCTGGGAATTTGGCACGCAGAGAGTGCAAGGAGAGATGGGTCCTGAATGTGCAACCCCCACAGCCTGCTAGACTTTATATATATATTTTTTTTATATATATATATATATATATATTTGCATACACACATACATATATACACATATACATATATGCCTATGCGTATGTAATAATAATGTATGTATCTGTGCACATAATAATTCTGCATTAAAGCTCCTTTAACCGAAGAAACCTGAGGAAGATGCACGGCAGACTGTAAAACTGAACCAGTTCAAAATATTATGTGAGAGATTGCAACACTCCAAACAAAATGCAAGATGTTACTTTAAAAGAAGCAAGCTTGGGCTTTTGAATTTATGTAACCTAAACTGATTTTGTCTGTTTGAAATTGTTGTTGCGTGTTGGGAATCTCAAAGAGGCGAGGAGCAAAGCTGCAGACGTTTCCTTTGGAGTCCGAGATTACAAGCCCCTTTACTTCTCCTTGCAGCTCCAAAGCTGTTAATGGTTTGCTTCATTTTATTAACAGCAGACAAGAAAAAAAAAAATTCCTCCTCGGAGCATGTGTGAGGTGACAAGTTGGATAATAACAGCTCCTTTGGAAGCTTTTATAGTACATTAGGCAAACATAGTGGATGTTTATAGACTTTAAAAAATGCTGATTATATAAAAATGCATTTATAGCCTTCTAAAATACCAAGCTACTATAATATAAATATTTCCAATAATAAAAACTAAAAATGCAGATTATTGACCCAATTGGAGCATTTTTTGTATAGATTTCTGGTTTTCTTGGGACCAAAATCTGATCTCGAACCAAAAAAACCTGGACGGTACCCTGCGATAAGAGTCAGATCAATGAGGTTTTCGCATCCTGCAGAGGATGCTGCACTTTCCTGGGATGAAGCCAAACTGACTTAACGATGCACCCCATTCACCCTCCCAGCACCTCCAAACACCTCCAGCTCGAGGGAGCTCCTGGAAAAGCCGGGCAGCTCCCAGCAACCTGCTGGCCCAGCCGCCTTCCCACCTCGCTGGTGGTGAGGAGGCTCTTGGTCACCCAGTGGTTGGTCTTCCTCTGTTCTCTGTAAGAACTTGTATGAATAATTTATTTTTTATTGGCACAGAAGCTGGAAAGTGGCTCTGTCCTGTTCCTAGCTGATCAGGTTGCTGGGGATGTGCCTTTTCTCTTTTTTGTCTCTTTTTTCTTACTTTGACCCAAAATTCCATCAGTAGGTGGAATTAGCGTTTGCCAGTGGTGGTTGTCTCACCACAGATAAATTCTTTCCAAAAATTAAGGCCTTGACAAATTGGCACATCCCTACCAAAAACCAAATACCTCAACACCTAGAGAATAAATGAGTTATTCTTGCTTTTATATTCTTTGTTTTATAAAAGAGAATCTTTTCTTGGCTTTGTCCTTTATTAATGACTGGGAAAGACCGGCTCTGGGCTTTGGAGCTGCCTGCAAAGTCCCCTAAGTCAGCATGCGGTCTGGCTCTTACATAAAACAACCGTAACACCTGATCTATAGTTTAACCCAAAAGAAGAGTGTTTATTTCAGTTTCATCTTCCTGAAGCTAATTTTCTTCTTTTTGGTAATTTAAGTTCTTTTTTTTTTTAATAAAAAGCACCTTTTTTTTGTGCAGGGTCCCACCTCTCCGTTAACTGAACCCACTGCAAAATTTCACATTACTTGAGAAAACCTCAGCCCCACCAGCGAAGACAGACCGAGGGAAGCAGCTGCCTGCAACTCTCCCACCAGATGAAAGCAGCAATTGCATCACCATTTTGCAGCGTAATGGTGCTTAAAAACACATCTCCTATCTTCTCCCAGAGGCCAACTCCAGCCTTTTCCACTGTACATGGATATAACACGTCTGTGCGACACACAGTTCATGCGGCACGATGCAAAAGGTGCTGCTTTTTTTTTTTTTCCCCCCAAAGCTATTTCCTTTTGTTTGGTGTTTCTGGCAAGAGAAAGAAAACAAAATTGTTTTCAAAACTAATGACAAACAGAAGCGGTGTTCGCTGATAGCACACTACTAACACCCTTCCCTCTCAAAACCCTAATGTGGGAGACAGCGGTGAGATGCTCGCCCTTTTTTAATTGGGAAACTGAGGCAGGAGAAGGGCTTGCTTTGCCCGGGGAGCAAGGACACGGCCAGGGGGTGCCGGGGCAGCCCGGGCTGCTTCCCCGCATTCTCCCGGTGAGCTCGGCCACCGCTGGGGCTTATCAGCATCTCGCTGTTGGCGGACGAAACGGTGACATTAAGAGATAACTTAGCCAATTACCCACCAGCTGACTTGAGTTCATTCACATGTTGCGGGCTTTTTTTGTTCAGCGAGATGTAAGGGTTGGGTTTTTCTTCGACTTTTCAGAAGTTGTGAAATACAGCCGTTGGATGCTATCGTAACGATGAAATATGGCTGTTTCACTGGCTGGCTGGGAGATTTTCAGTATCTCTATATGCACATATAGGCAAAACGAGCACGTTGTTTCTGCAGTTTGCGTGTGTAATATAATGCTTTTTGTTTTGGAAGATATTTCTCTGAAGACGCTAACCACCTCACCTCCGAACACAAATGTTTTTCAATTATTAGAGGTTTTTTCCCTGCATTGTTGGAGCAATATTAACAATGGGCAAAAATGCAGCAGAACAAAAGGTTTTCATAGCGGTCTATCTGTTTAAGTATTTATAAAGCACCAATCTCTCAGGTACCTGGCTCTTACTGTGGTTTTAAAAGATTATTATGCTATCATATTATAAAGGGAAGAACAAAGGACCACTCATAAATTTAACCAAAACCCCCGTATTTTCCAATCTGTGTGATCTCTCTGAAACCTGGGATCTTCTTTTGTGTCAGGGACGTTTATGTCTTCTCCGATGTCCTTCCAACAATAAGCGTTCCAGCAACAGAGATCACATTATATACTGTGGTTTTGTTTGTGGCAGAGCAAAATTAAATGAGTACATAAATTACTCTGCTCCTGGAATAAAGAAACAGGCAAAAGAGTGGCTTTTTAAAGTGGCTTTTTTTTCCGATAGGATGAGTTAGATTTCCTGAAACCATGTGCAAATTAAAAAGTTCACAGTTCAGGCTTATTGTGAAAGCTAAATCTCAGCCTCATTTTGAGAGGCGGCGTATTTAGGAAGACACATTTGGATTTCTGTAAGAACTTGTAATTGGTTTCCTACATCTTCCTTGAGCCAGCACGCCTCCCGCTCCCTCCCAGATTAACATTTGCGGTGCTTAACAGCAAAAAGGACACTCGTGGCTTGGTGCACGCTACAGAAATATCTCCTGACGTTAGTGGAGCGCTGCAGCGTTCTTCTGCGAAGACCCGCTACCTCGAATAACTCACACCTGAAATGCAGCGGTACCCTTTGCAGCCCCAAATGCAGCCTGCTGCAGGGTACCATCCTCAGCGAGGTTTTAAGGAGCAAGAAGAGCATCCTTGGAGGGATGAGGGCTGCAGCAGGCACACCAGTGGAGACGGTCCAAGTCCCCTTGAGCATCTCCACACCATCCCACTGAGCAGGAACCTGCTCTCAGGTTTCTTATCAAGCTCGCCCACGGCAAATCGCGGGCCAGGAGTGCCTGGGGTCACTGCTGATGGCTGGCCAGAGCCAGGGTTGGACCAGACTGGTTTGGGAGCAGAGGAACTGGGGGAGGATGGGAGAGAAACGAGATCAGGAGCTGACACGAGAGAGGCTCAGGCTGATGGGAAAAACAAAGTGCTGGAAGGGCCCCGCGCTTTTTTTCTCAAACACATCTTTTTCCGTGCGTACAGGATAAGGTAACAAGATGCATGATTTATTTAGCACAGAGAAAGCAGCTGTTCGGAGGAAGTGTGGGAGTTTTTAGGCAATCATGTTCAGTTTCTGAGGAGTCCCATTTACAAACGCTCACCGCTTCATTTTACCCCCTCCCTCTCGTTTCCCTACAGTTATCTCCCCATCAGGCTGTGCTGCACGGATGCTTTAGGCTCTCACTTAGTCTTTACTTCTGGCTTCACTTCAATTCCCTGAAATTGTCAGGACTGCCTGGCTTGGAGGGTCACCCCACCACCTTTATCTAATCCATGAGACTGTTTCTGACTTTCTGACAACATCTGAGCCGAGAAAATCCTGCAGCACTGTGCTGAGGGTGTTAAAAACGAGCAACCCACTGCAGCCAGGGGCATCGGTGAGGCTCCGCTGCCTGCCCAGGAGCAGGCGAGACATCTTCCGAGGGACCTGTGCCAGCGGCTTCGTGCCCGATGCTCTGCTGAGCCAAGCCCTCGCTCAGATCCACCACTCTCTACAAGTTCACCTTTCCTACGGGGTCTGTGTTCCCCCCCCAAAATGCATTACACACGCCTTGTGCTGCTGGATGGGATCAATCTCATCCATAAGGTTAATATCTCCTCCTCTTTTGTCCAGGGCTGGGAATGAAACAGCATCACTTCTAGCTACAGTGCCGGTGGTGTAGAGCTCACCAGCTCACGAGGGCTCGAGGCTCCGGAGTTGCCCTGGGAAGCATGACACGTACCCTCAGCCCTTCTGCAGAATTTCTAAGCGGTCTGGAATTAACTGTTCTCCTGCAAGTAACTCACTAATAGATGTGATTAGCAATTAAGAAAAACATTATTATCTGTCACATGGGATTGAGGAAATATTCATTGCAAGCCTGTGCATGACAGCAGTAGGAGAAGGGTCCAGGAAGGCTAAGAAAATATCAGTAAGACAATGTCAAGGAGGTTATCATAGGCAAAGACATAATGATGGGAGAGGAAGCCAACAAGATGATCCATGAAAGATGGTAATGAACAGCGGTGCCAGCCAGCAGAGCGAGCACTGTGTTGCACTTACAGGAGAAGGCAATTTATCATCAGATATGGGTAAAAATTCTTCTGAAAGATCCAAGAATCCTTTGATAAGTCAGGAAAAAAATCAACAAAAAAAACTATAGGCGAAGCAGGGAGCAAAAATGATTTAGCAAAACAAGATGCTCTGTACTCGTTGTGATAGGCAGTTCAAAAATTTGCTGTTCTTCTTAATCTCTACCTTGTGCAAAGCCTTCCACACTGGTCTAAAATGTCTGAGGAGCTTTTAATGCAGTCCCTACGCCTGCCAGACCTTCAATGGCAATTAGGCACCAACCCATGCAGACAGATAGGTGCTTGGTAATGTTTCCAAAAGCGCAACAGTGAATTAGACGCTTACTTCTGGCAAAGCACTTCTGCAATTCAACTGAACCTCCTCCCCCATCTTAAGAGACCCAAATACCTTTGGAAATCTGCTCCTTCCAAGCACACTGCTGTGCCTCCAGCTAAGCACGAGGTACCTGAGCTAGCTGTGATCAAACCAGTTCTGGAAGAGCCGTATCAGACATGCCATGTTGAGAGATGGTCAGATGGCACCTAGACCACACCTAGACCCTGGTCAGGTATCTCCAACTGGAGCTTTCCCAGGCTACTGGGGACACAACAGCTTGATGGGAGCAATTTTGTGCTTGCTGCATTTCAAACTTACAGCCGCAGCTCTAGTTCCTTTTCCCTAAAAAATACAGAGCCAATATAAGGGAAAGTAAATGGTATTTTTTCCTCAAGCTGCAAAAGTTAGGTTAGTTTTTCATGCTCAGACTGCATCAGGATGCAATATAGTCAAGAATAACTAATTTCCTCTTGGGATTGTTGGAATAACTGGAGCAAAGGCTGCTCTTTAGGAAGGACACAAGTAACCCTTAGCCGTGTTCTGACTGAAAAGGATCATCTCATCTAAAACTGTAAAGAAATTCCCTTCTGGAACACATCTGGAAATGAAGGCTCTCATGCAAATCTTGTTAAACCGACCGGCATTGGAGCCAAACCGAAGTAGGCTGGTTTTTGTTAGGACATACCCCTCGTGAGTCATGAGCTTACGGTGGCACCAACAGGCTTTTGCCCATTCCTTTCGGTCATGCTTCTCTATTTATTTAACATTAGCCAATTTATTCAAGTGTAAGTTAAGAACCAGTGGATTATAATAAATATTTATTGAAGTTTAACAAATCTGTAGGACCTGTATGTATATTAATCCTCATTATAAGTGCTGTCAGTTGCCACTTAACCTACAGTAGCTGTCTTCCAAATTTATTATATTAAATACATATTTGAGATGACTAATTTACAGCATTAGCAGAATACATTTATGTCACATCCCATATTCCCTGCCTTTGCAGGCTCCTTACGAAGAACCTCTCAGGAACCAGCCAACATGCCCCAAAGCTCGCAGTGAAGTGAACATTGCGAAAAGTCCACCGACCACCTTGTAAACCAGGAGTCCTGAGAGAAGCAAACCCCAAACCTGCAGAGGACACTGCTAAAGCCAAAGGTCTCCTTGGAGCTTGAAGTGGGGAGCAGGTGCCAAAGCCTTCTCCTTCGTGGGGCCATCAGGAGTCCATGCCTTTGCCCCAGCTGCAGGTTTTGCTGCAGCCTGCTAGAAGTCAATGACCTTCTGTCTGCTACTCCACCCATGAATGCGGTTGAATTTGGCTTTCAGGTTCAAAACTTACTTAAATGCCCACAGATCGTGAATGCCTAATGTACCTTCCTTTAGGAATCCACGTCAAGAAGCCTGAGGGTCTGATCCAAAACTCACTGCAGTCCATAAAAGGCTCATTTTGATGCCATTGACTCAGACCCAGATTTTCTGGCAAGTCCAGCCACTAACAGCACCTGTGGGCTTTGCACGCGTCTGACTTGGGGCTGCAATTTTCCAAGCAAGCACTGGATCTCGCTTTGATTTTTGCGCTCGAATCAAGCGTGCACCACAGTGCGTGTGCAATGAGGTGTGTGCCCATTCGGAGGTAGAGGTGAGGTGTGTTGTTCTGCAGTAATGGCGTGGTAACTCCATTAGAAATAATGGTAATTATATTGTGACTCACCTTAATGCTACCACATTATATCCTAATGACTGTTCAGTTAATTCATTTTTATTGGCTGTGTCTTGGAATGGAGCTTTGGAGTGTGCCGCTAATGCATTGGAAATTAAGAGTGTACACGGGCCCGTGGGGTTATTTGTACCCAGCTGCGTACTAGTGCTCCTGCTTATAGCAAAAAGATTGGGAAATCAAAAGGGATTTATGCAAAAAAAAGGGAATGCAGCCCTACCATGGGTCCGTCGGTAACGTCGCCCTTGTTGAGAGGTAGCAGAAAAAGCAAACGGGGCTCCTGCTGCAAAGAGCTCCCTGGAAAAC
Organism: Aquila chrysaetos chrysaetos; assembly: GCF_900496995.4. NCBI lineage: Eukaryota > Metazoa > Chordata > Aves > Accipitriformes > Accipitridae > Aquila > Aquila chrysaetos. The sequence continues at coordinate 3,679,651 of NC_044006.1, forward strand.
TCCCGTAGTGGCATTGGACACAGGAAAAGTAGAGCAGCAAATGAATCGTTGCCTGTTTTGTAGGGGAAGGTGACTGCAGGAGACACACTGGCAGCACGTAGGAAGAGAAACGGCCTGGGTCTGCCCAAGCTGCAGCCCCAGTCTGCCTGCTAGGACCTTCTTCGTTAACCCTTGTGCTAATGAGAGATAATGACCAGGCTCTTGGCTGGAGCTGGAGCTGGAGCCTTCCCTCCTGATCCTTTGTTTACAAGGAAAGGGCTCCTTTTGTCTGTTGTCTTTGTGGTTCATTATGACCGTAATTTATTTGGGGCCAGTGTTTTTGCAAGGTGCAAATTACCTTCCTCCAGGGAAGACCTGGCTTCCGAGCAGAGTCTCCACCTTCCCGGTTTGTAGCTCTCCAGCCATCCAGACTGATCACCGCAGGTATTTTTAGAAGGTCATTCTGAAGCAGTAATTTCATCTAGTGATTTTATCTTCTGCCTTTTAGCAAATATTGCTATTTTTTCCCCCTGCTGTTTCAGATGGTGACAGGTTTTAATGTCAACATCAAATTACCCCATATTTCTCAGCCCAGTTCCTGAGCCAGGACCTCTGCTGACACATGGAGTCACGCCGGTTGTCATTCTCGGCAGAGGGACCGAGACTGTGAGAGCCTGGAAGAATAAATTTCTTTCTTCCCTTCAGAGGTGGTCCCTCGAGACCATTTTTTCAAGCAGAGGGATTTTCCACTCTGCAGGACAAACAGTGCCATTCATAGAAAAAATATGTTAATGGAAGGGAGCTTCATGCCAGAATGTCTCTGCGTGTGTATCAGCCTCAGCAGCAATGACAGTGCAGCTCGAGCAACAGGCTGCTTCAGCTAGCAGGCTTGGAAGCTGCAAAAGGAGAAATAGCTGTGTTTCTATAGACCCTAACAAAATCAACAGCACTTTTCTTTCTCTTTTGATCTGGATCTTTTTGTTTTCATTTGTATGTAATTGCAGGCATCAAATTTACAAGGGCAGAGTGTCATTTTCCTCTTAAAAACAAGACACCCGGATTTCAAATAACTATTCCATTTAATAACAGCTATTTTAAGGTAGGTCAAACCTGTGGCCCAAAAACCCTTGACAGTGTCCCTTTGATATATTCCATTAGCCAACAAAGGGTTTGATGTAAACTGACATACATCTTTTAAAAGAGCAAACTGGATTGCGACAGCTGATAATCTCATTTTGCTGAAGGACTTCTATCGTGTTACCTGTAGCTCGAGGCTGAGGTCTCCAGGAGGAGTTGGAGCCGGCAGCAGGTTGGTGAGGAGCCCTGCTCTGGGGTGGGTTGGAACGTGGGGACCATGCCAAGCCCAGCAGCCACATCTCGCGGGGCAGCAAAACGTAGCGATGCTTTTGAAATCCCTGCAGAGAGAGTTAACCAGTCATCCAGCTAGGAGCTCGTTTAACCCAACATAGCTTAATTCTCCTCTTATTCTCATATTGGTGAGAACAGCTCCTGGAGGCAGTCACGGGTGACTCGGGAAAGACTGAGGTAGTTTTCTCTGCAAGGTCAAAGAGAGCCAGGCAGGTGAGACATCGTTCCCCTGCACCACAGCTCCGTCCAGGCAGCGTGAGAGGTGAACCAGCCCTGGCAGGGTGGTCCAGGCACCGCAGGTGGCCAAGTGGTGATGAACTTCTGATAGCAACTGCCCAACCCTGCCCAACCCTGCTACCCATCTCTCTTGCCAGTGCCGCTGTGAGCAGTGCGTCTTGGTGTTGCTTTCCCCATGCAGGAAGATGCCCTGATGGAGGCAAGGTGGACTGGAGGACATCGCTGGTCCTTCCAGCAGTCATGAAGCCAACAGGTACCTCTATTGGCAGTGACAACTCCTTATTCCATGCGGGGCCTTGTACCACCGTTAAGTGCCACTAATGGGACATGTACCTTGGTCCTGGAGCCTTCTTCCAGTCCTTGGAGCACTATTAACAAATAATTTTGTCCAACATGTCCTAAAGGTATTAGTTACATTTACTGTTCTGCCAAATAGCTGTTTCTTTCTGGTTTGGCACGCAGCATCTCATTCAGGAGAGAAGATAATTGTCTGGCTCAATAGCTGATCTATTTTCTACCCAATGATGGTTTCCCTTTTTGAAAATTGATGATCGATTAGTTACATTAAGGATCACCAGGTATAATATGTTTACCACACATTATATTTATTCCAGTGTGGGATGAACGCATTAGGCCTCATATCACTCAAAGGGGATATTTCTGATGTAAAATTGTGCTGTATTAATGAGACTACCCATCAAAATGGACGGGTCAATTAAAATAGAACAAATTGCAGACTCCTGCTTAAAAGTCACACTGGAACCTCCAGCCTACATTATCTGTAAAATTCAAACTGAGCCCATTTTTGGCTCAGACATGTTTACATTCTTATGGAAAATATATTAAACTGTATTTAATGATATTCATGTAAAAGGTTGTACAATTTTTTTGCTTGATGCCACCCAAGACAACTGAACTTTGAGCTCAGGACTTTAAGATACTACTGTAATTCAAATACTGATATTATCTCTGCAAGATAGGTCTGGGCATGGAAGCAAAGCCTTTCCTCTTTTCCAAAAGAATCACAGTGATTTAGGAATCATTTCACCTCCTTTTGTTACATTTCAAGTTTTACATTATATTTTAATAAGTCTGTCATACGGTACAGACAAAAGGATGTTCAGCTTCTGCTGTAATTAAAGAAAATCACTGCAATGGATAACATCAACTCAGCAGATTTCAATGATCTTGCTTTCACCGCTCCAAACTCCGGCACTCCTTGCATACTGAACTAAAACAAAGCCAGTCTCCAGGCTGCTGCTCTCAGGAGGATTCATCTCCCCCAACTTCAGCTTCTAAAGACAGGCACTAAGACAATCATTCAGAGTCTCACTGTAGGATCATTTGTCCCATGCTAGCTTAGCCACCTCTATTAAGCCTATTAATTTCTTCTGCACTAGCTCTGGGAGCAAACTGGGCAGGAGGATGGCAACGTGTCTCCAGCAACAGAAGAACTATCACTTTGATATATCCCAAGAAAATCCCACTGCAGAATTATGCTTTTGGTGCTCACATTAGCATCCCTGGCCAGTATCCAGAATTTCTCTTGGAATTTCGAGCTGCAATCAGCTTGTTAGACCAGACCCAACCCTGTCTCCAACCACCACCGCCCGGTCAGAGCATCCCTCTGCACTTGTGGAGGAAAACTTTCCAGTGCTACATTTCATAGATTTAAATAGACAGCTGAGCTCTCCTTTAAGATTTTATTTCTTCCTCTCCCTTAGATGAGTTAGCTGTGGAAAAAGTCACCTATAGTTAAAGTTAGTCCATTGGAAACCGTGAATATTATATTGTCCTTTGTGCAAGAAAGGAATTAAAGAAATGGATTTGGCCTTGATTTTTTCATTTGAACTTCTCTGCTTGAGCTGCACTTTTCTATTACCTCTGCAACTCTGCCTTCGTTATGTTATTAAAAGAAAAGTAATTTATGATTGCCAGTCTTGCAGTCTCTAATTATTTCTGGCTGTGCATCACAATTATTAACTTGAGTATCCACCCTTTTTCTAACAGGATGAAAAACGTGCAACCTCTTTTGGGTGAGTTACTCGTAGGTAGCCATGCATCCATCCTTGCAAGCCACTGTGTCCAGTCAATAATGACACTCTCCCAATTTGATATGTTGTTTATACTCGGTGCAAGCCAAAGGTTGGATTTACAGTGAAGATGAAACACAGTCACAGGTTACTTGAGGCTTGGGTTTAGTACCTGGGTGTACTAAAGCATCTTGCACTGTTCGTAGTCTCATTCAAGACCAGGCAATAAAGTACCACTCAGCATGAACTAGAATATCAGCACATCGCTGCTGTTCTCCCTTTTTTTCCCTGGATTGCACTGGTTTTCCATTTACTTCTGGCAGGTAATGAAGACATCTGTTCCCATCCCAACAGCTCTCTGCAACTTGCTTTCTGAGAAATGGAATAGCACTATTTCAGCGATTTTTGATCAACTGAGAAAATACTGCCCTGCATTTATGGAGGTCAGGACAGTCATTATATTCAAGATATTTCTATGAAAAGTCCCAAGGAATGGACGATGACTGGGAAGATCAGATTTCTGAAATGCGTTCAGATGCTCCAGAGATGTTTCACAGGTGGATCTTGGGTAAGAGCATCTCAAGCAGAAATGCCCTGCCCAGGTGTAGTGCTCATGAAAAGCAGCAAAATTCCAAAAAGCCTGGGGAAGCCCCCACCTTTCACAGCAGAAAGCCCAAAGCCACTGGGGAAACTCATTTTGTGTTGGTGAGTGCACTGTCGGTGGCCCCCCAGCCCCTCTGCTGACTCGCGCTGGAGTAAAAGCCTGGGATGTGCTCTGCTGAATTCCAGATTTCATCTGTATCAATCATTTTCCCATGTACCAGGACAAAAATCTGCTACCTGGCCCAAATACAGCAATTAAAGTGCTCCATGCCAAACAACACATCTCTGTGAGTGAAGCCAGGCTGGCCTGCTTGTCGGGTCCAACCTCTCACTTTTCTGTAACAAGACCATTTGTCTATAAAGCACACCTCTTTTTTATCATCTTTAAGATAGCCTTTATGGTAGGTGTAACTACATGCAAAGGAAGGAGGGGGGAAAACCTTTAAGTATTTTGCATTTATAGTTATATGTAGCTTTATTGCATAGTCAGTAAAAATCCCTGCTGATTATGTCATTGCTGAGGCAATCAGGTGCCAAAAATATTTTTTTTATTTCATCTGAGCAATAATCATTTTCTGCCTGAACAGTAGACCCAGTTATTGTTTCTTCCCTTATGTTTTCATTAATTAGAAGGAAGTGGAGAGGTAACAAACGACTCCCTGGATGCTGAAGTGCACATTTTTCACTGTCAGGTTATAAGAGGCAATGGGCAAAGACAATATATCCTGTCAGATGTGAGAGTACTTATTGTCAGCATGGTTTGTAAAAATAGAAAGTGAGGTAGCTTTTCTGGATGGAGTTGAAGCTATCTATGGATGGAGTTTAATCTGACTAATTATAACTAAAGGCTTTGGCAAACAGCATCATGTAGCTGCGAGAATACTGGATAGTGCTTTTTTTCTTATCAAGTCCATGTGAATGTTAATGTGTGTAAGTGTAAAATCGACTTCTATTAAATCTTCTAAATTGCCATGCACTTCTTCACCCGCAATGCCTCACTTCTTCATAACTGCGCTGCGGAGTTACTGGTAAAAGTATTAAAACTCTTTGAAACAGTCATATATCTTCTGGTTTACAGGAAGTGCTTCAAGTGAAGAAGAAAAAAAAAAGAATAATTTCCGAGGAGCGCTTCTCTCTTGCAGCAGAGCAGAGAGGAGAAGGGAGTTTCATCTACAGCTGAATGGCTGGCCAGGCTCCATTTTATCGAGCAGCTCCCTAAATCCCACTGTGATGAAGGCAGCCCTTCCAGAAGAGATGTTGTTTCCTACTGGAGAGGCACTAAGGAGCAAACCCTGGGACCCGTGCCTTGGCGTGGGAATTTCAGGGAACTCAAGGAGCTTCGTCTGACCCTTTCTTGCCAAGATGCAACCCTCATAGCAATACTGGGAGGTGCAGGAGCCCGAGACAGCCAAGACTCCCCAGCCTGGCTCCCATTTAACTGGGGATTCATGGAGAGCCTTTGCTCCTGGAGCGAGGAGTCAGGCGATCCATGGAGATGAGCCCTGCATGGAGACGGGCACAGACCGCCCTTTGCCCGCGGAGCATTGCCCCAGCCCCTGCGCCGGCTGCACCGCTTCCCCCAGGTCCGCACTAAGAGCTGGCGAGCTCACGCGGAATACACAAACAGGCAAGAAAAACCACGCTGAAGTTTTTCTGGCATGCAAACGATAAATTGAGCTCTGCTTTTTTTCTGCACTGGCGAATCTTATCTTAATTGCATCAGGCTGTTTGAGACTCCCAGTTGCAGAGCGCTCTGTAGCCAGGCGAGCTCTGTAGCCATAACCATTCCCACCTTCCTTAGCCCAAATATTTCATTGCAACCACCAGTCAACCTTTGCTTTGGCAAGGTCTGAGCGACCCGTAAGAGCCAGGGACAGGCTCTCTGCGTGGTGTGAGCTGTCTCATGCGCTTCTCAGAGCACTGCGAGAAGGACCCCTCTCTAAGACCACCCCAATGTTCAACACCCCGCGGTGCAGCCAGCTTTCACAGAGGACTTCTTCTCTTGGGTGCAGGCAGAGCAGTGCAGGCATCTAGAAATCTAAGAAGCTGGGCATTAGCAATGCAAAGCACCGTGCCACAAACCCAGCTCCAGGCCTGGGGAGAGGAGGCAAGAGAGGAAATCTGCCACGCATGACAGATGTGAGCTGCACCGCTTAATACACACCCAGTAAGGTGGTGAATAGAATAGAATAGAATGGAACAGAAGAGAACAGAACAGAATAGAAATCATTATATGTAGTTATTGTGTATCTATCTGTGCTTTGCAGGTTAACAGCTTTACAGATATGTCTCCCAGATATTCATTTTTAAGACATCCTATTTTCTGTTCTGAGAGCAGCAGCTATGGAATCCACTCTGGATGACCCAGGAAGAGGATGATGTTTAGACAACTGAAAAAAACCTCACTTCATTTTATTCTGATGATGCACTTTGCCTGTCTGAGATGGATCTGAGACCTTTTCTTAGTTTCCTAATTAATAGATAGTTACTGACTTAGAAGCAATGTTAATATGCGGGAAACAGCAACCAAGTTACAGCTCAGATCCTCACTGGTTTAATTTGACTTTTCTTCACTGGCTTCAGTCAGATTAGAGACTAACCCAGCCAAAACCTGGCCCAGCTCTCTTGGCAGTGTCTGTCCATAAATGCTATGGTAATATTTCCAGTGTAAAGCTGTGGGTATTTCAAAATTTCACATCCCAGAACAACCGTGATGACTGCTGAGATCATTTGTTTGATGGCATGGCTGCTGCTTGGATGGCCCTTGGAGATATGTGTATTTCAAAAAAAAAAAAAAAAAAGAAAAGAAGAAAAAGAAAGAAAGAGAGAGAGGATGCAGTAAAAAGAGAATTAAAATTTATCTGAGTTGAATGAAGATTTTATCTTCCATTCTGCCTAATCCTAAATGTGAAAGGTCAGTAATGACAGTGCGCTATGAAAAGGAAAAGGCTGTGGGGTTGGCATAAAGGAGACTACCAGTAAATTGCAGCAGTTTTACATAAGACTGCGGCTCCAGCATGGGGAATTAGGTGACACCGAACTGGGGGGCAGAGTCCTCACCCGCGATGGCCGGGAAAGCCGGGGCTTTCGCCCCCGTGCAGCCCCCGGTGCAGCCTGCGGCTGGGGACGAAGGCTGTCCCTTGGGTCCTCCCAGGCAGGGTCCCACTTTCCCCTTTGAGCATCTTCTTGCCGGCATGAGGGACGCCTGGTATGCTCAGAAACACCTCTCCGTTCCCAATACTGTGCTAAAATTGGTGATAGGGGCCTGTCCTTGCTGTTATATCATAAAACACATCTATAAAATGAAGAAAGAAGAAAGAGAATAAAATGAGGGAAGTGGCATTGTGTGCAATTTTGCCCGCCTGAGAAATAGTCTTTGGAGTTGCCTTTGCACCATATGTGATGGGTTTCGAAATGAAAGATGAGCACTGAGCAAACCGTGTGGCCATCAGAGTGCTCTTCGCCCAAGGACATCCCTCCTCAAACCCACACACGCCGCTGGCAGCTGCCAATCACCGCGAAGAAGATATTTTACGGCGACAAAAATATGAAGTCTCCTGCGACTTTCTGCAGTTTTTATTTCCCCTGCCTGATTCTCGGTGGCTGTTAAACACGATGGACATTGAAGGCCTTTTTCCAGCGCATGCTCAGCATTACGGCTCCCAGACCTAGCACTGCCTGCAGTAATAAAAGGTGATTGTTTCCAAAAGCGAATATCCCCTTCATTTGGGTCATTCTTTTAATTGACTTCATTAATAAAGGTAAGGCCCTATTTAAACATAACTTCATCTTCCTGGCAGTATGTAAGCAGATGTCATAAAGAAAACAACACGCACTGTTTTTAACACAAAACTTTAATACTAAATTGCATTAACTAATAACATAAAAACACCAACCATCTGGCTTTTTGGTGGGAGGACTCTAATTCCATTAGGACTTTAATAAATGTACTGCACTGTAGAGACATTTTACTTTGATAGCCTGGGCAAAAATGAGTAGCGTTTACAAGATTAGTATATGCAGCAACCCTGGGATCTCTCCCTTGGAAAGGCTTTAGATGGAGCCAAGGGGACATCACTGAAGGACAGAGATGATGTAAAAAGTACCGGCACTGGGGGATGTATTTGGGGCTTTCACGTGCCCTTGGATGCGATGCCCTGGCACGTGGATGTGCTGCTGCCCAGGGAAGGGAAATTAGCTGGCGGCTCTTGCGCTGGTGGGAAGGCCAGGCTTTCGGTGGAGTCGGCAGAAAACGATGCAGGGAAGGAGCGGATTGCTCCAAACCCTGACATCTTTGTCTCTCTGGGATCATTCCCAGCACGAGGCCTCGGCCGTGCCATGGTGGCTTTCTTGTGCCTTGCTCTACCTCCTGCCATCCTCGTGCGTCTGCTCTCCTGATACATCCCCTGGACCCTCCTGCCCTGGGCAGATCCCACCTTCTCCTTGAGGAGGCCCGTCCCAGCTGTCCGTCTGTCTATCTGAGCCTTTATGCCCACATTAGTCACTTCTTCTCCTTCCCATTTAGAAAAAGAAACCACAGCATAAATATCATGCTATTGACTGCTACGTCCATACAAACAGCACGTTGATTGCATGAAAGGTGGAGCCTGAAACGTACCCAGTCACCAGTAAACTGAATTTTTGAACTGGTTAATCACTAGTATCATTAATTTCCCCAGTACACTGGCAGGACGAAGGATGCAGAGTCCCATTTTACTCCTAGGATGTTATTAAGGTGAATTCATCTGCATATGCTGTGAGACGTAAGGGCAGTTCGGTGTCCTTCGGTACAGTAGATCGACAAACCCTGACTAATGCAACAGGCTGATTTCTGGCACGCCAAGCTTCTCTGGAGGAGTGAAAAATGGAAATCGGTGAGGGGAAAACCTGACAGCATTATTTTTCACTGAGAATTAACATGCGACATGGAATTGTAGGTCTTCCCCTACATCAGTTTTGTTTTCCCCGGCTCTATTTTCTTGCAACACACTCAGAGCAGATCCCCACCCTCCTATGTCCCCTGGCTCATCCCGTGGTGAGAAAGAGTAAGCAAACAAGGCAAAAACATCCATGCATCTTAGTATTAATATTTTTAACAGAATTTGTTAATGATGGGCATGTTTGGGTTATTTTGAACAATCTGTATTCCAAATTGGTCTTAACGCCAGATGACCCTCGTGATCACCTCGTCATGGTAATTACCGGAGCTTCTTTAAAAGGCATTTTGTGCCCAGAAATATTTGTGAGTGAAAGCACATTTCCACGTAGGTATCTTTGGAACACAAAGTCGATTTGCAAGGAGCTGCAGTGTCAGATGAAGCTTTTAAAAAGTTGGATGTCTTCCAGATTTTAATTTACATGATCATTAATACTGACTTACTCCAAATATATCAATCAGTTTAAAAAACACCATGTCTCATTCCTGGTTCAGGAAAGAATCCTTAACCAGGTGAATGCTTAAGCACTTGCTTAGCTTTAGGCAAGTGCTTAAGTCTTATTGAATGGCTCAGTGTTAAGCACATTTTTCCACTGAGAGAGGGTTGGAATTAAGTTTTCAAAATGCAACGTCCAGACCTGGTTTGAGAACAGATTCCCTGGGAAACCCCTGCATGGGGCACGGGTGATGCTCTGCAGCCCACAGCCCCCAAAATCTGAGCCTGATCCACTCTGGGGCCAACACGAGGATTTCCAACAGCCTGTTTGAGCTTGTGTTTGGACACACTGCTAACAACCGAGCAGATGTAGCTCCTTTCTTAAATGCTCCTTATTATCAGCTGAAATAATATTTCCCTCTGCTGCCAGCATTTGCGCAGCACGGTGTTACCGTCAGCCGGGAAACCCCACAATCCCTTTAACCTGGCAAGGATGAACCTGGGTGTTTTTCAGACATGGAAAGCTATAATAAAGCCATCCAGAAAATGACAGGTTACAGGGCTCTGTGATTTGGAAACCGTTTCTATTAAGTTGCCTTCTTGTCTCGTGGCAGCGGGAGGGATGCTGATACTTGCGCTGGGACGCAGCCGAGCCCTCGAGCGTGCTGCTGCGAGATCAGCTAATGCCCCGTCTCTCGTGATCCTTGTACTTCTGGCTGTTAATGCCGTTTCTCTGTAATACATTGTAAAATAAACACCCTTTGGGTTTTCTACCTAAATCCATAATACAAAAGGGGAGTTGACTTGAATTGCCTGGCTGAATCATTAGAAAATGAATGCTTTGGGGGGAAAAAAAAAAAAGAAAAGAATTACATTAGTGATCCCCCAGCTTGCCTTTGTGTCTTTTCTCTTTCAGAAATCTCTCATGTTGCTGCTCTCTGCATTTTTCTCACAGTATTGATACATGAAATAAAGCATAAATAACCTCCCTTTCTATTCTTAAGCCTTCGATCCCAGATCACTCCGAGCCTTTTGCCAATAAGACCATTTTCAGCGTCCGCTGGCCTGGAAGTAGCCAGCAATGGTCAATGAGCTTAGGAAAAGGTTTGAATATTTGCACTGTCACCATCCGGGATGTGCTGTCATCCCATCAGGCATTTCTTTGGTCTTCTTCCAGGTGGACAGCGGGAATTTTTTTTATCCAGAGATGAGCAGTCATGGGATACGCTCAGCATTTTGGGGGGTTTCAAGGGCATGGGCCATGCTGACACGCTGTCAATGGGTTTCAACACGGGGGCTGCCTCGCTCTTGCTGCTTGTGCTCCGTTGACAGGGACGTTTTGGTGAAGGGATGTAAATTAGTGCATCCCAGAGCTGCCCACATAAATAGCTAGTTTTACATTAATTGCACTTTCTTCTGCTCTTACACACAAAGGTTTCCATTTGCAGTAAGGTCGCTGGGAAGGGTGTAAAACTGATGAAACATAAAAGGGGAAAAGGGGGTTACTTGGTCCAAGCCCATCCTGATTTTACTGCTATCCACCCTTTTTGGTGTTTATGTGGAGCTCCCAGAGATGCTGTTAGCCCTTCCAGTGAGGTGATTGCAGAATGATTGCTTTTCAAGGTCAACAATTTAAGTTTTACCACTCTTTCTCCAAAAGGACAAAAGAGCAGCAGGCAGGTAGGCAGAGATGCATAGAGTAAGCAACGTGATCAGCTGTTAATTAAAGTCCTTTAGGAGGAGGAAGAAATGACTTAACCCTTCCCATCACCAGATGAAGCCCCTTATTAGAGGCAGAGTGATTTTTTTCCTTTCCTTTCCTCTTATTCTAGGGTGTCAGAGCCTCTTATTCCTGTGCAGTCCCCATCAAAGTGTCTCGTGTGCTCTGCTCCTCAGTTTTCATTAGAAGTTATCAGACAGAAACTTCATTTTTACTCAACATTTCCTGACCAGTTCAGTGTGTAATTGGCTCTCCTCTTCCCTTTTGGCAACTGAACAGCAAACATTACAGATTTAAAACAGAGAGAGAGAGAGAATATATTTATTAAAAAAATAAATACAGCTGGAGGAGCAAAAAGACACAGGCCCATTCAGAGTTCCTTCCAGCCACTCCCTTAATCAGATATAACATTTCTGTCCTAATTTTTTATCTCCTCACTGCTCCCAACCTGGCACTGGAGGCTGCTTCTCAGTCCCACTGAGACCTGGACCTTCAGCTCAGGGGGAAGAAATCCAGAGACCTGTAACTGGGAGAAGATGCTGCAGCTTTCTTGGGTGAAGTATTGCAGACTTGCAGCAGCTGGCCAGTTGCCCTGACTTTCTTGCAGACTGAATTGACTCCCTTCTCTATGGATGGACCAGCCATAGCTTCATTTGTTTTGGTTTTTTTTCCCCTCTGTTTTCCTCGCTGCTTTCTTTGGGCTGTTTTCTCATTGGTGAAACAAGACAGATCTCTTGCCTGGGTGTTGGTGGTGACCTGGAAACCAACCAAGAGGGAACAGTCCTAGACCCAACGGGGAGGACAGAGGAGGCTCAGGGTCTTGTTGGAATTAGGGCAGGTGAATTATGGAGCAGAGAAGGACAGGGAGAGGGCTGGGCTGCTTTTCTCCCACTCAAAGTCAACAGGGGAGATGCTGTGGCTGTTGGGAGCAGGTGGTTTTCCCTTCCCACTTTTGTTCTGCCTTTCATCCCCTACACTTGGGGTCGTTCCATGAAAGCTTCTGTTCCTGTGTATAAGGGCAGCTTTCATGTGATGGACCCACAGGATGAAGCAGCAGAGCGGGATGCGTTTTATTCTCTCTGTAAAGCCCACAGGAAACTCATAGCATGGGCTGTGTACAATGGTGCTGAGAAACCATTTCAAACCGCTGTGATTTATATGCTTGAGAAGACCACTGTGCTCTGGTTCAACTAGCATCGGGGCAGTAAATTAATTCTGCAAGGGTCCTGTCCAAACTTACATTGATTCTGATTTTGTTGAAAATCATCCATTAGCCAAGAATTACTACCAGTGTTAGTGGAAATGCTGTAGTGTCATTAATTGGAATTAATGGATGGGTAGTTTTTATAGGAGATTTGAATGAAGGCAATATTCCTTTCAAAAACCATTTTATTAGAAATTTGCTTGCCAGCTGTAAAAGGCAATGCCACAACAAGCCGTTCCACAATGCTTTATCCATGGGTTGATGTGTTTTTAATTAAGGAAAAGCAAAGCACTTCGAAGTGTTTTTATTAAAAAAAAAAAGCCATATAACAGATAGCTATTTATTTATTGCATAATGGGGAACTCGGACCGAGAGAGGCTGGGAAGGGTCACAGCAACACTGTCCCTGTTTTTTTACTGGACCCTGAATATTCTCTTTCTTCTGGGTATTTGAAAGGACTGCAGGTTATTTTTGGTGCCTTATAAATTGCTCCGTTCCCACATTTCTCAGGAGTGAAAAAGAAGAGGATAATCTGCTCTAGCTCTCTTCTAAGGACAGGTTATAACCCTGGAGAGTTAATACTGGAACTGCTGGAATAGCCCCAGTCCTGGCTGAACTGGTTCAAGCCTAGCTGAGGATGACCCATCTTCTGCCCTTTCCGAGGGGGCAGGAAACAGGAGAAGAGACAAACTGATGATGCTCCACTGAAGTCAGAGGAGCTCTTCTGATCCATGGGGAGTGAAGATCTTCTGCCCTGCCCTTCTCATCTCATGGGGATACAAGACACTGTTTTATACACCCCTTCCACGGCATTTGGAGTGTTTTACCAAGGCAGGATAAGACTGGTGTTCTCCCTTTATGTTTGAGGAGGCAGAGGTAGATCAGGTTAAAAGTCTTGCTCGAGACCACAGAGCAGGAGCTCACCAAGCTTATTACAAAAAAATCACCCTCCCACCAAGAGAATACGTGAAGGTTCCTCATAGTATTTGCTTTAGCTTTTAGACCCAACCGGATTTTTTTTAACTGTTTCAATGCCACTACAGCAACTTGCTGTCTTCCCTTGTCTCTCTTTTCATCTGGGGCTTATTGATCTGCTTGCATTTCCCACAAAAAACCTCCACTGGCTCGGCATCAGCACCCTGCACCCGACGCTGGCTGCAGGAACGCACGTGTGCTTTGTATGACCTGTGTGCAAGGATGCTTTTTCTGTGTTTCTTCTAAATGTGGGGGGTTGTGTGTTTGAAATAGCAAAGACTGAGGTGAGTGCCTCAAGGTCTTGCAGAAGTCATAGTAGCCGGGTTTAGGCAGAGGTGAGGACAGCCTGTATTAAGCCATGTGTATATAAATGGGGAAACCGCACTTTAAAGCAGTTAAAGATTGTAGTTTGCTCATCATTTAGGTGGACGGCTCATAGAAACACAGTGCTCACGCCTCGGCTCCCTGACCTGCCCTGACCTGTGGAGCTCACCTGGAGCAGCGGTCCCCACGTTCGTGCCGGTGGGGAACGGCTGCCGCACATCAGCACGCTGTCAGAAACCCTTCGCAGTCACGGTCAAGGACACTCCGCACAGCCGAGCCTACTTGGAAATGATCTCGTTCCCTTTCTCTTCCTACATCACTTTAGTATTGCTCTCCAAACGATCTCATTTTTTCCCCTAAACCTATACAAAAATGTACATTTTAGTAAACAGCAAAGAGCAAAAACCGGCGTGCCCCTTCAGCTGGTGGAAATCTCCTCCTCGGTTGCCCGTCGTTAGAACCAGGGGCTGGGGCGGGTTTCTGCAGACGCAGAGCTGTGTATGGGTTTCCCATGCAGAAGGGGTGCGAAGGACGTGCCGACTGTCCTTGGGTGACGCGGTGGACGCAGGGTGTGCGGGGGCTCGGGCAGGCACCCGCGGGCAGGGGTGCTCCCGCCTGCTCCTCCACCGTGCTGCCGGCCGTGATCCTTTGCACAAGAGTTGGGCAGGTTTCAGAAAGCCATGGGGAAGCACAACAGGAATGAAATGGGGTTGTATGATCAGAATCCTAATTAAGGAGAAAATATTGGAAATATGCCATATTAGAAATGCTATTACGATTAATAGTGACAATACCACTCTTGGGAAATAGGCAAATTTACACAGTAGCTACACATAAAATTTACTTTAGCATATTCCCCTCTCTACCTTGTTTGCACACTGTGATAACAAATTGCTTGTATACTGTATGATGGTATTCTTTTTTATATTTAAATATTTGAGCCAGCAATTCATTTTGTGAGGAGAGAAAGGCATGCAGAGGTCTTGGAGCTACAGAGCAAAGTAAATGATGTACAGTGATATATTTAGCAAGTGATAATGTGAAAAACATAAAAAAACCATGAGTATATGTGGACAGGAAGGTAAACACAGTAAGGAAGAGCTTAGTTTGGGATTTCCCTAGTAAGAAAGAAGAGCGATCCTGCATGTAAGATGTGAATCTGTCAATCATGGTACCACATTTGAAAAGTTATTTCACCCTTTTATCCTTCAAGTCTTCACTTCCCTTATTTAAAAAAAAAAAAAAAAACAGAGAGAGAGAGAGAAGGGAGAGTCAGTGAAGTCTTTGGATGGTATTTCCACATCTAGAAATGAAAAGTATTTTTTGGTGGCAGAAATGACAAAATTATCTACTGCTGCTACTTCTTTGTGCCATTTGACCGGACCATTGCCCTGGCAGACAAAGCAGCCAACAGATTTCTTTTATATATCTGTGTGCGTATGTGGATACATGTGCATACTTTGTACATATACACATGTTTATTTACCTATGCAATATACTTCATGCATATATTCCTCTCTCTCACTTTCTCCTTCTCTCACTCTCCCCATATATACCCACGTGCTCATACAGAGAGGAAGACGGTGTGGAGAATGACACTCGGTCGTCGTTAGCATGGGTTAGCCGTGGAGCTCTCCTTCCGTGGGTAATTAAAAGCTCCTTGTGCTCTGAGCTGTAGGAGCGGGGAGAAGCTCTCATTGGCATGCAGTCCTGCAGCACTCGGTGAGCCGGAGGGCAGCGGGGAGCCCTGCTGCATCCCACCTCGCGTGGGCTTCCCGGGATGTGCCAGGAAGGATGGTCAGCCCCGCATGGGGCTGAGCTGCCGGGTTGGATTCGGTGCTGAGCTGCGCTGGCAGGGATATGGGGGAAGATCCTCAGCTCCAAGGGTCCTGCTCAGACTGGTGCTGGGGGAACCAAATTTCTTCCGATTAGTGATATTGGTTGAGAAAGAAAAGAGAAAGAAGGGTTTCTCTCTGCATGGAGAACAGCTGTGTTAAAAAGCCCTTTAGAAAAAGAAGTCAAAGGAGAAAACAGCACGCTGGAAGCTACACCATGGTGCAGGCAACAAATAAATGCACTGCCAGGGCTTGCCCTTGGGATTAGCCCTGGCATGAGGCTTTGGCCCACATAACCAGCTTCACGGATGGAGCTGCTTTCACCTGGGAAGGAGACAAGATGGACTCTAGACCCTTTGAAAGGACAAAAAGGTTACCTATTCCATCCCAAGCTCCTGGGGCGATGGTGGTTTGCTGCTGGCACATGTCGCGGCTGTTGCCCATGAACCCTTTGCCGACCCCACATGAGGAGCAGCCCCGGCAGGCACAGAGGGTCCTGATGCTGCATTCACACACCAAGCAATTAGTCACCCGAAAATTGATTTTCCCTCTCTCTTGGGTTGTTAGTGGACATGCCCTTACCAAAACACAGCCAAAAATGCAGCGCCATATTAATCCTCATTGGAAATGCAGGGCAGATCCCCAGCTGGTGTAAGCTGTCAGACCTCCCTGAAGCCTACAAAGGTTTTATCATTTGGATCAACTATGGATCGCCCCAAAGGCTTTAAAACCAACAATTCGCAACACCAGTACAATGCCTATAACTGATCATTCTCAAGACACCCACCTTCTTATTTAATAAAGCCTTTCAAGTCTCTTTGTATTTTATTCATAGGAGCTGTAAAAAATCCAAGGACCCAGTATAAAGACTCATTTATTCTCTCCTACATAGCACTATAAATTTACACTGCATTTGCAAACTAAGAGCCCATATCTTAGGGCAAACCAGAGCTCCAAAGTGAGAGTAAGAATGGCTTTCGAAAGGCCAATCTGTCCCAACTAGAGATTGTGTCAAGAGCTGAAATTTACAGCCACAAACCCTGAAAATGAGGAGAAATTAGATATAGGGTTTAGTTTCATTGTTAGCACTTGCCTAGCTTTTTTTTTTTTTTTTTTTAAAAAAAAGCACCTTTTACTGGTTTGCAAATGCAGAGCTGTTTCTGCATTCATCCCTCTCATGCATAAATACACAGTGAGGGGAAACAGGGCTGGAAATGTGTAATATGGGGCAGAGACACGGAATGCCTGGAGCCATTGGGGCGAAAGCCATTGCACAGCACCTTGCATCCCATGCGTAACGGCGACACGGAGGTGTAGCTGCAGAAGTCATGCGATCCACGCTGTAAATACACTGGGGTGGTTTAAAACACTATTCACCCCTCTTCCTTGTCTCCCCTCACTTTAAGTCACCAGAAAGCGTGACCCAAGAGCCATGTGCACCAGCACTGGGATCTCCAAAGAGAGGCACCTTCAACACCCAGCCCTGCTCCGCTCCCTTCTGTCTTCAGCTCCCAAATGGGCAACAGGGCTGGTTCCAGCTGACCTGACCGACGGAGACTTCGATACCTCATGCGGGTCCTGGCTGCCCTTTGCCAACCCCACTGCATCCATGAAATTCCCCCCAGCCTCTGCTGCTCCCAGCTCTCCCCTTCAGCTCATTCAAGTAAGCCGCAAAATGGCACAAATCCAATGTGATCAAATGCTTTCTTAGTGTCAGTCTTTTCTTTCAAAGGACAGAAAGGAAAGGGTACGCGGTGTGATATTTATGAGCCTGTCAAGCTCGCTGCTCTCACCAGAAAGCGCTCTCAGGTTTCCTTCCTCGGCGGGGAAGGGACAGAGCAAGCGCCGGGGAAGGGCAGCCGCCTTCGTGGGGGCTGAGCATCGTCTGCGAGGTGTCTTCCCATTTGTAATGGGCACGGTGGCATCACGCAGTCACCCCCCCGCCACCAGCCTGGCCCCAGCGCTGGCAGGTTGCAAATGGGGGGTTTTTTTGAGCAGAAAGAGTTTGGGCACACATCAAGTACCACTCCAACCCTGCTTTCAACCATGGCATCCAAGCAGCTTTCTGCAGGGCAGGAGGAGATGGGTCTGAATTTTGTCCTGGCAGCTTCTTTTTCCCACTTCCCCAGAGGACAAGTGCACCGTGAAACGTTTCCTATTTGCTTTCTTTTTGAATATAACGTGCCACATATACTTGAGAAAACACGGGCAGGGGACTGTGCTTCATGCTCCGGTGGGAAGGCGGTACAGCCTGTGCTGGGCTGTATCTCCTAACTTGGCAAGTATATGTGCCCCCTCTATAAACCAACACGCTTAAATCTGTTCAAAAGCGGGGAAAATACTGTTTGTTTCTTCTTGTCTGCACGCTGATAGGTTGCCAGGCTGCTTGCCTGTAGGAAAATGATTGAAGCAAATTATAAGCGGTACCTCTAAAACCAAAGGGCAGATCCTCATTGGCTGCACATCAACGCAATTCCTTTGACTTAAACACACATTTACAACTGCTGAGGAGCCTCCGAAATGAGAGGACTGTAATTACAGCTGTATTACAATGCCCCTTGCCATGTCAAATGGAGAGCTATTGACAGCGAGCAAAGACCTGAGAAACGCTGATAAGAATGAACTGCAAGTCCAGTCCTCCGATGTGATTCCCCACGATCCATGATTTATGAGCCCAAATTAGCTGCCTCATCTTCAAGAGGAATTGGCCAAGGGTGGCTTTTCTTGGAGCACTATGCCAGGAGGGTGCCAATATCATCTGTGTTTCTGAGCAGTATCTGACCTGCCATTGATCTTTCCGGGTCACAGATGTCCTCCAAAAGATTTCCTTTAAGCTCACAGAGAGCGGCATAATTTGCTGTCGTGATGGTTGTCCTGCTTGCTCCTCATCCGAGGAAAAACAGCCGCTCCTTTAGGGTCATTGCCAGGAGATGTCAGAGCCTCCCCCTGACCCTTTTGACCCATCATCTACTTTCCATACCCTCAGGGAAGGTGGAAGGAGTGGGATTTTGAGCAGTTCTGTTGGGTTTTTTGCCGAAGGGTTTGCAAGTGTGCTGGATCTCTTGGCCGGCTACGGTCTCGGGCACATTGATCTGACATTTCATAGGAAGGAGAGCAGGAGATCACTCCTCTGGTCCGTGATGGGAGCTCACAGTTCCTCCTCTCAGGTTACCAGCAATGTTGGATCTACTTGGTCAATTATAGGGGCAGATGAGATCTTCTGAGACAATCAAATTGACCGTTCTCTAGTTTGAATGAAGAGGATGATGGCAAGAAATCTGCTATGAGCGGTGACCTTGGACACTGAAATTTTCTTCTCTTTTCATCCAAAACCATCTGAAATGTTTGGCCTTGGTTTACCCCTCAAGGATTTTCTTTTCCCCTCCATTTTTAAGAAAAAGGGCAGCCAAGCCTTAGTTCTTACAGGCCGGGGAAGTAATAGCTTGTCATTTGATAGAGGTTTACGAGCTAAGATTAGTGACCCTTTCTATATTGTTCATGTGCTTAGGGGGGAAGGCAGGACTTCATACCATGGCAGCGAAAAGGCTCACATTCATTTCAACAGAGCTGGCACTGTGCTGTTAGAGGGAAAAACCCAAAACAAATAAAAAGGACCCTAATCAGTTATTCAGCATGTGACCGTGCTGAGAAGACAGCCTCTCAGAAATACATAGAGCAAAATTCCAAGATTTATTAATGCTATCATGCTTTCCCTAAAAGGATAATCAATGTACCCAAAGTCTCCAAATCAATATTTATCCTTCTCAAGCAGGGTATAGTAAAGAAATATTCCCGAAAGCACTCACTTCTGAGATTTTGTTTTGTTGCATAACATTTCAGTCAACTGCAGAATGTCTCCGATAATGATGATAAATAAGTGTAAAGCCTACAGTGGTCTATTGTATAGAGGAAGTAAAATAGATACCCTATGTGCTTGGTAACAAAAGCTCAGCCCCAGGTAGACTTGACCTTGTGATCTTTTAAATGTATGGCAAAGACTTTATCCACTAGATTTAGGTTAACAGCTTTGGGAATTTGCAGGTGTTAAATTAACCACGAGAGACAGTTTCCTAAGTGCAGCAGAAACACACTGAGCATGATAAGGAATAATAATTAAAAACGGAATTAAAGGGCCGTAGAGTTTAAGGAAAAGCATGCGGCTTTGCTCATAGAAAAGTGGCACATACTCAGGAAATAGGTCTGATGTTGTGTGATACCCCGGGGCAGTAGTTCAGATACAACTCGTTCAGCTTCAGCAGAGACCTGGCCGTGGCCCATCTGCCAAGGCAGGGCCCTATTTCACCAAAAAGGTGTAAAACCTGGACACCCCCTAAACCCCAGGGTCCCCCAGCTGCTGCCCTGGCAGTGGGCAGCTCCCTTGGGAAGAGGACTGGGCTCTCCAAGCAATATGGGCTCCATCTCACAGTACAATTTTGCCGCAGTTCAGGCAGATCCAAAGCTTTAACTCCTGCCTCCTTCCTCCGAGTCCTCATGCAGAGCAGGGCATACGCCCTGATGCCTCTTAGCTATTCACTTGTTGACCCGTTGACCTGGTTCCTAGGTTCACTAAACACACAAGTAATCAAATGCTGTTTCAGTTCAAGCACAAAACTTGAAGTATATGAAATCCTGCAAATCATTATTCATTTCTTTTTCTCACCCACACAGCCTTCTCGTTTTCCAGGTGTGCCACTTCTTGCAAGCATGCTCAGCATGAGAGATTAGACATTTATGGAAGTTTGGCCAAGATTTAGGCTTACAGATAGTGCCCAGTGCTATCAGCTGAGCTGTAGCTCTCCATACATAATTATTGCTTTAGCAGGGCGCTGAGTAAGGCTGGGCAGAGATTTTCTTGCTCTTGGCTCCTTGCTTCCTTCCTTCAAAGCCATCAGACCAAGGCACTCTCAGGAGGCTGAAGCCAAGGGCCAGGGTGGCTGTTAGCAACCCATGCTGTTGAGGAGTATGGGGCATAAATACAGCCAGGGCTACCCGGGTGAAGCTCAGCATTTCTTCTCCCAATGGGCAGAACCATCTCCCAGGGTTGGCTACGGAAGCCATCCTTTGAGGTGCTTGAAACTACACTGGACAAAACTGGAAAATGAACTGGTGGGAATGGTTGTTGGAGTTCCCAGGTCAGTCTCCAGCATCCGTGATTCATGTAGCCCCAGTATGCAACAGTCTCCTGTTCCTGGCAATCACTCGGTAATGATATTGGAAGTTGCCTGGTTATTGAAGCCATAATTACTACATAATTTGCAGCCGTAAGATTTCATGATAACCCTCTCCCTTGCAGAGGGGAAAAAATAACCTGGTATTTTATTTACCCTGTCAGTATGTGGAACTTGCCTTACAGTGTAATTACATGGTCAGTAGTTACATGGCTCTCTGGTTGACGGTGTCCTGTAAACAAGGAAAGACCCACAAATTCCACCTGTGGGGATTCAGGCACTACATAAAACCGACAAGGTTTTTAAAGCCTCCTCAGTGTGTGCAATACCGCACCCAGGAAACTGCGTGCCCAATTCTTGCCCGTTGCTCCTAGAGCTGCATGGAGCATTTTTGCCATGCAAATAGCTTCTCCTTGCAACACCGCCCTACACGGTCTATACCTCGGGTGTTCAGTTAGCATTACAGCATCACCTTCAGGGCCCAAATTTAGCTCAGCATCCCTCTCTCTTACACACCTATACCTATATTATAGAATCATAGAATCATTTAGCTTGGAAAAAACTCTTAAGATCATCGAGTCCAAAATTTTGTGTGTATTATACTCACAATTCATTTGCAGCCTCTCTCCCAGCAAGCCAACAGCCTACCTAGTTTACCCAATTTACTGATGGAGAACAGAGTAGCTCCCTCATGGCTCCCAGGAAACTCGTAGTAGATTTGGGATGAGGAGTTGAGTTTCTAGAAGCCCAGTCTAACATCCTGACCCTCAAATCCAATCTTTTTCTCTGCTGGGATATTGCTTTCGGCCACTCCACTGCCTGTTTTTGAAATTTGCTTCGCTGCACACCCTGGCAACGTGCAGCGGGTGGCAGGGAGAGGGCTGAGATAAATATGAAGAGCTTTCTTGCTTTGTTTATTTATATGACCTTAAAGATGATGTCCATGCATAATGTTGACATGACGGAGAGAAGCTGACAGGGCAGTAAGTTCTGGCTACCGCAGAGCAAAAACAAAATTACATAAAAATATCAATTGTAAAATTACTCAAATCCATTAGCTTAATTAGCATCGTTAATCAAGGCAAAACATTTGATACGCCATGTACTTTCACAAGAGATAAATGAGCCTTTGATGAAAACCCAGCAGGTTGCCCTGCTTTTGGATCTGCCGGGGGCTGCCTGGACACGGAGGTGAGGCTCAGCGGGGCACGGGGCACGCTGGCAGCTTGGTGCGAACGCCGTCCTGCGAGCAGGTTTCCAGCTCAGCGAGGGATTGGCACCATATTTGGCCAAATCTGGCCAGGGTTTAATATTGTTAGCTCCATCTGCAAGAGTGTAAAACTGCCTAATGGGCTACGCTCATGCAATATCATCCCCTGGTCTTGACTGGTTTTGAGACAAGGTTAGCAAGGATATAGCAAGGATATTAATAATTCCTGTAGCAATTACAATAATAAATTCAAAGACTGTGCCACATTGTCGTACTTGAGGAAGGGAGGTTTATTGAGCTCTTGCTTTTGTTTCCTAGGGGAATCTCAGGGGAGAGCAATATTTCTCTATCTGTAAACCCTTCCAAGGAGAAACACTAGAGAGATCTTGATAGCACGTGACAGCACATCTGCAGGCAACCCATTCCCAAGATCACATCTGTCTTGGAGGGTACTCTAGGCTCTCATCTTTCTTTTTCTCTCTAGATTCACATTGTTGCGGTCAATCAGGTCCCCAGTGTGCAGTTCAGGGAATTGGTGATTACTGCATGACTTTCTTCCCTTTGCATCAGGATTCAGTTGTTGCTCATTCCCTCTCCCCGCGCCGTGGCACATAATTGAATCTTCTCTTCGGCTCCTTGTAACAAGACCCAGCTACAAAGGCTAAATGCTTTATTCCCAAGAAAAGCCTTAGAGATAAGATTCACCATCTGTGGCAGCACAGTGCAGATCTTAGTAAGAGAAATAAATGTCCCTTCACTCCACGACTGTCTTTCCAACACTTTATCTGCAATGGGCCCAAACACAGTCCTCAGCTATTTGTATTGCTAAATATAATAAAAGAGAAGTCAGCGGTTTCTGAGGGATACACTTCCATAAAAAACAGTTCGGTGGCATTTTCTGCATTAAACACATTATTCAAGGGCTTTTCTCCTTTCTAATAGCCAGTTTCTGCTGGCTATACATGTGGCTGAAGCTTCCTTCAATACATAAGACATCCAGACTGTCACCGAACTGCAAATAAACTTATTCCAGTGGAAGAGATGGAGTTGGATTTATTCATCTAATTTGAGGATATCCTCGACAATAATTGTCTGCATAGTGATTGGGAAAGGAGGAACTGACTGGGAGCGCTTCTGGCTAGTTGCTTGTTTGCCTTTTTATTTTCCTGACCAGTAAATGGTTTGGATGGGCATGGCTGGAACCAGCAAGGAAAGCCAGACTGGAGAATCCCCAGGGGTTTAAAGAGCTCTGCTTCATCCTTGCAGGCAAAAGACTCACATGCAGCCTGTCCTTCCAAGAAGAGCTGTTTTGAGCACCCCTTGCTCCTTTCTGAGACTCAAAGGCAATGCAGCTTTTCTCCCTTGCTTGCACCCACACTGCCCCATTCGAAGGTGGGTTCCTGGGAAAGGACACGGCTTTGGGAATGGTGAGGCTCGGTTCTGGTTTGGGTGCAGAGACAAGGGCTGGATCTCACCATGGAGATCCAAGAGTGCTCTGAGAGCCGGAGGCTGCAGGTACATACACCTCTGCAAAGGGCATCCCATCGCTGGCAGGTTTGAACCGGGATCTGCAAACCAATTCTGGCTCGCAGGCATCAGCACTCAGAGAGACAGATCAGTTTTGGCCTGTGCTTTGCACGTTGATGTAAACACTGCAATGATAAAGTAATCAAAAATGGGTATACTTGATTGTAAGCCTTAATTAACTATTAATTAAATTTCATTAACCCACTAGTAAAACTGATTGTACCAAGCCATGAATAAAAGGGCTGTAGTCAAAGCAGTTAATGTATCACTCATTTTTATGTGGAAAGAAGGCTCATCATTTTCTTGAGATGGCCAATATGTAAGGATTCCTCCTTGCTAAATCAGCCTGGCTGTTTTCCTACATGCCACTGATAAGGAAGTATTTACGAATTTATTCCTAAATTCAGAGTATACTTCAGGCCTTAATTTACTGTCGTAATTATATCACTGGCTCAATTAGTCCCCAATAAAAACGTTATGCTATGGTATCACAGAAATGTAGTACCTTTGAAGTAAATGGATTCACTTGCAGAGTAAGAAATCTTCCTTTTTATTGTGTTTTCTCGTCTGCTACTTATGGCCACCCTTGTCTTAAATTGCCCTTTTTATTCTGTTCCTTGCAAGCGCAGTTTGTGCCTGAGCTCTGGATGCTCACGTAGAGTGAAATACTCCTCTCTAGCCTTGGGGCTGCATCAGGAAGCTTGGTGGCAACTTTATCTCGTTAAAGCTTTGCCAGCCTCATTTGCATGGTGATTTACATGCACTGCCTCTGATATTTGCTCTGCCACACAAAGGCTAGTGGGTCTGTAGGTTTTTTTCTCGACTTCCCTCCTTTGTTTCCTTCTTGCCAGTGATGGGACCACGTTATGAGCTTTAAGGAAATACATCCGTACCTTTTGTCCTATCGATTTTCTCCTATTGCATTCGACAAACACTGGCAGTGCCCCCTGCCTCACTCTACCTACCCCAAACCAGCTGAGACCAACACAGAAAAATAGTCCTTGGGGTCCCTGCAGAGAAATTGCTGCAGGACCTCAGGTTCACCCCATCCACACAGCGTTTGGGTCGGGCAAGGGGGCAATGCGGAGCTGCAACGGATGCAAAGTCCTTGTCTCGGAGACTTCACCCTCCAGACAGGGCAGGAAAAATGGTCAAATTGGACAAGCAGTGTTTCGGAGGGATGAGGTAATAGCACAGCAAGGAGAATTTGGCAGGAAATCTATGAGCTGGCTAGACAGCACAGGACAGAGATCCGTCTAAGAAATGGGAACGCATTGCCGTGAGCAGGATTCTTGTGGACACGGAGCTCTTTCAGACATCATTTGGCATCACTGCCTGTCCTCACTTCGGCAAACCTCCGGAGGCCTCTGGGTTTGATCTTCAGACTCAGGAACTAAAGAACCATCCAACTATTCATCCAAAAAGTTGTTCATTGTACCTTTGATTGACTTCTGAATACACGATACCAAGACCCCCTCTAGACCAGAATCAGGCTCAAAAAACAGCTGCAGAATTAGCACTTTCTGAGAACGTCCTCCAAATCCAGAGCTCTGAGCTGGGTGACCTTGGAGGGACATGTCCCTGGGGCAGCCACTAGCCTGAGATTTGCTACTTTTCACTTCTAGCATAAAGAAGGAAGGTTTTGCAATGAGCCCATTAAAAGAAGATACACCCTCCAAAGACTCGTGTCTTAATTCCAGCCAGTGCTGGCTGCAGAGCTGGCTGCTTGCACAGCCGCAAAATGTGACAAGTACCAAATTGTGTCTTATCTGCATCTTCTTTCTAGCAAATGCATTTGCCTGCAGTTCAATGCATTTCAGCTGCCGACTGAATGACAAACACCGGTGTCACCAGTTTCCCCCAGCTCTCAGCAGGAAATGCCACGGGAACACCAAGCCACGCACCAAACCCAAATTCCTCGTGCTCTCTGTATAGTCAATCCAGTCATATTCCCAGGCTTGGCTGGGTTTCTATTTTACCCGTCTCTGGAGTTGACATGCCAATGGGTATCATAGGTCTGTTCTCCCAGTCAATATTAGTGGAGATCTCCAGCCAACTTCTGCTGGTCAACAGAAGGTTACCCCTGAACTCCTGCAGAAAACAGGGCTCAAATCCCAAGTATCCCTGTTTATCCCTAAGAAAGTCCATTAAAAATGGTCCACAGGTTTGTCTACCGGCAGTGAAGCTATAATGAGGGAATAGCCCCGTGTGCAAGTGCACGGTACGTGAGGTTAATTCTTCCCTTATTGTATTTATCAAAACCAACATATTTGACATTAAACATTAAAAACACTAAATATTTTAAACCCAGAGAATATTCTTCATCTCCTTTTCATGTCTTTAAGGTAGATGAGATTATTGGAGCCTACCATTTTCCCTCACCTCACATAAAAAATGCTAAAAACCAAAGTCAAAAGAAAGTGAAATTTCTCTGCATATACTGTTTTCTTAACGTCTGACTTATTTGTTTTAGCTGACAGTCTCTGTGCCCAGGTCCATGGCTGTTCTGTGTGTGCAACCAGTATTTATCCAGGTGGCTTTGTGCCTATTAAAAAGGGGAATGTAGCAAAATTAATGTATCTTTTACAGCAGGAGAGCTGAATTTATTGGTCTCACCACGGAAATTAATTTAGCACTCCCAGCTCTCCCTCACTGGACAATAAAGACACGAAATGAAACTGCCACACAAAGTTTTGACAAAATTCACAGTCATATGGAAAAAAAAAAAGGCCATGGGTAATTTACCACCAAAACTGAATCAGCCTTTTATGCCGGTGATGCACCAGTGATACCATGAAAGGAATTTCCACCCAGTGACCAAAAAACCTACCTGAGGGAGTAAATAGAAATGCAGGATAGAAAAAAAAACAAGCTCCCAAACAGACTTATCTTAATTTTCTTCAGTTTGAAAAACAAATCTGGGTAATAAAGCAGACAATGGGGTGTGCAAGGCAGCATCCTTCTGTCTCACGCACCCGTCGGCACGCGCGCAGCACGCTGGTGGGTGTGTGGAGCCAAAGGATGCTGCACACGGAGGTCCAGCAGTGGTGGAAACCACAGCTCAGAGGAAGCAGAGGTTGTTCTGCCTCTCATCTGGTCCCACACCAGGAAGAATTAAGCCAGCACATCCTCTAGATCGATATATAATTTACATGTTGGTCCCCACCTATCTGTCTGCACCCTTGTTTTAATGTTTCCTAAATATAAAAAATCAAATATCTACTGTAAAAAAAAAACCAACAAAAAACAACAAAAACTTTTTTGTATTGGGGTTGATTGGGCAGCGGGTGGTGAAAGATTTATCTTGGCAGTAAAGCTGGAAAAGGGCTATAAACCTTAGCGGAGTGCCTTTGCGCCTGGGTCCGAGGGAGGCTAATTGTTTGTTTGTTCTTCGTGTTTATGGTTTATCTGTGGCTCAGCTGACAGGAAACCTAAACCTGAAGGAAAAAGCACATCAATCGCCATTATCTGCCTTCTGTGCACGCACTAAAAATAAAGCCAGGCGAAGGGGTGGCTCGCACACCCAACCCATCGCGATGCCAGCCGGAGCGTGCCTCTCTCCGTGATGCACAAGGGATGCAGGGGAAGGAGGGAGGGAGGGAAGAACATGGACTCGCCACCATTGAGCTCCTCTCCCTCGCGAGCCCACTGCTGCGGTGAAGACGTCAGTGCCGGTTGGACAAGGAAAAGAGTAATGGGTTTTTCCTGCTGTACTGCCCCTAAAATAGAGACGATTGATCTAAAAGCAATGTGCCAGTGCCACAAGCTTTGAAATTCCCTTGAGATTTCGCTCCGGTGGTTTCTTTTACCCGAAAGCTGCTTGGGTGGTGGAGTGAGATCCATAGATCAGTGTTTTTAGACCATGATAAGCATTACTGCAGTCAAAGCAGCGCAGATTGCTGTCCTAGGCACATCCCAGCCCGTGTCTCCTTTCCTCCCTCCCCGTCGGTGGGATCTGTTGTCCGTCTGTCAGGAGGTTTTGTACCAGCGTGGCAGAGCAAGCCCGCCTCGATGAAACCAGCCCAAGCTACCAGTGTTGGGGTTTCAGCCCCTCCAAGGGATGGGGATCCTGCGAGAAGGACCGCGACGCCCCGCTCGCCTTTCCCTGCCGCGTGGGCACTGAGGATGGATGCAGGGCAGGGGGGTCCTGGGGAGGGGAATACCCCAGCAGGGAAGCCAAACCCGGCAAAGCACGGCACAAAAGCCTGCCCTAAAATGTTCCAGGGCACAGCTGCATCATCTTGAGTAGGTTTATATCACTGCCAGAAACACTCAGCCCCCAAAACGTCAGCCCCACGGTGCTTTGCCATGGCCCTGTGCTTCTTGCGCTGCTGCGGAGATGTTCCCGTCAGGCTGGGACACCCTTGTTCCCTGCCAGGGGACTTGGGCAGTGAGGACAGAGATTTTTTGCTGTGCCATAAACTTCTCTTTAGAAATAGTTCTCCGCCTCAGTTTCCCTGTTCCTTCCTTCCCTTTACGCGGCGCATCACTGCTACCGCAGCTGTAAATGTTCTGAGCAGGGGCTGGATCCTGGAGCGGGGATGTACAGTCCCCTGCCCACCAGAGACCCGGAGACACTGTAATAATAATAATTATTGATTTTCCAGTTTACTTTATGTTTCGTAGGGTGTTTTGCTGGAAATGATATAAATAGCTGTCTCTGTCCCTATCCCAGGGCGCGATACAGCAATGTATTTTTTCACAGTCTGAGGAAATAAAATGCAAAGTTCATTTCCCAATGATTTAAAAGTTATATTAAGGCCCAGCATTGGATGAAGCAGGAGCAACGTGACTGTAACTAGGTAAGTCCAAAGCTGGAGTGACCGTTTGGGTAAGTCACAGCTGTTACAATGGATTTATCCCAGCTCATGGGCTCGAACGCTGCGCCCCACGTTTCAGTTTACAGTAATTCCGTGCCCACCACGAGCATCCTGCAGCAGAAGCAACTCCGGTAACACCCCCAGGGCCATCAAACTGCTCTGCAGCCTCTCCCGGCAGCCCGCTATCGAGACGCTCAAAAAGTGATCTTTGGGGAGAGTGGTTTCCATATAGGAATGCATTTACTGTATCTGGGCTAAATATAGTAACAGAGCGCGCGGGGGGTGTGGTGTCCTGCCCCTGCGAATTGCAGGAGAGATTATTCATTTTCAATTTGTTGTACCTTCACGCTGGCAGGAATTACTTTAGCCAAACAGGATTTAATAAATGATCTGTTCATAAAGAACTGATCATTTATCGGGCCCCGGTGCTGCTCGCATTCTGAATTTCTGGAGGAAAAGGGTATGAGAGCCCACTCGCTGGCAGGAGGGGCAAGAAGTGCCTGCAAGCCCGGAGAGCCGGGTATTGGCACAACCTTGCTCATTATACTTCCAAAGTATTAAAAAGTCCGGGTGTGATAAGGAAAAGGAGGCTGTAAAACTTCGTCCTTATCTTCCAGATAGTGGACCTGATCTTGTTTTATTTCTGCTGGTGTAAAGCAAAAGTAATTCCATCAGTGCTGTTGGTGCAAAAGCCGAGCGGGTGATCTCAGAAGCGTGCCCGGACTCTCGGCCGGTGTTTTCTACTTTTAAATCTATTAATTTGACAAAGATTTTCTTGAGCTGCTGGAACTGCAGATCCAGCCTGCAGGGCTCAGAGTGAAGGGGGGTGAAAATGAAGCCACGTGTGCATCTTTTCTGCATCTTTTATCATCTCCACCTGCATTGTTCTGCTTGGTATGATTTTAAAGACAGCTGACCAGGTTTCTCGGGGGGCCAAACGCAGACGGAGTGGGCACGCAGAACCCCCAGCACCCTGCGTGGCAAGCCGGGTGTGTGCCAGGGGCCACCTCTGCCAGGAGTGGGCAAGGGTCTGGGGCTGTGACTAGAGCCTCTGCATATGCCCAGCTAAATGCATTTTCCCTGCTTGTGGACTTACTGTCTTCTCACACTTTTTTTTCCCTTGGTGACAAGAGGAAAACAAGTCCAGATTTGCCCGTGCACAAAGGAAAACAAAATCATGTCCTTAACTTAATGCAGGCAATTCTAATTATTAGTCATTGTTGTTATGTTAATTATTATTACCGTTGCACAAAAGGATTGTAAATAGATAACATCACCTTTTATTTTGCACCGTGTAGTGTTTTTTCTCCAGCATTTCCTTGATGGCACCAATTAAGAAACCGCAAGACAAATATTCGGGAATCAGATTGCGGGTGGTAATTTTCTTGACAATGAAGAAGGCAGAGCAGAGCCCGCAGCCTGCTGCTCTGCAGGTACCGCCACGCTGCAGTGCTGACAGCAGTAAAAACTTGTCTCTGACAGTAAACTAAGCATGTATGACCCGGAAGACATAGAGAGCAGATAAGGGCAGTAACACAGACTCCATTTAGTGCTATTAAAATGGTTAAGTAGACTTACGATCAGAGATGCCAGCCTGAAATTTGAGAAGCTCTGAAAGCAAGGACTGGGAGACAGATGGCCCATGAGCCAGGCTGGTACTTGGGTTCCCACAGCACAGCTGACTTCTCCCGTCTTTCCAAGCTATGAAATTTAAAAAAATAAGAATATTTCACTAGGAGAAACACGGGGTTTTTTGCAAAGCAGCGTTTCTGAGAACATTACGCAGAAAGGAGAAGCGGCTTCAGCATCACTTTGTGGGACTCTGCCGGTCATTGCAGTAAGAGAAAAGGCTTTTTCTTATTAAAATACATGGAGACGCTCACAGGTACTGACCCACGCCCTGCAGCACCATTGCCTAGGACGGGATGCCCCAGTATTTCAAATATTTCAGTTTGGATCGGGCTTGTTTGGGGATGTCAGCAGTGAGCGTGGCTGGCGCAGGACTCAGTCCTCATGTCCCTGGTGCTGGGACACGGCTGTGACCCTTGTGACACCAGTGATGCTCGGGAAAGTCCTTGACTCTTCCCCCCGTACCCCCCGGTGCCACCGAGCCGTGCTGCCATCCCGGGACCATCAGGGCAAGGACCACCGAGTCCGACTTCTGAGCACAGCTATGACGATGCTGCAAAAGCCTCTTGGATGTAGTGTTTAAGAGAACAAACACCTCTTGTTTTATTACCATCTATGTGACAAATTGATTTATGGTAGATAGTGACAGAAAGCGCCTGACACAGAAAAAATATTTTTTTTAATCAAGGAATGATCACCATAAAGAATGTACTATATCAGTCAAATATATCCAGCTGCAAATACCCTATATGGTAGCATTAAGAAGATGTAAACTCTCAGATCTATTATAAACAACTTTTTAAGGTAGCTGAGGCTTGGAGGATTTTGACATGGGAAAGGATGAGGAGTATCATAATTCCATATGTGTCCAGGCAATGTGGACTTCTTAATGAAATTTCCAGGGTTTGTGGGAGCTTTTGATATACTCCTGTTACAGCTGTCATGACTAGTACAGGTCCTGAAATATTTATTGTTGCTTATTTTTTGCCCATCTCCCCACTGCTTCCCTTGCGCTCCGTAACACCGAGGTTCCCCGACACCCGTCACTCCGTGCACCAACCGCTGTGTCCCCGTCTGACGTCTTCTGTCCCTTCTCCTGTTCTCAGCCTTCCTTTTCCCCAGGAAACTCCAAGGTACTTTCAGAAGAAACCTCATGTCCCACAAGTCAGCAGCCTCCTCTCCTTGCTCCTTGTGTCTTCGGTCCCATTTTCCTATCCCTTCTCCCCATTACTTTCCATCCCACTCTGTGGATGCCCAGAACCTCAGCTACTCCATCGGGACAGCAAACAAGACAGGAAAAAATGAAGGAATAACGTTCTCCAAAGGGTAACCCAGCGGGTGGATTTTTGCATCTCCACCAGCATCTCCCTCCTACTCCTTCCAGCCGCAGGACCGTGACTCCCTGCCTGCCATCCGTTATCCTCCATCCTATTACAAACACAGCAGTCAATCATTTGTTTCTTGTCCTTGAGGCATTGCCAGCATGCGACCCGCCAAGATGGCTCCAATTCTTCACGCTATTCCTCATGGTTGGCTGTTTCCCCATCTCTCTGTGCAATAGCAAACATACATTGTCCGCAACTTCGCTCCTTGTCTTCATCTTCTGCTCCGTCTTCTGAAGGTGTGTTCATCTTTTAAATTCCTGTTTACGCAGGTTTTGAAGATGGTCTGTAGAAAAAAAGCTGGGGCTAGTTTACGGCAGGGGGGTTTGCTCAGTAAAAGTATAGAAGTAAATGAAACTACCAGTTATCAGCAAGAATCAAGACTAAGATAAGGAAAGAGGAGCAGGAAAACCAGCCTCTTGCTTGGAAATTTTGATCCAAGAAGTTCTTTTTGACCTTTCGCCCCTTCTAGTTTTGGGGAATTTGTCCAAACCAAAAATATCCTAATTCATGGGAACAATTCACGTGCATAAAAGAAATGCAAAGGCTGCTGTCTCCCCACTTACAGTGGCTTTTTGTTTGGTTTTCGTCCTCTCCTTGTTTTATATTGAAAACAGTGGGGGTGATAAATAAGCAAGACAAGAGAGAAAGAAATCTGCTTTGCTCCTTTTTTTGCTCTTTTCCGAAGTTTTTTTAAGAGTTTTGGATCAGTGTGTTCCTATCGGCGCATTTTCCCTGTGCCCAGCTGAATTAGCGCTACCTCCCTGAAAAGCAAAGCAGGAATGGCCCCAGGAGGGAGGAGAGGTGACTCTCCCCAGACATTAGCTGGCAAAGGCAATAGCTGTTTTGGGGATAAACAATGATGAATTGGCTCCAGCTTCTTGCCAAAGCATTAGGTAAGCAACGTAGGACAGTGCAAATCAGTCCTGCCTATTCCTGGTTGCATTCGTGCCCCTTCACCTCCTAAATGTGATGGTGCCCGAGGTGCCCTTTGCCGGCTGCTTGTTTATGGATGGCGTTGGCTTAAAATGGACGCAGCCAAACGGGAAAGCGAAAGCAGCACCGGGCTGGGCTCAGATCCTCCCCTCCAGCCTCCGGACCTGGTTCTGCAGTGTCTGTATGTCCTTCGTTTTCTGCAACCTGCACTCAGCCCTGCATTGCAGCAGCAGAGGAGTCCCCTTGGCTGCTCGGCTCCTGGAGCTCAGCGTGGGGCTGCACCAACCCTCAGCTCGCTCCGAGGTGGAGGGCAGAGGCAGGGGAAAGGTCCCGGAGACACCCAGAGCCTCGTCCCTGCTCCGGAGGTTTCCCCAACCCAGCTCCGAAGGCTACCCAAGGGGGTTGGGAAGTACCTCTGTACCGGTGCAACCTCCTCAAGCAAAGCAACCCATATTTTCTACTAGTCCTAGAGAGAAACAGCCTCTGTCGACGCTTTAGGATACATCGTCTATATTTCTGCGTGCTGCAAAGCTCCTCTGGACAGACAGACAGATACTCATTTGGCAGAGTCATGCCAGCAATGCGATCGTGGGCTGAACGTGATTAAAAACTGTCATCCCAGATTTGGGGGGGGTTCTTTCTTTCCGATGTCCTTCTTCCATGCATGCACCCCCCAAATGGAAGAAGGAAATGAGCACAGTCAAACCTTTGGCACAGCCTCTCTGTTGTGGCTCAAAGTAGAAAACATTGGGTGCCAAATTTTTTACTGCAGTGTAAATTAAAATGCCTGGACTAAGATGATAGACACATCGCATGGAGATCAGCACAGCCTCCTGCCTGTTAAGAGAC
The DNA here is from genome assembly GCF_900496995.4 of Aquila chrysaetos chrysaetos. Lineage (NCBI taxonomy): Eukaryota > Metazoa > Chordata > Aves > Accipitriformes > Accipitridae > Aquila > Aquila chrysaetos. Next base: position 3,712,822 of record NC_044006.1, read on the forward strand.
ATATTAGAATAAAGAGCAAATGATTCCTAAGAGCAGGGTTTGCTTGAGAGAAAAAAAATTAAAATAAAACACAACCGAGGGGGAATCGGCAGACTTGTGCCAAGGTCTCTCAAAGCCTTCGGATGGCTTGAAGGGGCTGGAGGAGGCCGGCGGCTCTCGGGCATGAATCCTGCCCATGCAGACACGCTGCAGATATTTGTCTCTCCAAGTGTGATTACACTCCGAAAAGTGACTTGCCATTACTACCCTTGTGGGATTCAGGGCTTATAGGCTCTAGTTCATTTTCCAGGTTAAAAAAAAAAAACAAACCATGACAGAAATGAAGGGGTTTAGATTCTTTCTTTTTTCTTTGGGATTTTTTTTTTTTTTTCTTTGCTTGCTTGTTTTCTGACTGGCAGCTTGGCAAGCCTACCCTGGGCTCTAGGGGTGAAGAGGAGCCGTAATTCGTCCCATTGGTGGGACACAGTGATGGGAAGGGAGGCAGCTCCTGCCCTGAAATCACCGCTGCGGTGCCTATGCTGTGCTAACAGGGGCAAATTGTAGTAAGAGACATATTTTATCCCTAAAATCAGCAGATCTGAGGATGAACGTCCAGATCTGTTGGGTAGGAAGCTGCTGGGTTTTGCAGGCACGTCTGATGCGTGACCACGCTTTAACCTGATGGCATTCAACGGCGGGATGCGGCGGGGACCACCTCACCCCGCGGTCCAGGGGATGGTGATGGCACACGTGGGCAGCCCGGGCTTGTTCCTGCGCCTGGCAGCTGTTAAACCTGCATTAACACTTAACCAGAGCAAACAAATACCTGCTCAGCAGGGAAAGGGCCTTTCCTTCAGGCAGGAGAGGAGTTAACTGGAGTCTCCAGGGTTTGTGTGTAAGCGTATGGTGGAGTTTGTGCCATTTGGGTCATTGCTTTGATTTGACAGCTAGGTTGCTCACGGATGATGCTTAAGTCCTCTAAAGCCAGAAGGACTTTCCATGGCCTTGGTTCAGGTCCTTGAGCCCTTTATGATCCCTGCAGCTCCCAGCAACCTGCTAAGCCCCCGAGTTGGTCTGAGAGCAGGTGCTGCCCCGACCAGCGCTGAGGACCAGCCTCCCCTCCAGCACAGCACCTCAGCACCCCTTAATCTCTGTTTCTACCCTGGGCATGGTTTCTGCCTGGTACTTTTGGAAACAAAGTCCCATCTTGCAGCATTGAATACAAGGGAAGTTCAGGCGATGGGAGCAAAGAGTTTAGCAGGAGTAATTTTCAGCAACCAAGTAGCATGCACTTGTATTTCATGATTGCATACAGCACGCTCTTTGCTCACAGTACGTATGTATTTATTAACTCACACCTGACTCGATCCCTGCTCCTTGCTGCCAGGCCCAGTCGTGGTGGGTCAGCAGCAGAGACCAGTTTCTGGTATTATTTCCTGAAATCGTGTGCGAGCAGCACTTGCTGTTGAGGCTGCAGCCTCACACTCCCAGTGAACTGTAAAACCAATTTAAAAACGACATTTCACGAATTAATGCAATGCCCACTGCAATCACATGTTGGGCTGCTGAGGAGGCATATTCCAGCCTGGAATTTGTTACCTGGCCAGGCCATTCGTCACTGCACAAGAAGCAAAAACTTCCTCGCCTTGTAGCCCATCTGTGCAAGGACAAGTTAGAAATACGGACGGCCAAAGGGCAGCTCCTGCCATCCTCTGCTGGGATGTGTTTTTAACCCTGCTCCCAATTCTTTGGACTCGGTGCCATGCTGTGCTCTAGGTTGCAGGTAAAGGTGGGGTTTTTTTAGCAATAACTGCAATAATCAGCCCTTTGGTACCACCTCTCCCTCCGACACGGCTCGTCAGCGGGAGCTCTCAAAGGATTTCCCAATAATTTAGCCGCTGCGTGAGGAAACTGAGGCAGGGAGAAGCCTGCCGGGCACCAGGGTGCAGGAACGGGGCCGAGCGCTGCGTGTCCCGCGGGAGCTGTGCCGCGGTGCAACCGGCTCGGCACGACGCTCCGCGCCGGGGGGGGCCACCGGCAGCAGCCGCCCTGCTCCCAGGAGCCGGGTTTCAGAGGCAATTAGGTGCCTAATGATGCAGGCAGACACCTGGTGGCATTTGCACTGGGAATGAGGTGCTTTACATGCCTAGGCACTTCTGAAAATCTCACCAGGCATCTACCTGCAGCTGTAAGTGCCTGCAAAAGCCAGATTATTTTCAAACTGCTGCCTGGGAGAACGCTCTGGGCTGTACAAAAGGCCGTTTTCGGCTGCAGACATGGGCCTTCAGCACGGGGGAGAAGGGCTGGAGGGCACCGCGTACTCGACCAGTCCCTTACAAGAAACACCCATCGCCCCGGGCTTCCCCCCGGCCGCCCTCCACGGGGTCCCAAAGCTCAGCCACTGCACACAAGCCCTGTCACCGCGTCTAACCCGCTCTTCCAGCGTTGCCTTTGGGTGAGGTTAATCGTTTTTAAAGAAGGGTTTAGCACGGTCTCTGTCCCCTTTGTACGACCACTCCATACCTGCACCCATATGTGTTTATATCTCTTATACCTCCAGGGACGAGGTGCGCTTCACTTTGCAGGGCAGAGGCGGGCACTAATCCCTGTGGATGTGAGGGTGCAGGGGTGAGCTGGCTGGATGCCGTGTCCGTACATCCTTCACGTGCTCGTAAGCGTCTCGTTGGGTTTGTAAACATTGTGGCGAGCAATTTTGCCATAAGCTCTCAGGAGACCTCAGCTGGAGTTTGGTTTGGATAACGAATACTCGTGTCTTGGGGGATCAAACGGCTCAGGAAGGTGATACATGGGGGGTGTTTAATAAATGCTCTGGTGCTTCTCCACTTCCCATCTGCTCCAATACTCCAGCAACAAGCAATGCCTGGACTCCCCACCCAGGTTTTGCAAAGGCTCTCACAGCTTTGTACCCACACCCTGCCCCGGCTCTGAGCCCCCCATCAGACCTCGGCCGAAACCTGCCTTGCTAGACCTTCCCCCAGCCTCGGAGAGTGCTGCTTACACCATCAAGCTGGAAAGCCAACAATCCAGTAATTTATTATTAAAAGCAAAATTTCTAGGTGACTCCCTTGATAGGGAATTTATTTCAATGCTGTTTGGCAAAAAGTAGAAGTCACGCCTCCTGGTATATGGTTTATTTTCCGTGTTTGTGGAAAGCAGGCAGAGAAAACAAATGGCTTCAGTAACTGTAAAATAATCTATAAGGCAGAGTGCGTCTCCTCATCTTCTTTCAGAAGGTTTTATTCAGCTCAGGATTTCTGTATGATACAGTGATGAATGAAATACCTGGGAACAGTACAAAGTAACATTATTTATGGCGAATAGTAAAAGAGCATCCCATTTCTTAGCATGCAATTTTGGTAACGGCAGAATTTTGAGATTAAAATGAGATTCCCCTCAGATCATTTCAATTCATCCCAAACTTAGAAAAAAGGTCTTGTGCAGAAGTGGTGTTGGCTTGGTCTTCCCAATGTCCCTCGTGTCTTTCAAACATCCATCCCTTGGTGAAGTCAAGGACTGGAAGACTTGTGAACACAGGCTGAGCACCCCAGTTTCCTCTCCACTACACAAATTATCTCATCAATGAGCCCTACTCGTCCATAAAGCCATACCCACCGTCACCTGGGACGTTTAAAACTAAACTGGACAAAGAACTGGCCTTTGTCACAGCTCAGTAATTCGGTGAGTCCAGGTACCTCGATCTCTGCAAGTGACTGCCATAGCTTCAAAGATAGTTTGACCCACCACTGCAAGGATGGGCACCTGCCTTCCGAAACTGCTCCTCCTGGCTCCAAACTCAATAAGCCCTTTGCAAACATGCTGAAAGTTTGAGCTGGCTGGTGCCAGCTGACTTTGGTGGCACGTGCCTTGGTGCCTCGCTGAATCGGGGCCCCCACTTGGCAGGGCTTTATTTAGAAAATGCCTCATGCTTGCTAAGCTTGGGGTGAAAAACCTTTTTTTTTTTTTGGTTTAAAATGGTTTGTTTGCTAGTAAATTCACAGTATGGCTGAGATAGCACATTTGTATTGTTAGGTACAAAGATAATGGAGGATTAAAATGCTGACAAGTGTGTAGAGAGGAAAATGATTTGGTTACCTCTTAGCGATGCAGCAGCAGCTGGAGTGAGCCCTGCATCTGTGGCTGCTTCCAGGCAATTACTGCTTCCCTCCCAGCGCTTCTGACAAATGCTTCTGCTCTCCTGCTTTGAATTGTCAAAGGCAAAAGTTGCCATGAGAAGTGGTTTCCCTCCTTTGGCCTTTCTTTTAGCTTTTCTGTGATCAGTCTGGAGTATTTCCACAGGGAAAAAATCCAAGTAGTTTTGTGGTTTGAAACTCCCCCGTTGTCCAGGCAGGAGGGTGAGACAAGTCTCGGCGCCCGGAGCATTTGTGCACTTTACAATTTTTCTCATAAAATACGCCAAATTATTTTAGTAATATCTTTAATTCAAGAGTTTCACACGTTTGGGGTCAGGTCTGGTTTAGCGTGGTTTTACCGGTATTCCCCCTGGCTGTGCCAAGAGCCCATTACGCGGGGTGAACGAGCTCCCCTCTGGGCCAACCATCGCCTTCCTTCTGCCACCTCCAACTCTTGTAAAAACAAACACGGGCTCCCTAAGTGCAATTAGCATCTGAGGAATGCCGAGAGAGGGAGATTAATCATTCATAAACTAAACAAATACTGTTCTGATCCCATTAGCCAACAGACAGCGTCTCCCGTTAATTTACTTCTGTTTGAGGTGTATCTATTAACCCCTTTTAATCAGCTATTATTCTAGTTAAACTCTTAGCTGGGCTTGGTTATCAGAGGAAGGTACCCTTCTGACATGAGATCAAATTAAGATTATGGAAAACTTGTCAGGAATGAAGAGCTTTGCATCCGTAATTGAGTTATAACCTAATTAAAAAAAATGAGGGACGCTTCTGAGGAGGGCCCTGCCAGCACTGCTTCTCCTGAGCATCCTCTTCCCTCCACCGAGGTCTCTCTGCTGAATTTTGTCAGCCTAAACTCAACCAGACAGGTGTCATCATCGTCTGCCTTAATGTGCTCACCCCCTGACACACGCAGCTTTTCTCCGTGTCTTCCTTTGTACCTACAACAGAGTCGAAAATCTAATTTTTTTTAAAATGTCAGAGGGGCACATAAAGTTAATATACTTACCAGTTTGCAGCCCTCCACTTAAAGTCAATTACTGGCAGTGGATATGTATGCCCCGGCAGCGCGGCTGCCTGCTGCGGGATGGGCTCGCCTTGCCTCCTTATTTAGGGAGCATGCTGTCTAGGGAAAATTTAATATTTTAGACTCCTGGTAGCAGTGTATTAGATCTCCAGGTTTCTGAGGTCATCTTGAGTGAGTAGCTTGTTTTTGCCCACGTCCGCGAGCAGGAGGCAGCTGCGGAGCGGGGAGAAGTGTGTGCCCTGGAGATGCTGCCGGCATCCAGCATCATGCCACCTGGTTGTAGCGCTGATGCCGGGTCCGATGGAGCAGCCAGGCTGAGCAGGGCAGGAGAAGATGCTCTCCTCCCTTGGGATCGCTGCTCTGTATTTAATGCCATAAATGAATGCCAACGGAGCAAGGGTCCCTGGTTGGGAGCAGGCAGCAGGCGGGTGCTGAGAGCACCCCGCGGGTGCTGGCTTTGCTCCAGGGTTTGGAGGAGTTATTCAGCTCGAAAGTGAGAGGCGAGAGGAAAAGGCTGTCTCCTGTGTCACGGCAGGCGTTGCTCACCCAGCACCCAAATTTTCGACTTTTGGGTGTATAGCTACTGCCAAAGCAGAGCCGGCTTTGCCTCTATGGGCGGCCCCAAAGGGGTTTGGTGCTGGGGCTGAGCTCCCTGGGAGAAGGCAGCCCTGCACCCGCCGAGGCAGGAGAACTGCTGTGGAAATAAGCATTTTGACAAAATTGCCCACTTCCTATTTTAAAAACCAGACCAGCTCAAATGGATTTTGTTTTCCTCCCATTCAGACCAGAATTTTAAGAAAAGTTTGCAATTTAAGCCTGAAAACCTTTGTGCCGATTATATCCATTTTCATTCCGGTGTTTCCGCACCAACGATCGTTTCCATGATGGCTCCATGCAATAACCCAAATAAAGGAAAAGGAGGAAAGTCTCACCTGAGCTGCCCAGCTCCCAATTAGCAAAACATAAATAACTTTTATTTTCTCTCTCTTGCTTCTTGGGCTGTGACGGCTGATGAGACTTGTGAGACGAGAGCCCTCCCTTCTTGCTTCAGTGCATAAATACTGCATCTTCGGGGATTTGCTTTGCTTAATTTAGGAGCTGCTTGAACTTTGCTTAAAGGCGCCTGCGTGTTGCTATCCCTTGGAGTCGCCCGATGTATTTGTCATAGCTAAACCTGCAGTTCATTAGAGGTACAGAGTCAGCTAATTATTCCCAGAAAATGTAGTATAATTTTATGAATTATGCATAAAATATTAACTAATTGTGAAGTTCCCAGATATATATGTAGACTGCAGGGCAAATGCTTCCCCACTTGAGGGCTATATACAAACTTGGAACAAATAATACGTACATTTAATCTAGTGTTGCAGGCAGGGTGGCCACACACTGAGGACACCAGCGTCTGGGGGAGAGTGTCAGGGAGATGTGGGGTCCCTTCCCAGTGCTCAGCCCATGGAGGGAGGCTGCCAGGCACAGAGCTGCCCCAGGCTGGAGTTTACAGTGAAGTCCCTGTCAACGGAGCCTCGATCTCTAAGCCAAGCTAGTTTGAGAAGGTCCATGCCGAATTCCAGGGATATTGGCCAAAATACTGCCTTTTTCCAGCAGAGAGGTTGCGGTGCAGCCCTCCCCACCGGGTCTGTAGGTTGGTCCGTCCTTCTCTCAGCCTGGGTGCACTGGAAGGACAAACCCCCACCACACTTTCAGCCCCCAGCCCCTGCAGAGCCCCGGGGAGGTGCTGGGGAAGCCCTCCCTCCCCTCCCGGAGGCACAGCAGCAATGGTGCCCCAGGACTTGATCCATGGACATTCACTTCAAAGATGCAGATCAGCAACAGCGGTCCTCCTCCTCTGACAGATATTCATTTCAGAGTTCGCCAGCGTGCTTTGGAGACATAAAAATCAATAGAACAGAGGGAACAATAAAGTTTCATTGTTCAGTAATGAGGTAGACGGCATCTATCACAAAATCCCAAAGTGCTGCTCACTGCAGGATTCTTCTCTACTGTCTCCTCCCAGATGGAGATGAAGAGCCTCCAGCGCTGGAGCTGGACCTCAGCTAAATGAGAGATGGGCTCAGCTGGGAGACATCTGAAGTCTGGAAGATGAGCGTCCCTCCATGGCCAGACTTTATCGCTTCTTCCTCTTGCGTGCAATGTCGTAGCAGCATCCCAATACTTTCAACTCAAGATCTTGAGATGGTTGCCGAGTCCCAAATCTTGACCTCCAAAGGGTCCAGGAGTTCACGCAATCATTTAGTCTATTCCCACCACGAGGATGTCCCCATCGTCGAGGCAGCAGGCGGCACGGCAGCGTGGCAGTCAGCCTCTGTGCACGCCTGGTGCCCGGGGACTGGCAGCGGTGGGGAAGCGTGGCTCCCTGGAGAAAAGGGAGGAGAAGCCACCTCAAACCCTTCAGCTCCAAGGATGCTAAAGCAAGTTACTCAATTTCGAAAAACTTTTGAGAAACAAGAGATGGGAGGAAGGGGTGATGTTTGAAGAGCAGTTATAGAGGGATGGCTGGAGGCAGGGAGGCTCGGAAAGGAAGAAAAGCCCGGGACAGGTCAGCATCAGAGCCGGACCAGCTGCCTGCAAAGGGATGATGGAGAAAATGCAGAGATAACAAACAGACCCAAGACTGACAGCAGGAACCGAGCTTGTCCTGAGGTGCAAAAGCCTGGGTGCTGATACAGAGGACTCTACTATGTGGTATTTGGGGGCCATGAGACACCTGGGTGGTATTTCGGAGCACAGTGCGGGGCTGGGGACCGGCAGCACAGGTTCGGGCTCTCGGCTCCAACCCCTGTGGGTCCCCAGCTGCCCTCCCGTCTTCACCAGAGGCATCACCCAGAAAAAAATTTCTTCCTTACACCCACAGCAGCTTTTAAAAAGCAAGTAGTTCTTCATTTAGTATTATTTAAACATAACTTTAAATCACCTGCTTTTTTTTTTTTCTCCCCCTACTTTTTCTGCTGAAGAAGGGGAAATGAGCTGCTGGCTATGTGGAATCATTTATGCTTTATCCAGAAAAACCTTTAAAACCTAAGACAAGGCACATGCTGCAGGGTCCAGGGGAACACAGGCTTGTCTCTTCCCGGTGCTCAATTCCCTTGCACTGTCACACTAGCAGGAAGAAATATGCAGTCACCCTTGCTGCATATTCTGGCAGGGTTATTGTCAACTTATTATTTTTTGACTCAAAGCCAAAAATGAAGGGCATTTGCATCTTGCAATTTTGCTGTTTGCTTGTCTTGCTTATGTTGCTGGAAATGACCTACAAGGAGTCAACAGCAGGCAGCTAGGACAATACAGGAGTGGAAAAGAGATGAAGCTGGAAAGTTCATATCTCACCCTAAAACATCCCACAATATTTAGTTAGTGGAAAGGGAGCAATTAAAAAGCACATGGATGTTTCATCTATAGATTTATTCCAAATTTGCAGGGGTTTGTGTCATAAGAGAGCACAAATGGGATTTGGATTTCTCCCTGAAAAAAAAATATCTACAATTAAAATAAATATAGCAACCAGATGCTAGACCTGTACATGGAGATGACTCTCATTAACATCCATGCAGTCAGTGCAGAGAAAGGAACCACCTTGCTTGCCTTTCCTTTGTTTTATCTTATACCCTATCTTAACAAGATCATTTTGCATCTTAAAGTCTGAGGATACTTTACTGGAGGGCATCAGAATTTACATAGATGTGATAATGAAACTACACAAATATAATTTGCTGTAAGTGGCACTGAATTATATAACAAAGAAAAGGTGAAATACTTTGTGAAATACTGCCTCTCACAAAAAAAAAAAAAAAAGTCCTGAGAATAATATCTTCTTAAAGACAGTTTTGCATAATTGCTCTGTACATCTGACAGGGCTGGAAAATACTTTTTCTTTTAGGTGTCAAAGACTCAGCATTGACTAAAAGAGTGGTGCACTCTGCAGTCTTTGGTGCAATGCCTGGTGCATTACGCTCACGTTGCGAGACACCTCCTCTGTGCTTATGAAATGGTTAATTTTCAAAGATAAGAAGAGTTGCTGTACAGCAATCAAATGGAAGCTAATGCACACCTAAGACTGCAGGCAGCAGCTCTCCGAGCTGCTGGCATCGCATGAAGAGTGAAAAAAAGAAATAAAAGAAACCTGAATTTTAGCTATATGAAGAAAATATTCTCCATCCACACACCTCTCTGCTCTGATGACAATAAAACTTTACACACACGTCTGTGTTGGCCCATACACTTCCAGCCTGACTGTAGACACCGGAGCACCTACAAAAGAAAGAGGAAAAAAAGGACTGGCAAGAGGGGGGTCCCATCTCGCCCTGTCTCCTTCACGGGAATAATCTTATCAAAGTCCCTGGAGTTATTTCCCTGCATGCAGGCAGCAGGACTTGATGGAGGAGGAGAGCAATAGGGACAGGCAGTCTGCAAATTATGTGGGTGCAGGACGTATCAAGACCCAGCCCTGACTCACTGCACAATTTGGATGCAATGAGCCACCGATACAGATGCAGAACACCTATAACTTCATTTACTTCATTGGCTTTAGATGCTCTGGTGAAAGCAAAAGCAGAATCCAAGTGTTGCAAACACCCAAACCCCCTGTTACCAGCAAATCTCTCCTTGAAATGTCTTATCTCATCAAAGGTCCATTTCCAAGTCGCTATGGTGGTCCCCTTGTGCCACGACCCTATCGTCAAAGCCAGTGATGTCTTGGTGATGTGTGTCTCAAGGTCGCAGTTTTATGAACTTGGCAAATGTGTTTCTTATTCCTCTTCTTTCAAACACTTTTCTAGGTGAAGCCCCTGGAAGACAGCCTTACACTGCAGCTGTCTTTTGGGCTTAATCTGGAGGATTTTTCAGGTTGGATCGCTTTTCTCAGGGTATAGTGTCCTTGCTGGGTGGCATCTTACTGGGTCACATCATTTCAAGGCAGGTCCCATCCTCTGTTCCAGGTTTGAAAACAACTGGGAGCAGCACAGAGTGAGAGGCTGCTAAACAAGGCTCTCACACTTAATTATCATCAGGCAAAATAAAATAAAAGAGAAATGTGCATGTAGTTAGTAATTACTGAGCACAACATTCAGATAGCTGCTTGGGCAGATCCCTCCGGCTGATGTGGAGGCTCCGTAGGAGACACAGACAAAGTGCTCTTAGTTCTCCTCTTCTGCAAACGACTCTCTGTATCCTCCACTTCGTGATTATTTATTTCTGAGGTGAGTAATTATCAACTGTAGAGAAAAAGCTACTGCAGTGTGAAGCGCGGCGAAGCTCCGATGGGCGGGAGGGATGCCTTTCACCGGCTGCACGCATGAACGTACCCTGCCAATGTCAACCAATGCCACCTGCAGCTGAAATGGTTCTTCTAAAGACAGGCGAGCCCCAAAAGGGGACAAAAGTGAGGGAGCCCGCTGTGTTTCTCTCTTTTAGAGTCAACGGGAGGCTGAAATGGCCGCTCCACTCAAGGGGCAGGGAAAGTCCTTTGGGATGCTGAAGCACTCCCCTTGAGTGGAGTGGGAAGGCTGAGGCTGGTTTACGCTCGGTGGACGCAGCCACAGCTGCCCCCAAAGGGTGTCCCACCCCCCCAGCTGATGACAGCGTGGTCACACACGGGTCATTTTAAAACACAGCATCTGCGAGTGCCCCTTCCAAAAATAGCGAGGCGGAGGAACAGTGCGAGGTGCCTTATCTGCCGGCAGTTCTGCACGGGAGAGAAGTCCCTGGGTGGCTCCTTGGGGAAGAGGGACCAGGAACGGCTTTGCAGGCAGCCCCCGGACACCCATCACTGACTCAGCAACTTCAGGCAGCAGAAAAAAATGATTCCAGGAGGTTAAATTGATTGCCAAGGAGGTCCTACAAACTTGACAGCCTCCGAACGGCTCAACTTCATTTAAGTTATTTCAAGGCAATTCCAGGAGGGCAAAGAGGAGAGCGGCACGGGGAGCCACCGACCGCCAGTCTGCTCTTAAAGAGCACAGTCGCATTTTCCCAGGTTGTTTTCTTTTCGACTTCTTCAAGGGATAAAATTTCTTGCAGATAAAAACCTTTTTTTTTTTTTTTTCCCCCTTTTTAACGCATGGGTGGATGTAGAGAGGGCCAGGAACTGACCCACAGTCTGAGCTCTGCACTGGCGAAGCAGGAGCATCACTGGATGACTGCGTTGCAGGAGGCTACAGCAAAGCCCCACGCTCGGTACCTCAAGCACTACAATTAACTATTGCACTGTTGGATACCAACAAATTACCTGAGTGGCTGCTCTGAGGCTCTTGGGCTATGGAGGAAGCAGATGATGTACTATTTGCCAGATATTTTCATAAGTAGGAGATAAGAGAGGCTGGAGGAGAGCGAATCAATGCCTTTTTTAGATCTATGGTGCTTGAGGCATCTGTCAATGCTGGAGAGTAAATATTTACTTTTCAACATAAAGTCCATATAATCACTTTTCTATCAGTCACTTACTGCTTCTGAGTGTTTCTTACTACAATGTTGATATTTGCATTAGCTACTTACATTGGCTATAAGATTCATACAGTTGTCAACTGCATTTAGACTTCAGCTGAAAATCCCCGGGTCCTGTACCACAGCTGCTGCGATTGCTAATGGCAATTGAAAAGAGAAAGCTGAGATACTTGCCACAGCAAATAGCAGACAGAGATAAAGACGGAGCTACGGCATGAAGGTTATAATAATAGGCTCACTTGTGCTCATTAAATTAAGAGTCCCATCGGATCCGCGGTGTGCAGACGTGGGCAAGAGACAGAAAGCTAGACGTAGTGAGGAAAACTTAAATTTGGAGAAAGGAAGTGTTATTAAGCCCATTTTATTGATGGGGGAACTGAGGCACAGAAGTAGAAAGTGACCTTGCTCAAGGTCAGATGCAGAATCTTCTCAGAGGACGAGGAACTGCACCCAGATCTAGAAACTGGGGGCTCAGTAAAATGCCACAGGACCATTTCTGCTCCTTGCACACTCCAAAACTGGCAGGAAATCACTCGTGCAAATGCGTTCAGGTAGGTGGAGAGAAGAAGCAACATTGTTTGACCCCAGCAATACCCAGGGCTCAATGCAACTCCAGTACGGGTGGGGAGGAGGGAACAGCATCGGGCACGGCTGATGGCTGGGAGCAGAAACCACTTCAGCCACGTGTCCCTACTCAAAGGTACCAAATGAGTCAATTAAAAGCTTCAGAAATGACCCCAAATATCACGCAAAAAGTCTTGAACGGCAACTACCATCTCAACCATCAGAAAGGACTCCCAAGTCTTTGCAAGTGAAGAACCGGTGGGGCAGCCGGGGGCAGCTGGAGCGGTGCGGCGGCACGGGTGCCCAGCTCGGCGCCTCGTCCGTGTGACACCAACTTTGCGCTCCTGCGGGGTTTATCTTCAGTGTTTGGAACAGACCAAGTGAACCACAGGGTCCGGTGTTTTTTCAGGACAGAGCACCGCTCCGGCAGAGCGACGGCATTTGTGCCGGCTGCGTAAGTCTCTGGTGCGAGATGCGTGAGGTCCCCCCTGCCTCAAGGCTTTTCTTCTCCTTTTTCACAGGGCAGAGGGGAGGTGGAGGTTCGTGCTGAAGGGTGGCTGCTGGTGGGGAACCCTTGGCACGGCTCTGCCTTGCCCGCTGCCATCCTGCCGGGCTCAGCACCCAGGGAGCTCCCCCAGCATCACCCAAACAGCGGGGCTGGGGACCTGGGAGAGAAGAACCCAGCCCATGCTAATAAGCAACATTAATTCTCAAACCTCTCAAAAAAAAAACCCAAAACCCAGCCAAACAAACAAAAATGGTTTATGGCTTAAGGAGGCCCCAACAACAAGCTTTGCTGGGACATTAATCTCAGCTTGCATCTTTCCTGGCCGTGCTCCTGTGTACGAAATCCTATGGGCCAGATTCTGGCAGTTACTCCTGCTCGCTCCCACATTGCTTTACAAGCACTAATTCAAATTGATGGAGCTCTTCATACAAAAAGCTGCTTCTCAGTGTGCGGGTGGCAGGACGTGGCCAGCAGATCAGCGTTTCGTGCCTGCCCGCTGCTTTCCCCCCTTCTCTTCCCTCTCTCCCCCCATCCTTCCCGCAGCGAGTGGTCAGCGTTCTCACCGCCCCGGCGTGTTGACATGCCAGAAATATCTCTGCTTCGCTGCCTGTGCTCTTGGAAGTATTTTGCTGCTCTCTCACCTCTCCATGAGAGAGACACATTCATCTGTCAGCTTATCAGAGGAATTTCCAACAATCTGTGGCAACGCTACAAGTCTCAATCTTGCTGTAAGTACCTAAAGCCAATTAGCATACATGATGTTTCCCTCTCACATAGTGCACCGGTGGCCTAAGGGCTTTTTTTTTTTCTGTACATCGTCTTTTTTTTTCTTTTGTCTTTTTTTTTTTCTTTTTTTTGTCTTTTTTTTTTTTTTTTTTTTTTTTTTTTTTTTTTTTTTTTTTTTTTTGCAGGACTGATAGCAAATAGAAGCACACAGCAGCAGCCGGGCCCTCAGAGAGGATCCGGATGGATCGGCCGGGATTCAGCTCCTCCTAATGAATTCCTCGGTCCCTGCCAGCTCCTCGTAGCTGGTGCCAGAAGGATGCGGGGGGGGGATCCGGGGGGGTCCCCGCTGCCCGGGGCTGGAGCGCCTGGAGCTGCTGTTTCCCACGAGTGCCCTCTCCTGGAAAAGGCCTCCCTTCCACGCGTGGTGTCCCCCCCCCGCACACGGAATAAGGACGGATATTAATCACCTGGCTTTAATAGCAGGGAAGTTCCACGTATCATCCTCCTCTCTGTTTCCTCTGGCGTGCAGCTCGGTGCCAGACATCCTCCCGGTGGGACTTTTCTCCAGCCGTACCCTTACATTTATTTGGGGACATAATTAATCCTTCGGGCATGCCGGCTTTCTCCTGCCAACGGAGCCCAAACGCTGCTTCGGCAGAGTTGTCCTTGTCCGTGTGCTGTCAGCTGGGTGATGGCCGGCAAACTTTGTCCTTGCTATCACACATCCAGCGTGCCCCGTGTATCCTAAAGGAAAAGGGACGCTTACCTTCCACATTCCTGGGTATTTTATATGGGGTAGATCCAAGCATTTTCCACAGATCGGATTTAAAGTCTCAAAGCTGTGGCAGCAAAGCTGGCCCACAGCCCTGCCGGGGTGTTTCTCATCCCCCTGAGGGTGTTTCTCCTCCTCATCTGACAATGAAGCTCTGACACCCAGCGTTGCTCCTGGAGTTGGTTTCCTATGGATGGGGATTGCTCTAACCGCAGATTTATATATAGGGGCAGGTTGGGATACACCTCTGCACCTCTTCCCAACCTCTCCCTTCCCACCTGTGCTACCAGTCAGAGCACTCCAGGCCAATGAATCCTTCAAAAAAAACCACTTGCCTTTGAAACTGGGGCATAAGCAGCTTTACCATCATTCTAGCAAGAGTTATCTTACAAGCAATTAAATCACCCAGCAAACCGATGGCTGGTCAGAAGGCAAAGGTCCTTCCCACCACGAGATCCCGGCAGATGAACTAGTTAAGAGGAGCTCAGGCCAATTTATTTCTTGATAGATAATGATGGGAGTTTTCACCAGGGATCTGTAATTTTCTATTGATGAAAACCTGCCTTTTCTGATTTGCAGGGTTATCTGTCTTTCTCAACTTCAGGGCTCTTGCCAAATTCGCAGGCAGCCCTGTGAAAGTGCCGCGTCCCACAAGAGCCATGTATTTTAATATGAAGTAGTTTTCTTTGCCCTGGAACCAGGAGCGGTTCTCCATGCTGACAATCCATAAAAGACCTAATGACCCATCTGAGGAACGTTAACCTGCACGGTGGCCATTCCAGGCAGAGAATTTGTTTGGGTTTTTTGTCCCCCCTGCTTGGGAGTCTCCTCTGGAGAAGATCTTTGGGGGCGAGTTGGATCTTCAGAGCTCTTTTGGCACTGAATAATTAAAAAATATTAAATTAGCCTTTCAATTAAAAAACCTGATTTGTCAAGCCAAGCTTTGTTAAAGAGCTGCAGCATGCTCTGGCAGGGCCGGCAGCCTGCGACGGCCTCCCTGTACCCCCAAAGGTGGATTTTGGGGGGCAAAAACCCATTCTCACTTTCACCAAGAGCTTGCAAAATCGACTGCTAATTTGAAGGAATTTTTGTCTTCTAACTTAATTGGCTCTACTTATAATTTAGTGCCATATAAAAGAAAACTATTTACACCCCGCTGTATTCTCATAATCTATAGTTAACATTTGTGTTTAGCTGGGAATTACTATCTGGCTTCATTCTGTCTTTGAGAAATGGCTGGAAATATTTAAATACAAAAATAGTCTTTCGAGGTCAGAGCCTTTCTGCGCTGCTGGGGATACAGATGGGATGGGGAGGATCTCCGCCATCACCACCACCACTGCAGTGGGAGGATCGAATTTGCCCGTGGAGGTCTGATCCCGGCCACCCCACGCACAGCCAAGGTGGTTTCTGGGCACATATTTCCTCCCAGATCATCGCTGCTGGCTGCCAAAGGGGTTTGCCATCGAAATGATTTCCCACCGGCAGCCAAAAGCAAGCAGGTCGGTGGCAGTCAGGGTGTCAAAGCGCTGGGTGTCCCAGCTGAGAACCGAGGAGATTGTCTCACATGTGACCAGCATCCCAGAGCTCTCGGCATTTTGCAGCCAGCACCAAGATAAAAGGGTTTTGCATCAATCTCCCAAGATCTTCCCTCACTGCCTCTGAAATGGACTTAAAATCTGTTTGTTCAGGGGCTTGTGAGTTCTCCAGCCTTCAAGAGTCCTGTTATGCATTGAAGATCTTCTCTTTTTTCTTTTTTTTTTTCCCTTCTTTTTTTTTCACCTTTTTTTTTTTTTTTTACCCTTGGAGTGCCCTAATTATACAGAGCATTGATTTTACAATGCATTCATGGATTGATTGTACTGCCACGCTCCTCCCACAGGAAACACCTTGCACATGAGCACTTTTTGATCTCTCCAAAGTATTCCCTAAGGTGAATCAATGGCTCTTGCATCTTGTCTCTTGCTTTAGTCTAGGGGAAGCTGAAGATGTCTTGCTACTGAAATGAGCTTCAAGAAAAATATCGGAAGGGAGAAAAAGAGAAGGAAAATGATTCACTTCTCCCCCCCCCAAAAAGGATTGTCTCATGTACAGCAAAATATGTTCTTGTTAACATAATGTTCTCATCCAGCTCAGCCAATTGCAATCTTGGAGGAAGCATGGGAACTTCCATATAATTATCTTTAATAAACTGGCCGAGATAAAAGTAATGATATCTTAAGAAACAGAGTGCATAATAAAATATATATCTATATAAAGGCATGAAATGACATGCTAAAATGAGGAGAAAGAGGCAATTTACGTATTTTATGGCTTTGGCACCTCTGCAACAGAAATCTTGAATACTGCGCTGTTAACCAGACCAAACTTTTTAAAACAGACCATTTCTTTTAGTCTAAATGGTGGGTATTAGCTCCAGTTCCTAATGATATGGCGTGAACAGGGTAATGGATTAGACTCAGATTCAGGCTGAAGGCTCTAATCCCTCAGTCTTAATGACCGTACACGCCGCCAGCCCCAGCCGCAGCCCTGCTCCGCCAGAACCTGCTCCGACCCCCCGATGCCACGGAGACCCCCGGTAAAGTCCAGCCCTTTTTGCATCCAGTGCAACCAGATTTAGCAAAAAAGCCTTGACCTTGAGGAAATCTTCCCAAATTACGGATTAATTCAGAGTTAGCGCCCAGACCTTCGCTGGATATTAAAGTGGCGATTCCTGCTGCCAAAAGCTTTATATAAAGGGTTTGATTTCCTCTTAGGTTAATACTGGCGAGTGCACTTCTGCCCATTAGGTTGCTCGGTATTAATTTCGATCTGTATAGAGTTCATTTCAGCGTGCTCTGCTGAGAGCTCTGCTGATTGCAGTGGTTAATTACCAGCCGAGCATCATGTCTTTAGCGTGTGGTAGCAGCATGCCAGCCTCCGGTGGGTCTGGAGCCCCGAGTAGGATCCCGAAGGGCTCGGGGGTCCGCACGCTGCCCGCCAGCCCCAGCGCTATGGCCCCTGCCAAAATCGAGCAGAAGTTCTCTGCTTCCCCTTACTCAGCAGTTTCCAGAGAAAAAACTGGTAGGATGGAGAGGGGAAGGCAGATCCCTCTTGTTGGCAACTCACCGGCGACTCAGCCCGGAGTCGGGGGATGCCAAATAGCAATTTTTAATCTGGGTCTGCCCAAGGTTATGATGCTCTCTCCTCCCCTCCCTGCCACGCTGCCTCTAAACTCTGCATTGCAGCACGACGTTGGGTTTCTCTATCAGTTTTCAGGTGCACGAACACCCACCCTTGGAGCACTGCTGTGCAGGTGTGTAGTGCATGCAGAACGTGCTGTTATTTGTAATATATATCTGCATATGAAATATAAAAGCAGGTTATTTCTTACCTGGCGAGCTGAAGGCTCTGATTGCTGGCTTATATGAAATATTTAGATCATGCACAAGAGATAACTCATAAGATATAACGTCGATGTACGATGGGAAGCTAGTCTTTATTATCACAGGTGTAAATTTTCACACCTCTGTTATCAATTTTGCAATTATAACTGGGTTTCCCAGTAAAGTAATTTACTACTCACTACCATATAGGATGAAGAAAATGATCATTTATCCGCCTTCAACTCAATTAAATATTCATCGTTCCCCAAAAAAGGGGGAGAGAGGATTTAAATCACTTCCAAACCGTTCTCCAGCATTTTTTTTAAAGAGGAAGAGGTCTGCGTTGTAAAAAGCACAGATTTGATGCAAAAAAAAGACAATAGGAGCGTAATACATCCAGGCATGTGGCACAGATTTGGCTCATCAGTCATTTGTGTTGTGGGAGTCCAAAACAGCAATAAAATCAACACAAATCCAGCTTTAGCACGAGAAGACAGGGCTGATTCTCAAGTCAGATGAAAGCAGCATCATTCCAGCTCTGATTAAAGCAAGCAGGTTGTGCTTGGAGAGAGGGGAGCGTAACAAAGTTCGTTCTGGCTCGTGGTTTTCAGCGCGGATGAGCAAACGCTGAGCAAACGCTGACCTTTCCTCGTTTTTGCCTCCTTTGGGAACTTAATATTTTGTGCAAGAAATTTGAGATTTCTTTGTTTGTAAGTAGGAATTTTGGTGTTTGGTTGGTTTGGGGGTGTTTCACTTATTTTTCTTAATATGAGCCCGTGCTGGGCTCGGGGAAAGCTGCCTCCTCTTTCCCAGGGAGCTGGGTCTGTCCATGGGAGCTCAAAACCGAGCCACGAGCATGGTGGCATCTCACCTCCACTCCAGCACTGGCAAACAACTCATTTTTAAGGCTAAAGATAAATACCAGATACTTTCCCAGTGCTGCTCCCAGGGCTGAAGCCGGATGCTATGGAAGAAGCCAAATTCCCAACTGCAAAAAAATCCTCATCGTCCCATTGGCATTAATTACTCAGGAGCTTAACTTTCAGCACCTTTCTCCTTCTCCTGTTTTTCTCCTGTCCTGCCTCTGCTCTGTCAAACCCTCCGTCATTAAATCTGTGATGTCTCGTGGCTCCAAACACGCTCCAGTTGTTGGCTAATTCTCAGCGAGACTTTTATTCCAAAGGCTTCTCCAACAGCCTGATTATATAATAACAGCTTGCTCATTACCCCGAATATAAATAGTTGAAGTATCCCTCGAGAATGGACACAGCTGGTGGAACTTCCCATATTAGCACCGCATTAATATTTATGGCAGCACTGCGTAAGTATGCAAAATATTGGCATCCCTCCATGCAAAAGTTTACACATCTGTCATTAATGACTCTGCCCCGACATCACAGGCAGGTTAGGGAGCGAGAGAGAGGAGCCCACATCCCGGCTGAAATCGTGATGAGACAGCTCCAGCTCTCATCCAGCACCGTTTTCTGTGTAGCCAAGTCACCCGTTAATATTTGGGAGGGATGGCAGTCCCCTCGCCCCGCCGGTGCCCCCGCGCGCCGTATGGCCACCGGTATCTGGCTGATTTATTGGGGTTTGTTTTGGCTTATGAAGTGAAATATTAAAGGACGTGATGAGAACCAGCTAATTGTACATATAACCTTTAAGATGTCTCGGACAGGATTCCAGCCTTCACCTAGGGTTATAAAGAGAAAGTAATGGGGCCATAAAAACACATTTAAGTATGCCTTTAAAGTTTAAGGAGAGTTTAATTGCGGGCACTGGGGTGCCTGGGAGGAGAGCCTCTCGCAGGTAGCATTTCCTCAGGAGAGGCACAGCAAGGGCCAGGCTCAGCATCGAGCTCCCAGGCTTTGCCTGCCCCAAGGGGAATCGGTTTGTGCTAATAAATGTCCCAGTTGCAGGTCAGATTGTAAATGAAAGTGATATTTAATGGCCCAGATCCTCCGCTGGTGTAAATCAGCCCCCTCCACTGCTCGCGCTGGGCTCTGGCTTGGTTTAAATCCAGGTGTTACTGACCTGTGTACATGACTTTGGGAAGGTCTTGCGAGCCTGACACCAGTTTATAATGCTCCCAAGGATGGAGCAGCTGCAATGAGAGAACCCCTGCCAGGTTTGCAGCAGCCTGAGCAAATGCACGAGGGCCCCCCGGCGTCAACGCGCTCCCACCAAGGCAGGACCCCTGCCCAGCACCCAGCACCCTCCACCACGGGGAAAGGAGAATGGAAGAGGGGGGAAGGGGAGGGTTGGTTGTATTTTTTTTTCTTACTCACGGTGTGACTTTTAGTCCTGCGGGTCAAAATGCAGATTGATTTGTGGAGCTGGTTCAGTATCCTGGGAGGGCCGTGCCGGGCAGCCGGGGGGTCACCGTGGGGATGCTGCAGGCAGCAGCGTGCCCAGAGCTGGCAGCAGAGCTGGCCTCAGCCCCCTTAAAGGCAGGGTGAGATTTCAGCAAAGCATCAGGAGGCAGGAGCTGAGCAGGCTCAGCGATAGCTGCACACATGTGAAGGTGCAGAGCAGAGATCAGACAAGCTGCTGGTTTATTTTTATTTTTTTTTTTATCCAGAAAAAGCTTTTATTGAGGGGAAATAGAGGGACAGAAAGCAAAACAAAATCTGGAGCATTTCTAATGACTATATGTCCATGAACATCTTCGGGCTCCAGTATAACTTTCACAGTCTGTGTTTGCAGGCTTGGGTGCAGAAACTCCCACTTGACAACTGTCCGATGGACCTCGAGGGACTGATAACTCTTTGTGACATCTAAATAGGGACACGTAGACATGAATGACATGCCTAATGGAGCTGCAGGAGGGACACCACTGGTTGAATTACCCTCTCAGAAGCTGTGGTATCGTCGGAGAAGGGCAGCGCTCCGGTTGTGTGCCCAAGCAGGAGCTGCTGCGACACCAGGGATACAGCTTCGAGCTCAGCATTGCTCTTCTGCTATTGCTCGGGTACCGCTGGGGGTTTGCTCTGCAGCGGAAAGCACCAAAATCTTCCAAATTTGCACTTTTCAGAAGAGCGGGTATCGACTCTACAGCGAGCGGAGGCCAGCCCGCAGTCAGCTCTGGTCAGGTCTGTCTGCCAGCTTGGGTCTGCAAAGTATCAAGGGAAAAGATGTGCAATAGCTGCTTTGCTTCTCCATCAGTCGGTCAATCCCGCATTCCCCTCGGAGCCAACGTTGACGGAGCAACACGCAGTCTGCCGGCAACGGTATAGATAGCGCAGGGGTTCCCCACCTCGGAAACACGGCCGGTGAGACGCCTATGGAACAGCAAATATTTTAGGAGAACCGCTTGCAGGCAGGCGGAGGTTTAGTCTGTGCAAGCATAAACTTTCCCAAGGTGCCTCAAAGCTGCAAGTGCTGCAGAATCGCAGGCAAAGGAGCAGCGACGTGACCCGCTGCCCGCTCCCGGGCAGCCCCTGCGTTCGCCGGGGAGGGGAAGGTCAGCAGGCACCCGGCTCCAGGATCCTCTGTCCTCTTCGGTGCTCTGGGTAAAATTAATTGATAAAACATAATCGCTGTATCAATGCCGTTTTAGAAAAGATAAAGTACATTTCAAAGCTAATTTAGGCCTGCAGACAAATGGCTTAAAGAAGAGCTACTGTACTGAAAAATGTCTATGTCATTTTTTCCCCAAATCATAGTTTCAATGCACACAGCCTCAGCCTGACATTCTGAATTATGGCTTTTATTAAACATTAGTAATAGAGTGCACTTAAATCATGGTTTCCCTGTAAAAGAGAGATGTGTTCAACTCAGATCTGCACATTTTAATGCCATATTTCTTCCTTTTACTCTCCCCGCAAGATAAATTTACTTACTCCACAAAAATGTTTTGCTGAAAAGAATAATTCATCCTTCAGTGTCCATCTAATGTACCTTGTGAGTAATGTGAAACGATGCAAAAATTACAATGTACTGGCCATGTCTGGAATGCTTAGATGCCTCCGAGTTAGAGGTTATGCACACACAGTATTGAAATTAGATTTAACAACTATCATCTTTTACAATGTTGCCTTGATGATTTTTTTCCCCTTTTATAGCTTTGATCAGATGCCTCCTGAATACATTGCCAGTTGCAAACCTCAGTATCTGCTGCTCTGCAAGCCCTGCTCAGCTATGAGCCAGGTTGCCAATAGCTGCGTTTTTTTTTTTAAGTGAGAATATTTGTAGCCATAATTTGTTCTAGCAGGCGAAATTCAGATCTTTTTTTTTTTTTTTTTTCTCTCCAGGAGTAGATCAAAAAATGGGTCGTGGGGTAACCAGACAGCTATGGAAATAGCATCCTCTAGGTACCAGTTTTTGCTCTGCTGAGCCCCCAGGTTCTTGCAGAGTGAGGGCATACCTGTGCCCTACGGTCGGTTACCCTGAGAGCTCTGCATCCTCAGCGCGGGGTAAACGGGCCAAGGGCTCCATCCCAGCACATCCCCACTCCTGGCACTAACGCAGGGCACAGCATCTCACCCTTACCCAAATTCCCAGTCCAGCCTTCCCCTCCAGCTACACACACACACACACACGAGCAGAGCCAGCCCCTGCAACGTGACCTTTATTTAAAGGACAGCAACCGTACCGTTGAATCAATGTCCCTCTGCCAGGAGCTCTGCATCGGAGCTGCATTGCAGTGTCAGCACGGGGACTGATCCAGCTACAGTTCTTCCCTGAATCCTCCACGACCTACTGACCCGCAGGCGAGCGTGGTGCCAGCAAACCTGCACTGGTACTTGAGAGGGATGCTGGGGTTTGATATTATAAAGCACCTATAGATATTGGGGCTGGTGGATTTGCTGAAAATCCTGATGCTGTTAACTCAGCATGGAGTTTGATTAACAGGGAAAAAAAAACGTATTTAGTAAGCACTGCAAATCTTTTGCTTTATATATCGGTAGGATTGTACAGACATTAACTAATTGGTCCCACAAGACTCCTCCAATATTGATAAGAGAAGCAGCATCCCTCTCTTTTGCCAACTCCTGGTCCCTGAGGGGTAGGAGCAAGCACCGTCCCCAGCAGCGCTCCCCTGGGACTCTCCCAGCCCTGGAACTCGCACCAAGGCACCGCAGGAATATTTATGATTTATAGGAGTTTTTTGCATTGGTACCTGGGAGTCCCAGCAGGGTTATGATCCCATTATACAAAGCCTATAGGAAAACCAGTCTTGTAGATTGTTTGCAAGAGAGCTATAAAAATGTGACTAAGAGAAGCAACTTCATATATACCACACAGCAGTTTAGCGACATGAAATTCCTAACAGCGTCTCTATCAGCTCTGGTGACAATTCAGAGGCTCGCAGAAAAGGGTTGTCTGAGTTAGCTGCTCTACAAAGAGTCCCCAAAGAGCATGTAAAAGGCTCCTCAACTTGACCTGCTGAACTGAAGTCTGGTGGCTTGTGATTAAGACCTAAAATTATTGCTGTGCTATTGCTGTTTGGTGGCTGACAACAGGAAAATCACTGGACGATGGACGTTGGCAGTGACTTTATCGATAGCTTGGGGCTTTGGCTGTCTTCACTACGGTCCCTTCCAGTGAACTTCAGTTCCATTCAAATGTCCTCTCGAAGAGCATAAATGCTTCCAAAATGAGGTGGAAAACCTTCAGCACATTAGCTAATAGCACATCAGAGGAAGTGCCTGGCTGCGACTGTAACCTCAGTAGCATCTTCACATGGGAGGACGTAAACTGTCTCTGAATTATTTATTGAAACAAAGACATCAAACTGGACAATTAACCTTGAAAACTTAATTTAAGCACCATAAAAGAAACATCTCCTGAAAAATGTGTCCTTAATAAAAGTCAGAAGAACAAACTGTAGCAGGTTCTGCCATGGTCCGTTGCAGGAACTGGGAACTTCCGCGGGTTTGTCCCTGTGGAGAGATTAGCGCTGGAGGTGATTTGGCAGTAAGGCAGCAATTTGGAGAGCAGGGCAGGAGCATCCCTGGAGCCCTCTACGTGCTCCTCCAAAGGATGCTCCTCCTTTGCCCTGGCTGCAGAGGGAGCCTGGGCAGCCTCAGGCTCTGCCTGCCCTGCACAGCCCCAAAGCCCGCTGCGGTTTCTGAGTGCCTCAGTTTCCCCATAGGGACGGAGGGGGATAACCCAGGCACGCTGCAAAGGTAACGGAGCTGGAGGCTGTGAGGTGTCTTCATGCCCTTCTCTAAAAGCCTCGGGTCAATGGAGTTGTTCAGAAGGGTTTTACCAGACACAGGATTTTACTCACCCTGCAGACTCCTCACGTTTCAGTTTGGGAGCAAAAGGCAGGTTTTCCCCTCACTTCACTCCGCTGTGAATGAGCTCCTGCTCCCCCTCGGTGTCTGCCGCGCTGCACTCTTCCGACACAGCTAAATGATGGAAGCTGCAGAAGGCTTCAGCAATTTATTCTGTTTAATTTCCTCCACAAAGGTGTTTTATCCTCACTAATAAAAAGAGTGGAACTTGATCATTTCTAAAATATTGTCCCTTCTAAATCTTTATGGCTCAAAGTGGACTGAGATCATTAGAAGTTACTTTATGTGCAGCTCAATCAGCTCCAAAGGGCTATCTCAGTCACTCCGTGCTTGCTGAGAGCAGATCCCATTTCCCAGAGGCAAAAGGACAATACTTAATCACTTCCTCGCTTGTTAGGTGTTTTAACAAGTTGTATTAAGCTTCATCAGTTGGAGCTTTCATGCCAGATTAAAAATGATAGTTCACTTCTCCGTTATTATAGGACATCATTTGTTTTCTTTTATTTTGCTGGGCACTTGCATGCCACTGTAATTTCACATGAAAATATATGACTGATGTCACCCAGAAGTAATTAGGTTTTAAAAGCCTTGATTGCAATAGACACGAACGTTACGGCTTTATGGTGCCAGTGCATTGCCATCCATTTTATAGCTGTTGATTCTGCAAGTATTTCATAGATCTGTCAATAGGAATAAGTTAGCTGATGTTGACTGGAACTATTAATCAGAAGGAAGGAGAATATATATTCTTATTTCTGTGCTCAGACTTGACAGCGCAGTAAAAGCCTTCCTACCCAACTTTGCAACACTCCAGGGTTGCTTCATCACTGAAACCAAAGAGCTGCAGGGAAATCCCGGGCTCCTTCAGGGTTATAAACAAATTGCTTTAACACACTGTGTTAAAGAGATCTATTCTTTGCCACTCATTTGAATACTTGCCATTATATATGGATATTGTACTTTAATGCACGGGGAAGAGCACATTTGATTGTTTCAGGCTTCAAATAATATTTTTTATAGGGATTTATCTGATTCCAATAAGGGAGGGATGTAGCTGTTGCCTTCCCGGTGTGCTCTTTAGGCAGAAAGCAGGTCAGAGTCAAGAGCTCGGGGTCTGCAGCTACTCATTTTAACTGGGCTGCATTTACATCTCAAATCTCAACTCTAGTTGCGTGGAATTAGACCACCCATGTCACTTCTGTGGTTCTGAGAACTATGGAAACCTTCTGGCATGGTGACTAGCAAGGAAACACGGAGAAATACAGGGAGGTGAGATCCTGGTCCCGCTGCAGGTGAGTGCAAAGCATCCATTGATCTCAGTGGGATCGGGAATTTGCCCAGCCAGCTAAATGCTGATTTAGGTCTCAGAAAGACTGCAGAGCTTGGGAAACGAGGTAGGATTATTTAGGAGAGTTTGTGTGCAGCCCGGCAGTGTGAGCCGTTTCACAGAGTGATCAAAACCCCTTAGGCTTTGTCATGAGAACTGCAATAAAGAGAAGTTCAGCTGCTTGTTTCACTTGTGACTTCAAGTTCGTCGTTTTAAAAAAGGTGCTCCCTTTCCACTAAAGCAAAAATGTTAGATATTTGTTTCTAAAGAACATTTCTCCTACCTCACCCGTTCTTCTGCTGTCACCTCACTATCAAGGTGCTCCCCTAACCCCGGTGAAGATGCCCCTGGGTAAGGCAGACGCGGACTGTTGTCATTACTCGCTCTGCAAGCTGTCCCCATGAAATGGATGCGCTGGGACCTATCCCAGTACCTAAGAACCTCATTTCTCCCTGGTTGCAACAACCTTTTAATCAAATCTTGGGCGAACGTCCCAGGTAGAGAGAGTGGACTTTGCTGTGCCAAGAACAGAGAGTCCGTTCCAGAGCCGGGGACCTTCTCCCACCCAGTTCACTCCAAAACACATCAGCTACAACTACAAAAACCTTTGAGTCCAGCAAAGTGTGGAAAAGTGCTCTCCTCCGGAGCGCTGCGCTGTCGTTGCTTTCCCAATGCAGAAGTTGCACCCAGAGGACTCTCACCGTGCCATCCTCGGGAGGTCCAGCCACCCACGAGGCACCAGGAAAAAGTTTGTAGGTTCAGGTGCCAACTGCTGTGCATTAAAGAAAGTAGTGAGGAGACTTCTGTCTGCTCGTTATTTAGTGGGAAAAGGACTTTACCTGCACTATTGCTGTCATGAAGGGAGCTCTGACTTCCCTGTAATTTGCAATAATTTGGTGGTCCCAAGGGTTTCATCGTGCAGGGAAGGCATCCCCTGGCTTTTCCACCCAAAGTGCTGTGTCTGTCTTTCATCTGCCAATAGCCCCCAGAGAATCTTTCGCTTGACTCCTGATTAAAATACGGGCTGGTTTACACTTTCCTTTCTCTTCTTTTTTTTTTTTTTTTTCCTCCCCCAGAAGAAAATTCTAGACAGCAAACACAGGAAGAAAAAAGGTTGAATTGCCAGCAGATAAGCACAATTTCACTTGACCCCTGAGCTCTATCGGTCATTCCTAACAATGGGATGTACTCTTATCTCAGCACGCCACTTAACACCCATTAATGCTTTGGGGAGTTAGTCCAGCTCTTTAAGATACCCATGTAAGGATTTATTTCAAACACTGAGATGAGGGGGATGACTGGTTTTAGCAGCTGCAATCTGAAGTGCTGGACTGTCCTGGTCTGTACTCTGTTCACTGTAAAGATTTAACCCAGTGGATTAAGGACCTGTAAAAAAAAAAAAAAAAAATCACTTAGAGCAGATTTGCGGCTGGTTTGAATTGGTAAATCTCCTACAGTACACACTGGTGCCCACTGGTACCAGTTCCCTTACTGGGGGGCATGGGCATTGCTCCATAAAAGGTAGAGAGGTGAAGGTTTCAGCTCCTCAGGGAACATTAATTCATCCAGGTTCATTGGCTGATGGTTACGTTGACTGGCATGAGAGGAGGGTCTGGCTCCTCACTGAGTCTGGAGACAGATCCTGACTTTGGTTGCAAATTCTGGAAGGTTTTGTTGGGAATTTGGAGTTTCTCTGAATTGTCTCAGTTCGTTTCATTCTGCTAGGATGGCATCAAAATTCAGGCTGTACTAAAAAGAAAAACTTCTAAAATATAACTATCCTGGAATATCTCAAAATTGGATAAAATTAAATGTTGCTTCAAAATTTCTCTGTTCAGGAAGCTCCAGAGAAAACTCTGAGATAGCTGAGACAGATGCACAGATTTTTCAACCCCTTATAAATTTGTCACTACCAGGCAGAATTTCAGAGCTTCAGTGCAAGTTTGAAATGTTGACTTTATAATAGAAACAAAACTTAAATAAAGAGATAAAATGGAATAGCCTTCCCATATCCCTGGCTACAGTGATTCCCACCACCATTTGGGCCAGTACAACTACCTTCAACAGACCCTTCTTAGGGAAGACTGGCATCAGCTGAGAGCTCCAGTGCTGTTAGAGAAGTGCTGCCAGACTGACAGCAAAATTTACTGCGTTCTTGTGTACTTAGAGGAATGGCAGAAAAGTTGGCTTGTACCACTGAAAAGGAAAAATTAAAGCGTGAAAATAAAAAGAATAATTTTTCTTATTGATTCTGCTGGAGAAGAAGAAGCTGAAAATTGCAGCAATGAGCTCATCTCTTCTCCGACTGCATCTGTCCCAGGTGACTTGGTCCCAGTTGCTGGTCCCAGCCCAAATTTGGAACAACTGGCTTGCCAGCACTGTGAACACTAACCCCCTTCGTATTTCCAACCGGTCTTAAGTTTCTCATGGATTTTGATTGAATGCAACATCTGACTTTGGCAAAGTGTGTTTTCTTTCTAAAACGCTTTTAGCCCTGATTCATAACTGGTAGGAAAAAATAATCTATGGAATGAAATATGCTGAGGGTTTTAAGCAAATATTTAGGCAAAAAGCAGCTGGTAAATCTCTAATGAACAGCTGTATGGAGAGCTAACACATAATTCACTGCATGCCAGCCAGAAGGGTCTAATCCACCTCCTCTGCTCCTAACTCCCCGTGACACCCTGGGAGCTGGAGCTGCATCGTGTGCATCGAGGCAGGCGGCAGGAGAGGAGATGCATCCATCAGCCTTTCCCTGTCTGTCCTGGGCTCTGGAACAAGAAGGTTGATGCTCGTGATTATTTCCTCTGGTTCAGCTTCTCCTGCCCTGGTTTTAAGGACGGGCTGTTGTATGGGGGGACTCGGGTGACACAGGTTTGAAAGGACAAACTGATCATCCTTAGCAGATGTCATAACCGCTAGATACACCCATGCTCTCCCATTCCTCTCCACACACGAGCGCTTAATAAAATCCCGCATATCCTATAAAGAATCCCATTTTCCCCTTTACTTTAGTAACACTTTAAAATAATGGGACATTGATACTGCATTACAAAGCAATTCCCTTGGATGGATCCATGGCATAGTCGTTATTAATATCAAGTGAGTTCACAGTGATTTATGTTATCATGGTGATTTTGCATCTTGTTTATTACCTTCCAGAGATCACTTTGCAGTGATTTTTAAGGTGGCACGGAAATTACCATGTGAACTGTGTCGTCTAAATCAATGCAGCCTTTTCCTGCCTGATAATAAAGCTCTCTTATGGTTTTCAATGAGCAGATATTAGCTAATGCTTAATTACTGTGGAGGGGCATGTACTAAGCACAGGACAGTCAACAGCATCAATAAAACTCCTAGAGTAAAAATAAATCAGGAGGTACAATGAGGGGGATGTTAAGGAATGAAATGTTCACCTCTGGCATTGCCTCGGGGGGGACCAGGGGCTCACTGCGAGATTTTAGGTGCTCTCGTGTGAGTATTCTGGAGGCATCAATAGCTCCTGGCTCCGATCTCATGGTGCAAAAGCTCCTGCTGAAGTGACCCTGCGTTGCGGTACGGCAATGCTTGTGCTTCACCCTTCAGCGTTTCATGGCCACGTCTCTCCTGTGAAGCTGTTGTTGACCCAGCCCATTGCTGCCTAAAATCCCTCACCGCTCGGAGTGCCACCCCCACTGCCGGGCTGCTGGCTGGGATTCTCTTCATTGATTCCCGACACGATTTCCCATCGATTTGTAAGGATCGAGTTGCAATTGGCACTGGAAGCTTTGTATAAATGCATCAGAGGTGACGAGCGGGGCAGGTTTTGCTCTGGTGACGTGGCAGCAGCTGATGCTGATGCCGGCGAGGCTTGTGAGCATCTCTGTTATGGGTCAGGTCTTGACTGTCCTGAGCAGCCAGCTCCCACGGCCGTGCCGGCAGCAGGAGGAGGAGGAGGAGGTTGCAGCGAGTTCAGCTGGGCAAGAGCCGTGCTGCTCCCTCCATCCCCTGCCCACGCAGTGACCCGTCAGCCTCCAAACCCTTTCCCCTCTGCAGAGGCAAGCCACCTTCTCCTCTGCTTCACTGCAGACTAGCGAATTATAGCTGCAATGCCCAGCATTAAACAAATCATAAGCTGGTGCTTTCAGGAAACTCCCACCTGCTTCGAAAGCAAAGCTGGCTGCTGTCATCTTTCTCCCGGCTTTCTCAAGGGGAGGCTTTAAAAAAGGGCATTTTCCAAATTTTCCCTGCTAATGTGGCGGCTGAAAAATGCACTTTAATATGAGAATGGGGACTCAGCTTCTTCTTCTGTCGTGGGACTCTTGGAAATGGTGTTCGGTGGTGGTTTGGGCGCAGGTAAACGGCAGCAAAAAGATACTCAGGTGTGGGATGGCAAAACTTACCCGTGCCTGGGTCCTTCCCAGGGTCTGAGCGCAGAAGCACAAGTACAGACCGGTCGTTGCAGACTCAACAGCTGCTTTCAGTTGGCAGAGTCGAGCCCCTGTGCCGCCGCCAGCCTGAGCATCCTTTTGCATATCGTGCTTTGCAGCGATGCTTAACCAAAGATGAATTACAACAGAAGCTTTGAGGATGATTTACCAAAACATGCTGAACTCACAAAAATCCAGCACTAGCAATAAATACTCAGTGTAATCTTAAAAACGGGATGTTTAAACGTGACCAATACTCAACAAAGAGCATGCTCTAACTCTTGTCTGACACCCGCGTTACTTCCACTTCTCAGCAGGTTTATTTTCGTTCCCCAGAGGAGTTGCATATAAAATAGATCATTTCAGTGTTACTTCATAATACATTCTTATAACTGATACATTGTGTAAATAAAATGAAACATTAATAAAAATGGTCGGTGCCTATCTCCGGCTCTAATATTAATACTTATGGGGGAGGGGGGGACCTCTTGGAATTGATGCTAACAA
Source organism: Aquila chrysaetos chrysaetos (assembly GCF_900496995.4). Lineage (NCBI taxonomy): Eukaryota > Metazoa > Chordata > Aves > Accipitriformes > Accipitridae > Aquila > Aquila chrysaetos. The sequence goes on from NC_044006.1 coordinate 3,742,870, forward strand.
ATTTCACAAACAAGGCACTAAGAAAATGTGAGCACTCTAGGAGAAGGTAGCCACACGACCAATAAATCGTCTTCCTTAAGCCAACTAGTTATTGTCTATAATGCTCATAAAACTCTTCGCACAGAAGACCCTTCCCGATGAAATAAACCATCAATCTCTGCTGCATTACTATTCATTTTCCATGTGCACTGAGAGCAAATGTCATTCAAGGCATTACAGTTCTCTCAAACTATATTAAAATACATAGTCTGATGTTATATCTTTTCAAGCCTCTCTGTTCATAAATTGTCGCTGCTGATTGGAACATAAAACATATTTTATAACATCATAAAGCCCCAGAAGATACAAGATCACTCATGTTTGTCTTTATGGCTCAATGTGTAGGACTTCGAGACGCAAAAGCATTGTGTATTTCATAACAGAAATGGCCGGGGCCCCATGGAGAGGAAGACTCAGACATTTCCATAAAACATTATTACCGTATTCCTTGATGACTGAAACACCGCTGTGCACAGAACCCTGAGCCCTTAACTTACGGACTGTAAACGGATGAGTTTTCCTAATAAATCAGCTTTGTTTAGGAGCAGAGTTATCCTACCCAAAGCTTGGCTTTAAATGTTATCTCCAGGTGTCAGCGTAATGATGACTTTTTTCCCTCCTCCATTTTTCTTTTCTTCTTGATATGGTTAAGAAAACTTCCTTTCTAGGGATAAGTCCCCTGAGAAGTCAATGAGATGTTTCGACGTATTAGGAAATTAGATCGGCTTCTCAGTGATGTTCCGTGACTCCATCAGACCTACTATTTCTGGATCCTCTTTGGGGAGCTCTGGCTATCGCCTTCTAACGCACTGAGATGCTTCTGTGCGGAAGGAAAACTCCTGCCACCAGCGCCTGCAATTCCTGATCCCGCTCTGTCCTTATCTACCCCCAAAGCTTCAATGCAGAGGAGCTTTTACACACTTCTTACCGCACTAGAGCAGTGCCGGCATGCCCCAGCACCGAGTCCTGTGCTGTCAGGGTCACAAATCGGTCTCCAGACTGCGCAGGAGCCCCAAGGTGAGGGCAAGGGCTGGGTTTGGAGCCCTCAATACTATGGCCAGCACAGCTAAGGCAGCACAAAAGCCTCCCTAAATTGCCTCTGGCATCAACCAGCAAATGGCTCCATCATTACTGGGAGCAGGAGGGCAGCAAAGCATGGCAGTTTGCTTCAAGGTGGAACAGTTCATGCACGGTCCCCTCCGAGCTGGACCTTAGCAGAAGCAGCAGCAGTAACGTGGGGTCTCACCGTGCTGCAAATTGATGAGATTTCAAAAAAAAAATCACTGCAAATGTGCATGGCAGTACCAAACATTCACAGCTCGCTCAGGAAAGCCAGGTTAGACACACAGCTTTAAGGCACGAGAGTTACAAGTGCTCTCTCCATTTCTTTGCTGGTGCATTGAGTACTGAGCTGCCTGTCCTGCGTGTCTGCAAGAAGCCAGGTTTCCTTCCCTACAGGCACTGGTTAGTGCTGTGCTTTCTGTTAAGCAAAGGACTGCTCCGCTCCCAGGAATCGCTAATGCAAATCTAATCTAATGCAATTGTCCTAAGGCGATCTAATGCAAAATTGTCCTAAACGTATGTTTTTCCTGGAGTCCCTTAATATTTCCAAAAGTTAAATGTCACCTGCATTTTCCTACACCCTCCCTGTTAGTAGCACAGGCTGCCTGCGCTGGCTCATGGTCACCAGCATCCATGCGATGCTGCACTCCTAATGATGGCACTTTGTATTCATGCGGGCAATGCATATGCTTTACACAGACTTTCTACTCCCGTTTAGCTTTAATTATTGGACACTTAGGCTAATACATTACTGGAAGTAGCTCCTGCTATATTTAGCCCTGCAATTTTATATTTTGCTGTTCCCCAGTCTCCAGATGAAGGAGGAGGGGGAAACCCAGGGAAAATTGGAAATCTATAAGGTTGCTAGCTTGGTTAACCACCTGAGAAACCTGAGGTTTGCGCCAGCACCTAATGAAACCAGAGAGGACGCTGCAGGAAGATGGGCGCTGGATCTCCGGGGGACTGTCCACCCCCAGAGCATCTGAGGGGTGGCATTTTGGGTGGAAAGAAAAGAAAGACCAGCAAAAATAGGGACGGAGGCTGCCCAAATAGATTAATTTGTCGATCAGGTTGACAAACCCTTGAAGTCTCCAGAGAGCCAACCTCTCGATATGAGAGCAGGCTTGCGACCTTGTTTTGCTCTCAGGAAAAGACCCAGGAGGTGATACTGGCCCAAATACTCTGAAATAGCCGAACCCTGGGGCTGGCAGGGACAGCCAGACCTGCCCTGGCTCCAGCTTCCCAGCCACGGCTGCGCGAGGGTCCTGGCAGCCCCGGGGATCCAGCAGCTCGGGCAGGACACCCTCATCCCATGTGCCGCGTAGCTAATGCCTTGGTATTCGTGTGGTTTCTTCTCTGCAGAAAGCCGTGCAGTATTTCCACCCATTTAAAGGTCTATAAGAGGTCTCATCAAAGCCAGGTATAGTTTATATTGCAGATGGTTGCTGACATGATATAATCCACACTAACAGGCAGGCTGTTAAAGGTCAGAGTCTCACTTCACTTCTGTTATTAGCTTTGATGTTGGGAAGATGCTGAATTCCCTCCGTGTCTTTTTCTTTTAGAGGGAGACAAGACACTGTTTACTGTCAGGCTCTTCATCAACATAATTGGTGGCTTCTCTGGAATCACCCCTTTGCTTTAAAAAGTGCTGTAAATCAGCTGTAGGAAGCCTGGTCTTTGAAAAATCCTCCAGCGGAAGAGGAACATGAGCAACGGTTTGCAGGATCGGCTCCATGTCTGTGCCAGATGTGTGCAGGAGGCAGGCGAGGCTGGAGCCTTTCTCATCCTGCGTCTCTACCCCAGCAAAGCTGGAGGTCACAGCTTTGAGACGTGAGCACGCCAAAGCCCCGACAACTTTGGGGAGCCCCCCAGGAGCTGCTGGGGGTTCTGGGTCTGGATGGGACCTTCGGCTCCGTTTGCTGCTTCCATCCACAGCGGAGGAGCTGCTCCCAGCACGTGCGTGCCAGGTTGTAGCGTGGCTTCTTCCAGCCCTGAGCAAGCAGCACCATACAAACCCTGCCTTCTCCGGAGCCTCGGAGATCTCCGAAAGTGCGGACATCACCCCAGCCTGGCCATCCGGGCTGTACGGCCAGACCTGAAGCCCTAATGCACACCAGTAAACATTGCTGGGAGCAGTCTGAGCAAAGTGAGGTGCAGTAAGTACTTCAGGGCTTGCAGCGCAGGGGCTGCTGTCCTTGGAGCCCATGCAGGGCTGCATCCCCCCCGTCCGCCCGTCCTGCTCCCCAGATCCCACCCAGCAGAATGGGGGAGGCAGCACAGTGGGAATGCCCAGCCCTTTCTGCTACCCCCTTTCTAAATAGGAACCGAAAAGGAGATTTTGTAGGTAAATACCTTATTCAGAAAAATACTGACATTACCGACATTACCCCAACTTCCAGCTCGCTGGGCTGGAGTTTACCTGGTGGCTGCTCCGGCTCCTGGAAAAACTTCTCAGTGCCTATTCTCAAGCAAGAGACGCTGTGCCCGTCACCGCAGTCCTTGGAAAGTCTCTGCCGACCTTGATCAAATCCCTCACCCGTGCAGACCCCAACAAGTGCCAAAGCCATTCCTGGGCCTTGGCGCGGCAGGACGAGGAGCTGGCTGCCCGGCTGGTGCCACGCTCGCCTCTTTGATCTCAGCAATATTTAAGCTTTGCCTGAAGATGGCACTAAAGAATGGCTGGGGCGAGCGTGCGGCGTCCCGGCCTCGGCTGCACTTGTAATGCGATTAATACAGCACTGGCCAATAATCACAGCTCGTATTCCCCATAAAAGATGCGTGTCCATCTGCCTTCTCCTGCCGGGTTGGAGTTTGCTGGGAAGAAGACAGTAGAGGTCACTGTGTGCCCGACAGACCACAAACCCCAAAACCCCGGGCAAAGGCTGGGCTCTCCCTCTCCCCTGTGCAAAACTCGATCTTCCCGGGGCGAAACTGGTTTCTTGCTTTTCGTGTTCATGACTTTCATCCGTCTTGCTCCTGACTTGGTGAAACTGTAGCAGCGATTTTAGTTTGTCTGTGTAAATGGCACCACACGGGCTTACAGGGTGCAGTTAAAGTGCTGAAGTGATCATAAACTCCCGTGTTTCAGGGCAGCATGGTGGGGTGGTTATTCCCCCTCTCTTCTCCATCCCACGCTTGCAGCTCCATGAAAAACAACCCACAACATGAAGGAGTTACCAAACCTCCCAGCCTCCACACAGGGAATTGTGCCTCCCTCCTGCAGTGCCAGACCATGAACCGTGGCTCCCAAAAATCTAAATCCCCGGGCATTAATGCCAAAAATCCCCAAAGTCCCGAGGCTGCCCAGGCTGAGGTATTTCAAAAGCACTTTCCTGAGGGTTCACAGCGGACTCCATGGGCAGCCAGGAGAGAATTCCTGGGCCAAGGGCCAGGCTACGTGAGGAGGGAATGGGGAAAAGTCAGAGATTAATTGATCTACGCCTGCAAGGGGATCGAGGGAGGCAGCGTGCCCGGGCATGGGGCAGCCGCCACGTTAATCGCTCGCCATCGGACGGGGAATCAGCGTTGCTGGTACCGTGTCGCACCCCGCGCCTTCGTTTCCAGCTGAGGGGAGATAAAGGGCTCGGCGCAGGCAACAAGTTGGGATTTATGGTCGGGGAAAGATGAGCCCCGCTTAAATCAAAACCCGGGATGCAGGTCTGCTGGAGATGGCCAGGAGCAGGATGCTTGTCCTGGCAGTCACCCCCAGTCCCCCGGCATCGGGACTTCGGCTGTGGGCAGGAAAAGCGGGCAGGAAAATCAGGCAGGAGGGCAGCCTGCCAGGCTCGGCTTAACAGCAGTTCACTGGAGAGCATGAAGAATTGATCTGAATAGTCAGATAAGTCATATGCCTGTGCCTGAATACGAACCTGAGAAGCCATCGCACACAAAACTCATCTCGTTTTCAGTTGCCAGCACTTTCCTGAGCACTAGGAAGGGTTTGGGAGAATTTGGGTCCCAGCCCAGGACTGGCTGTGGCTGTTGTCCATCAGCGGCTCTCACCTCCATGCTGCAGGACAAGCATGGGCTCGTGTTTGGGGAGTGGGGTGCGTTGCCATTCCTCCCCTCCGCAGCCTGTGTAGAAACATCCCTGGAGTTTAACCAGACGTTTCTGATGAATTATATGAAAAAAGGCATTTTTACGACAAGAGTAATGGACCATGATGGGGTTTAATGTCGTTTCAAGCCTGTACACATGGTCTTTCCAGTGAAAAGAGAATGTGAGGTATACCAGAGGACTTCCCAAAGAGGATAAGATATGAAAGGAGAGGATAAACTGCAATGCCAAATATCCATATGGCAGCACAGTGTTTGTGTTGGAAGCAAAGCCGAGCCACAAAGTTCAAAGCCCCAAGCAGAACTCCTCCGGAGTTCAAGGTCCCTCCAACTTGATGGGTTGATTTTGTCCGATATAGCTGCAAACCATGACATGGCACTGGCATGTGCTCAGCAGGGCTGGAGATTGCTTTCCCGGTTGACCCACAACCAAGCTATAAAGTTCATATTTGGGCCGCTCCAGCGGTTCAGCTCATTACCTTTTCTAAGCCGTTTCTATGTGAGACGCAGCCGAACTTAAAGGCGTTACCGTGTGGATTGGGGCTGCCAGCCCGCACGGGTCCGAATTCCTGGCTTGCCTTAAATCATGTCATCTGCCTGAGCATCCTTCACCAGCTTCCTAACATTTCCCATCCATCTTGGCCATTGGAAACCCTTTGGATCTCCCTTTTGTTTACAATGAGTAATGGGCAGGAGTTAACAGAGGTTCCAGAGGAAAAGGTCAGTGTAGTTCAAGCAGCATTAGGAAGACACTCTCAGACCTGCTTTGATCTGCGGAGGATTTAAGCGGTCAATAAGGCAGCACGGGGAGCAGCAGCGTCGCCCAGATGCCCCCTCGGCGGAGCCGATCCGAGGGCCCCGGTCCCGGTCCCGGCCCCGCCAGGCTGCAAATCCTACCAGTCCCTCGGGGTTTATGGCCGGGAAAGGCGTGAGTCACCGGGTCCCGTGTCTGGCGGTGCCATGCACGGCTTCCCGGGCGGCCGCCCACCGCCGCAGCCTCCCCGCGTGTTTGTAATTGCTGAGGCAGACTGTTTGCTTCTGCCACGTCCATGGCAATCCGGTAAAAGTTTACAAAGGGCTAGAGCTCAGTCGTGAGCTTGTGAAAACACTGCTCAGCGCTCCCCGGCTCTGCGGTTCAAAGTCTGAAGTGTGCCCCGTCGGTTTACGCATTTATTTATTTTACGGCTGCGCCGTGGATGGGAGCCATTTCGCAGAGATTGCCGTTCTGAGGAAACGGGGTGAAAGCCACTGAGCCAGAGGGAGTGGGTAGGACTTTTGCTTTTTAACCTTCAGACGTGTTGGGCTTATGGAGACTGCCTGAGTACGGTCAATTAATACGACAGAGGCAGGATGATCTGCCCGGGGTAGGGCTGGATATAAGGCAGCTCCATCGTCCGGGATGCGCTCCGGGGCTGCTGGACTCAGTGTCTGCTGGCGGGGGTAACACTATGGGTCAGACACCCAGCAGCTCAGCTGGGCCCAGATTTTAGGAGCTATTTTCATCTCCCCAGGGTGGAAAGACCACAGCCCAGAGTCCCGAGAAGGATCTTTTCACTAACATCATACCAGCATAAACTCTGGGGTGAATGTAAAGGTGCATTTGTCATCTGGAATAACACCCTGTATGGATGCTCAGTTCATATTCATGATGGCCTTTTTCTGGCTTATCCTAATCCACTTTCAAAGTAAAATCAGCTAAATTTAAAAAAGGTGCTGTCATCATAGTATAGCTGTTTCTGTACAACTTCCGCAGAAAAATTGCATGAGTTCACCCAGCAATAGCAGTCACGTTCACCGTGGGCAGGAGACCTGGCCCCAGCCATTGAAACTCCAATTCTTTAAGTAACATTTCACCCCACGGTACGTGCACAAGGATTGCAAAGGAAAAACCTCTTATCCCTCAATGATTTCCTCCCCACCTCTCCACCTGCGTGTCCCTGCCTCACACTCACCTTTCTTCTGCTCCCTGCCCACCCACGGCCCCTGTCCTCAGCCACCGGTCCCTTTGCTGTCCTGACTTTCTCCTCTACATCTATCCCTCTTCTCAACCCACCGTCTTTGATGAACATCTCTTCCCTGCCCAGCCTCCTTCCCTTCTCGGCTGTTGCCTCTCGGAGCAGGATGCATTTGGAAGACGGCTTTTACTGAATAAGCCATGTAAGTGAAGTCGCTCAGTATCGTACGTGTCTCCTGCTGGTTCCCCAGCAGGTTTCCAGATTGGGGGGGGAAGAAAAGAAATCAAAAGGAACCAGATGCTCAGGGGATTGATTATTCCTGCATGATCCTAGGGATAAATAAAGTGTTTGGAAAATTCTTAAAACACATTGAGATGCTGGGACCTAATTTATAAAAAGCAGAAGGTGGGAATAGGTATGGGTTCAGGCTTCCCATTGCCAGGAAATGATGTTAGGTTGGGGGCCATAGCGGTGGAGAAGGTCTGATGGGTGCCCACCGCCCTTGGGCTGTGGAGGTCTCCATGGGTGCCTGCAGGCAAATCAGTTTTGGGACAGGTCCAGGAGCAGACAGCAGCTCTTGCGTTTTCTGTAGGGTCCCATACGAAGGACAGCCGCAGTCTGCGCAGAGCCTGGCAGAAACATCCTCTTTACATCCTCTCTTAATCCGCTCACACCCTCTCGATCTGGTTTAAATAAGTAGGTGGGTTTCTCCCAAGCCCCAAGCAGGGATGCACATGCTCCTGGGTGCGGGGGAAGATTTGGAAATGGGGTCATGAAAGGATATGGCTGGGAGAAACCTCTCGGCAGCCAAAATCCAGGGCTGCACGCCCGCCTGGGTCTCACGTGGGATAGCTCAGCAGGAGAAGAGCGGCCACGCTGCCGGCAGCTGCCCGACACGGCTTCTCCTCCCTCCGGGAGGCAGCCCGGGGCTGGAGGGGAGCGAGGGGGTCCCACGCAGGCTGCAGCCCTGGGGTCAGCGGGCAAACCCCGGCGTCACCCCTCGGGGTGAGCCCACTCAGGGGCGATGCTCTGAGCCGGCAGTGGGGACCGGCCGGTGACCGTCCCTGCCGGCGTTCCCCTGCCCCAGCTACCCCCCCCCCGTCATCCCACCGCCAAGGGCTGAGGGTCCCCAAGAAGGACCTGGCTGGTGGTGGCCACGAACGCAAACGCGGGAGAGGCAGGACAGACCCCCTGCACACCAGCAGCCACGCTGAGCACCCTTCCCCAGCACGGGCGTGCGCGCAGCAGGGGCGAAGGCAGCGGGTATAAAGGCAGGAGGATCAGAGATCCAAGGACACGGGGTTGCCGGAGGAGATAAGCACTGGAAAAGGTCGTTAGCCGGAGAGATTAGTATTTATCTGGACATAAGACAAAACTATAGTGAAAATCCTGTAAAGTGACAAGGTAAATATTTCAAGTGGTGTTTCCATTAACTGCAAATTCCCTTTACAGATTTTCCTCGGTTTTGCTCTTGGACTCGAAGTCGTCGTTCCCTTTGGTGACTTTTCGGTTCTTATCTCAGTTCTAAATGCTAAACTCCTTAAGTCAACCGATTCTAATATTTTAGAGTGTTGTTTCAGTGATTTATCAGAGCAATATGAGCCAAAATGAGGTCTTATTTGTAAAAGTTTGTTTGAGGCACTTAAAGGAAAAAAACCCATTTCTGAAAACATGAATGAGATTAATTTTTGAAAAAAATACCTGTATGGTAAAGGAGCTGAAATGAAAGAATGTCATTTTTCTGAAGGAGTTTGACAATCGAAAGCTCTGAAATGAATAACCTTACGGCCCCAAAACAGTATTCCTGCATATCTTTCTATGCTATTAATAAGTGTTAGCGTTTCTATTATATACACTGTTGTGCAAAATGCATTTCTGCCATCAGCACCTTCATTTATATGAACATTTTTGTTGTGCTTTCATTGTTGATATATTTTCAAGTTATTTATTACTTGTTTATTTAAAATCACTTCTCTACGATGCCTTTATATTTCTCGACTGCATTAAAAATAAATATTTAAATAGTCTGTGTCTCCAAGAGGAACGATCTCAATGATAAAACATTCTGTATTCACTCATGTCTCCCCTAGTGACTTCTTCTCCAGGTTTTAAAATCTCTTTATGCTTCCTCACCCTCTTTTACAAAGGCTTTTTTTTCCCTGTTGTATTTATGCAGGGTATAAATACCACAAAGGAGATACTGATATTATTTGTTTACAGGGCTCCTAATACATTTACAGCTAGGGTCCAGAGATTCTCCCATAGTACAACTAAGAGAAACGCAGGTTATTTTTAGTGCAAAATTCCCATATGGCTTTAGAACAGAGATATTTCTGGTGTGCAATATTTGCTTTTAATGATAACGATTCCAGCTTGATGATAAAACCCCGAATATTGCAACAAGTGTTGATTCTTTTTTTCTTTTCCACTACTCCTGGAATTGTGTTATTGTGCAATTATCTCAGCTTTCATTTATTATAAATTTTTATATCTTATGGCTGCCAAGAAGAGCTTGAAATGGCAAACCCCGATGTTTCAGACATTGAAAGGTATTGAGAAGCGGGACGTCCCGAGGCAGAGCCCACGTGGCCAAGCCACGGCACAGGGTCCCTCTCCACGATCCCAGGGAGGTGTTGGGGGGTCTGCTACAACAAGGGGGCTCCTGCCTCCAAACTGGGGAGGAATTGGCCATCAGATTCCAGCTTCGTGCCCTGCAGGCTGGCTCTCATCCAGCTGTACCCTCCGAGCGCAATGAGATGTCCGCTCTTACATCCAAAATCAGTGCGCTCTGCCAGGATGATTTTTTTTTTTCTTAAAACACCCCTCGGAGAAGGGGCGAGTGCCTGGGGGAGGTTGCAAGATGCCCGTAACACATGCACATGGATGGGGAAGGTGCACGTATCAGGAGCAGGCAGCTACAGCTTCCCAAAGCATCCCCCCACGTTGCACAGCAAATCCATTTAAACCCCCCCGAGAGTCATCCCCGAGCCCGGGACGGCCCCGACGTCCTCCGGTCCCACCGTCCCCCCCAGTGCCAGCGCAGGGACCCTCCGTGCCCCACCGCCTTTGCAGCATTACCTGTCAAGAACAGGGTCAGCCGCAGGTCAGCCCCAAAGAGAGAAAACAGCAATCGCCTCCGCGCTTATCAGTCCTTGCGGCGGGTGGAGAGACACCCGTGGGGTGGGCGCGGGGAAGGGGGTTGCAAAGACGGTCCGGGAGGGTCACCCTTGGGTTAGTGCCTAATAGCTGCTCTCATGGGGGAACAAGATTTCCAGGCCGATTAATCCCATTTGGTGCCCACCTCCCGCATCGTTACAGCTTTGATATAAAACCAATATACACCATGCAATGGCAAGTACCTGCTCTACTCGAAAAAAGGTGCTTTTCCAGCCAGAATTATGCACGTTTCCATGCCTGACCCAGGAGAGAGTGAAACTTTGCTGATGCACGGGATGATCCTAAACAAGGCTCTGAATCCTGCCAATATTTATTCGCCTGCACCTTGCAGCCTGCATCTATTTATGTAGTTAAGGCTTAAAAGAACGAAGCATTTAATCATGTGTTTAACATCAAGGCCACCAGTAGTTTCCCTGACATTGATGAAATTATTCCTGTGCAGAGCACGAAGCCCGTCACAGCCTGCTCGGTTGGGACCCAGGCAGAGCCTTTCCCAGGCCCTGCTCAGAGGCGTTTTGGGGCAAATGGGCCCAATTTTAGGAGAAACAACCCCATCTCTGAGCAACAAACTCTCTCACACCCAGGGAAATATAGAAAACTCAGCACCACCCAGAGCCAGGGTGAAGCAGCTGTCTAATAAAAATATGCAACACACAGTGTTTTGGGGGATTTCTCATTTTTCCTGGTTTCTGGTATAATTTTCACGTTTTAGACATGCTCCTTTTAATTCTCCAAGCCGAGCAGCGGGCTATCTCCATTCCACTTGCCGCTGCAAGAGGTTATACATTTCTGAACCTCCCCGGTGCCCGTGCCCCTCGTGCTGCGGTGCTGGCGCTCCGTCCGGCTCTCTCTATTTTTCTTTAGCCCGGCTGATCCAATCTGGGAATAAAAACAGAGGGAAACAGATGGTCCATTGTACATGCTGCTCCTGCCTGCACCGGCACCGGCTCCCAAGAACCCGACGCTGGGGCCAGCTCTTGCCTCTGATTTTCCACGTTTCAGGTTAAATGCATGTGCTAAGGGGAATTTGGGACAGCTTGTGTTCCTGAGGTGGGGGGCACCTCGGTCTCCCCCTATGTTGGGATGGTTTTCCTGCTAGTCCTGAAGAAATTAGGTGGAGAAGAGATCCCTGGGGCAGGAATGGGTGTCCTGGAGCCAGGAGCCCCAGGCATTCCCACAGGTGTCCTTTTTATCATCCCCATTAATTGCTGGGTGGCATCTTGGATGCTACATCAGTAGGAAAACTCTTAAGTACAGTATGTTATTTGAAATCAGGGGGTGATGTCTATCACAAAAAAGGGAGAGTTTTTACACCGGCAAAGAAAGGCACTTCATGAAGATGTTTCCAAACTGTGTATTACCATCTTCCTTTCACATTTTTTATTGTACCGTATAATAATTTATTGACACGACAGTAGCTTCGGTGTCAAGCTGTCTCCAGTTAAACCAACTCCAAGGAAGTTTTCGTTTCACTTCTGCATAGCGAGCGATGGCCATATCGAGCACAGCAAACACCAGACACATGCAGCTGGTAGCTAGTAACCCTGCTCCCATATCCTCTCTCTACCTTAGGAGACAAGAAAAAGCAGAAGGCTGACCCCAAGTATGATGAATTCCTGCTGAGCTTTTTCCCATTAACTTCAGTAAGGGCTTAATCCAGTGGTTTTCAGAAGCTGGGTGGCTGGTGGGGATTTTTGATGGAGGCAAGGGAGAGAAGACAGGGTGTTAACATGTATTTCTGATTAATTACGGTGTTCTCAAGAGTAAGTGAATAATAGTACTGGTCAGAGCCAGGCATCACACGGGTCTCAGCCCTGCAGGGTAAATGGTGTCTGAATTGTGAGTAATGTTGACCTGGCAGAGGCCAGATAAGATATGGATTTTTCACGTCCAGGACCGGACAGAATTCCACCTATTGATAACTAAATGCACCAAAATATAGCCAGCGCTTAGCACGCAACTCTTCCTCACTCAGAAATCGTATTCAGCTGGGCCAGATAGCAGAAGTGCCAAGGAGGGCAGGTAATTGCATATGCGAACGATTAGCCAGGAGATTAAACGGCTTCAATAACTTCCAGCTTTGCTCCCTATCCATAACAAAGAGCATCTTTTCCTGCTAATCTGGGTGAGAGCCGGAGGCCAAATCCTGCAGCCTTCGGGAGGGATTTCTGCAGGGACCCTGACAGCTACTGACCTGAATTATGCTCCATATGTTGTTATAAAATAACAACTAAACAAGTGTTGGTGCTAAACTAACCTAATGGCAGAGATCTGGAGAGGATGGTGTTGTCCCTGCACCCTGGGTGTATTTGGTGGCTGAACACTTACCATGCATGCTAAGCCAGCTCCTTTTATAAAGAGCTCCTAAATTCACCGAAAGCTCTCAAAGCCATCTCACTGCCCTACGTTAGAGCTGACCAGAGCAACTAAAAGTTCACACAGTCGTTTTTCAAAGCATAATAATCTGCCTAAAATCACCTGTGCTTGTTCTTCAGCATCTTGAAAACACGGAGATACCCCATTGCTCTGAAAATACGCAGGAGGAATGCAACAAAATTAATAGTTCGACTTTCTTGGTTTTATTCTGGTATATACTTCATATATATAATATATATTTTTCTGTTATTGACCTGTTCAGATGTTTCTCAATGGAAAATGTTCAAAATTTCCAGTTTATGAGCTGTTTTTGGAGGGGAGCTGGCTTTTTTATACTGATTTGGAATGAAAAATGGTTTGAATACTTTGAGTTTCCTACAGAACATAAACTCCACCTTCCTGCCAGGTCTGGGAATACTTTTCCTCCTACTCCAGGTTTTCTCACCTAGTCAAAGAAAGCCGATATATGTCATGATACACACTCGAGTCTCTTGCATTTTTTCCAGGCTAAGTGACAGAGAAATTGGTTCATCCCTTCTGATGGCACTAGTGGAGATGCTGAGAAATGAGCCATGTTTAACTACATCCCTGTATTAAGAATCTGCTAAAATTGGGGCCAAATGCAAGCAAGCATTTCCCCAGGAACAGCCCTTGGCACCCACAACGTGGTTGGAACCAGGTGCTACGCTGTCTTCAGCAATTCTCCCTAACGATGTGGTTCCTATTTACAGAAAGACGCACTCAGGGGTGGGCAGAGTTAAACCAGTCCTAAATATTTCAGAAAAGCACATTCAGTTGCCTTCTTATAAGATGCCAGAATAAGACATTACTTATAAAAAGGTGATAAAAATACAAAACCAAACAGAAAGTTGGGACCACCCCACCTATTCAGCGCTGCTCTGTGCTGAGCTTTGCAGATCCCCCAGCGCCGCTCTGGCTTTCGAGGCACATCACCGTAGTGTCCATCTGCCCAAAACCTGAGCGTTGTAGGAGCTCTCCTGTTACATTAACAGCTTTTGCTGGTTGGCGTTGAATGAATGGGGCAGGTCACATCTCTCAGTTTCTTTTCAGACTTTCCAAACTCAGGAAGGTTGCGTCTATGGAGTATTAAATATTATCTCTTCCAAACGTGACTTCGAAGCCTGTTTAAAAAATGCATGGGCTTTCCAGCCCAGTACAGCAGCGATATGCGGTCCCACATCAAATGCTTCTTTTATGAATCACGAAATAGATGCCGTCTTGCTTATGAGTATGTGTAAACTGGGAGTTATGACTAAAACCAGCATTTGACCTCCTCGCATTCCCCGTTGGACGCATCCTGGCATGCCTCATTGAAGATGCCCATGTTCTGTGCTTTGCCTTGTCACTGGGAGATATGGCATACAGATGGAATGATCATATTGGCCTCTAAAGGGAAATATTTAACCCAGAGATGTCAATGGAATATAGAAATGATGGTTAAAATCCCAGAAGCCTGCCTTGTTTTTGTCTTTTTCCTTTCATCTAGCACTTTGGGTCATGCCATCACTTACACGCTTCAGCCCAAACAGGCAATTGCTGAGTTAAGAACCTGGAGTTCAAAGTGAACCATAAACCTTAGTCTATAAGATAAATCATACAAATTACTTTACAGAAATAAATAGAACATTTGGGAGAGAGGTTATCTTCTTGCCTTCAGTTTACATCTCTAATGACTGTAAGTTCACAAATGCATTCTGTCAAGAATATAAACATTGCTTTTATTATACCAAAGACAGATATTTATTACCAACTTTTACAGTATGGCCAGCCAGCTTAGAGGAAAACCCTGGAATCTGGGCAAGAATGTGGAAACTTTGTAGTGATTATTACTAAATTTGTGGGCACCTTTTTAAGCCCGATGAACTTTACTCGGAAAAACCACACTACTTGGGCTAAACTGCAGAAAAGAAGTTTTTAAACTAGTGGACAGGGCTGCGCTTTGCTAAATTTTTCTTGTGCGAGTGGTGCTGACATGCAGAAATAGGTGTTTCCACACAAACACACCCAGGTGGGATTTTTCTAAAACTTTGAACTCATCTTTCCCACAGTTCTTAATGATTATATTATTGTAACCTTGCGCAGGGCTGTGTTTCAGGGCACAATCCTTATGCTCCTGCCCTTGCTGCCAGAGGAGTTTCATTTGGATTAGGCTCTCACTCAATCCTTTTTTCTATGGCACAGTATAAGAAGGAGGAAAAAAAAGTTATTAGGTTAATAAAAAGGTTTTTGATGAAACTGGGTGTTAGAGAAGTCAGGGAGATATGAAGCCAACCCCTAAGGGTGCTTGACCCCAGGATCCCAGCGTGGAAACTGGTCCCAATTCCTTCCTTAAAGGCCTGCCTTATCCTGCTCTGCCCAGGCCAGCACCCAGACCAGACTACAGTGCCCAACAAAACAAAATAATTTTCATTATTCTTTGAAATTCTCCTCCCGCAGAGCAGGGGAACAGCTCGTGTAGGGTGCAGCTCCAGTACCTCGACTGAGGCTCCCGGCACGCAGGACATGGGGATAAATAACATTTTCCTTGCACGAGTCCGGGAGCACCGAGGTGCCGTGATGCTGTCTGAGAATCTGGCCTCTCATCCTTGCTCTGGTTTTAGGATAAGGCTGGCTGGGGGGACTTTGGGACGTCAGGGACAGGAGGTCCTGCTAGTGCCTGGGGAGGTCGTGACATGAAGTGTTTTCTCTGCCTGATGGACTCAGGGTGCTTCTGGGGAAACGAGAGACCAGATCCGGGTCCAAAAGGCTCGGAGAAAAACCTCCCTGGCCCCCAGAGACAGCTACACAGAGCAGGCAAGAGCCATTTGGGCTCTGGTCCATCTCATCTCACTTACCCCTCCAAAACAAGTCCCTCTGAGCCCAAGCTAAGGTTAATTAGCAAAGCAAATGTGGGCACATTTCCATTCTCGGTGCCTGGGCTGTTTTACATAAGCCCACGGGTATTTCTCAGCTCAGCCAAATCAGCACCTCTCAGGAGCCCTCTTCTCTCCCAGCAAAAGCGCCTGTTTTGGAGCGAGAGAAGAGAAAAGACTCACACCAAAAGCATTATGCACTGCATATCGCTGGGCTACATGTGTTCTGCGATTGCAACAGTCATGAATAAGGTATGAGAAATTGGACATGATATTGCATTTCCTTCTCATGCATCTGTCGGATAAGCTGTTTGGAGCCTGCCGCTCCAGCCAGAGATTGTTTCTTTCCTACATCATGGTAGTCACGGTGTCTCTGGTCGGTTGGGCTACGTTATGTCTGGTAAGGGAAGGAAGGGAAAGAAAAGGAAAAAAAGGGCACGTTGAAGACAAAAGCGTTTAAGCCTGGACACGTCTGTGAGCATGTGTGTGACACATTCATGGGCTGGCTTGTCAGAAGCAGGGATGTAAAATCTGTGCCCCCAGTCGCGCTCAGCAAATCAAAGGGTGGAAGAAAGAAGGAATTCCTCAGCTCTGGCTATGCCTGCAGATCCTGCCCAAATGTTGCTGGTGTGCCGCTTCCCCTCCCGGCAGCGGGGCTTGGAGGAACTGCGGGGAAATCTGGGGTGCAGACCAGCTCCCGCTGAGGATTTCACGTCTCCAGGGTCCCCCAAATCCACACTGCGGGAGCCACTGAGCGGTGGGAGGACGGGAGGGCTGCAAGTAGCTCCTCAGCGCTGATGAGAGCGGATTCATCGCCGGTCAGGAGAGTTCCAGGCTTCTCCCCCCAGTACAGCATCTGGCGAGGAAGCAGATGGCAATGGAGGGAAGAGGAAGGGCCATCAGGGTTTGGGTATGGGTGAGTTTTGGGGTGAGTGGGGATGTGAGGGGGCAGCAGTCCCCAGTGCCACCGCACACAGATCTCCTCCCGGCTCCATGGGGGGATGACAGCCCCTCTCTATCTCCCTTTGCATGTTTTTCCTTTGCATACAGGGGCTGCAATGCAGATGAGAATCTCACCTCTGTCATATAAACCCAGGGGACCGTTTAAAAACCTTTCCCGGCGGAGGGACGACTCTGCTTTCTCACAGCGATGCACCAGAGTGTGTTTTGATAAACTGATCGTATCCACAGCTCAAGTGGATGGGGGTTTCTGGAGAAAGTCCAGGGATTTTCTGCTCTATTTGACATCTCCCACACAGACTCCTCCCTTTCTTTCCAAACAGAGGTGTTATTTTCCTTCTCTTTCCTTACCTTTTTTTTCCCGAGGGAATCAAGATATGGGATAGGAAGGAACACAAACGAACAAACAAACAAAAAGCCAAGAGAAATTATTTTTGCATTGAATCATGCAGAAAAAGGCCCACTCCTTTCAAATGGCACTGAACAGCCAAGAATATTCTGGAAAAAAAAATGGAATTTAATGGGAAAAGTGCATGGAACAAAATGGGGTTTGCTTCATTGGAGATGTTTTGCAGGAACGTCTGTGACTTCTCCAGCAGCCCTGCTCCTGTGCCGCCTGCCCCGAGCGCAGGGACCATGGGCATGGCCAGAGCCCAGTCCTCACCTCCATCCTCGAGATTGCCCTTCCTGGAGAACTAACCATGCTCTCACTGTAAACAGAGCGTGAACCTTATGTTAATATACGGATCAATTAATATTTCAATTTAAATGGTGTCTCTGGGCTCTTCATTACTTGACTGCTCAGTTGGAAGCACCAATAAATATTTTGCATTTTAGCAAAGAACTGAGAGCGGGAGCCTGTTAAGTGCGTCCCTGATGTAGTGTCTGTAGTTCAGTAATCCTTGTTCCTTAGGAGATCCAGACATATGCAGCTATTTTCCCCCCAGTCCTCTCCGTTGCACTGGAGCCATCCTCTCAAGGGCTCTTCTCTCACTATGGACTTTCCAGAATGATAAATTAATTATGACTCGCATTAAAACCAGTGCATCTTAACATGAGTTCTGTCATGATCATAGATGAATGAGGTATCTGGATGAAGACAGTGAAAACTTCTCTTCGTTGAAGCCATTTATAACACACAAGAATGCCAGGATTAGAGCAGTTGTAATAAACAGGCCAGGACAACAGTGATTAGGCATGAAATTGAATGATGGTAAATGTTTTAATACAATAGTTTATACAAGAAGTAGTATAAAAAAATCTCACAAGCATGTTACCTGAATGATAAATGAAAACGGAGCCTCAAATAATAATAACAATGTAAAACAATTTGTGAAGCCTTTTCTAAGCAGCACCCTGGTTAGATTCCAAAGAAAATACATGCAAAAAATATTCAAAATCCCATGCGTTACATTGACTTTGGCCAGCTCCCAGCTCTTGGGTATAAAGCTTTCTCCCAAAGTTTTGCAAGTAAAACAAGTTCTTTGAATGAGGGCCTGATCCTGCCAGCTGCTGAGCATCCTCTGTTCTTACTGAGGTCATTGACGTCTGCGGTTTGTAGGATAGATCTAATGCATAGGTCAAAAAATATCACCCAATAACGAAATCCATCACATCAAACACACAAAAAAATGAAACTTCCAGGATCCACCCCTCAGTTGTATAGTGCTTCTCTTTTTTTAATGAAAAATATCGGAGATTTGGATACTTAAGTCACTGCTGGAAACTGTTCCTGCATCTGAAAGACTGGCCGTGAGGCCCGCGTAACTGGATGGCTGCTCTCAAGGTTAGGGCCAAACCCTCCTTGCTCCACTCGTGGGAGCAGCCTGATGCTTGGAAGCCGCTTCTGGAAATGCTCCTGCACACGAGCAGCCCTTTCGCCTCTGAGCACGGTGCAGGATTGGGCTCTGAGCCCTTAATCCCCGCGGTAAGAAGTGGAACACTGCACACAAGATGTAGCTACAAACCAGATTTAGTTCAAGGTTAGTCTCAAGAACCCTTATCTGATCACTGACAGTAATTTATCACGCAGAACCCATCATTAGTGTCAAGCTGTTTTATTACCCACTAACTTAACACTGTTTTACCAAGAGTCAAGTGTGATGTCACTCATGTTAAAGTAATTTACAGCTAATAGATATGAGGTAGGAGTCAATGTTGGCTTGCTGAGTTCCTTTCATACTCGGTGCTAGCTCCTTTCATTTTGCCCAGTAAGCAAATGAGAGAGCAAGGAGAAGTGGTAATAAAGGGGAAACCAGCCACACGCGCGTGTGCCCGTGCACGCACAGAGGAGCTTTACAATTTCCCAGCATCTTTTCACTTCAAATACAAGAATTCATCCTAATACATGAACTCTGATACTGCAGGCTTGAAATGGCCAGTAAGATTTAAGAGACCATAACAAGTAATCTGGTTTGTGGGACAAGAAATATGCAATGCTTTGGTCACGTGGAAGCTCCAGCACATCAGCAGAGGGGGAATCCCTCCCGGAGTCGCGTCATGTACCCCCAAAACCTACAAAATCTGTCTCACCGGGAAAGAGTAAGCTTGGGCTGATTTGGCGTTCCCTTTTCAGCGGTCTCAGTTTTCAGAGTGAGAGTTCCTTTTGTTTGGAACGCGAAGAGAAGTAACAGAAACTTCGATAATGAGTTTTGTTACAAAAAATGGAGACGGTTGCGTATGAACGTTGTTTTCCTTCCCTGCCTTCCCCGTCTCTCCAGCCAATTCTGTTCAGTCTTAAGGTCAACCCCAGTGCAGGCTGTGTTTATAAGAGAATACATTTCCCATTTCCAAGCACTTGCCGTCTCCTCTAATGAATCCTCCTGCTGACGTCTCCAGGTTCCATATTCTTAGCCCGCTAGACATTCAGAGATAATCCTGACTAATGTGTATATGTTCAAAGAGGTTTATTGTGGAGAACTGTACATTTGGGATAAGGGAAAGGGCATCCTATATCAGATCACCTCTCCAATTTTATACTCATTAAAAACATTTTAAATCACTGTATCTGCTCTTATTTCCCCTGGAAGTTCCTAAACTCTGGGCTATTTGCATGGTGACTTCAAATGGTCCGGGAGGTGTCACCCTTCAAGACACTGCGGAAAAGCCAGAGAAGGTCTCTAGGGATTAAATTTTAACAGTTCTTGGGATCTCAGGTAAATATCTTGCTCTGACAACACACCTGGACTGTAAATCATTGGAGCATCACTTTTGTCAGCCCTGTCAATAACTGTTCTGGTCTGTAAATTCTGTTTGATCAAACAACTCCTGGAAACGCACGATTTCAATGGTGACCTCAGCTTCAACCCACAGCGCCGATTGTATGCAGATTGGCCAACGTCCCCTGAAAGGAAGACCCCGACATTTGGCTGCAGGAAGGGGCCAGCTGACCAGATGTGGGGCTGAAGGTTTGGAAAAGCTGGACAACGGCTAAGCTCTACCTAGAGATTGGCCTAGCTACAGTCAGATGGGATATACACGCTCATAATTTTCTTCCCTTCCATGGGGAACTGAATAAAGGCTTGCCAGGACTTCTGCTTCTTCATATCTTTGCTCGCTTAAAATCGTTCCAGTGGTTCCTTGTAACACATGGCTTTGCTCAGCTTGTTTCTGCGAAATCTCAAGAGCGAGCGGGAGATTGCAAGTGGCCCATTGCCGGTCCTCCCCCGGGCGCTGCTTTGACCACAGGACTAGTGGGTTTGCACTGTGCTGGGAGAAAGCAGCTGGGTAGTACCAGCCGTGGTCCGTGCCTAAAACTGACGTGGTGCAAAGCTCAGGTTCTGGCTTAACTTTGCATTTGCAAGTCCAGAGAAGTAGAAAAAAGCTTTCCCCTCCTTCTCCCCACGTCCAGAGCGTTCAACCAGGAAAGCCACCGCATCTCTCGGGCAACTGGGGTGCCCAGAGAGAGAAAGAAGTGCTTTGCTTCCCACTCTGGCCGAACCAGCTGCCTCTCTACCTCTCCATACCGCCTTTCCAACTAATTGGAGCCATGTTTTCATGCCAAAGCAGATGAAAAATGCAGGCAGTGAGGGCTGAGAGATTGTTAAGAAGGTGAAAAATGAGGCTAGGAGAGGTCAGAGATGCAGCCAAAGAGACGGAGAGAAGTGGGAAGGGGAGGTTTGTGGGGTAGAGGAGAAGATTTGCTGACCCAAACCAAGGCAGTTCAGATGTGGCAGAGAAGCTGTGAAAGGAAAGCACAGCCTGCAAACTCGGTGAGCGAAGGCAGGAAAAATATTGGGCATAGGGGTATTAAAATTAAGCGTAGCAAAGCAATGCAGGGAACATTAAATTTAGTTCTAGTAGAAAGGAAAGGCTGCACCATTCATTTGCCACAACCTCCCAGTACCTTGCTTATGAGAAGTCATAGTGCCATTTTCTCCCTCATGGAAGATTATTTTTAGACACATAAAACATATGATGAGAGAGGTGCAAAATGAAAATTAGCCCATAATGCAGATAGTGTCCCAAATTCATCCCTAGGGCATCTGTGTTAACTTCAGTGGAAGACTTCCACCAGAGATTAATTCAGACCTGTATTTATAAGTGCACATCTGTGTAACGCTGGGGTTTTGAGTCAATAACTTCACACCAAGCCTGCAACAGGAAAAAGAAGTGCTTCTAGTTATAGATACCAAAACTAAGCAGATGACGAGCATTAATATCGCAGCTGACTTTGGGCAGAAATTTTATAGGATGTGAAAGTCTGTCCCTGTTATTGCAGAGTTAAATAAAACTCCACTAAGTAAAACAAGCGGCAGTCATGTTTTGGGACTGTGCTGCCTTCTGGGCTTTCAGAATCAAATCTGTGAAGTCTTCTAATTAAAAAAACAGACTTCTGCAACCCCTCAGACTTTGGAGGAAGAAACCGTCTTCCATGCAGCCAGATTCTCAAGTGGTTGGATTTACTAAGCGCTTAACAGATTACTATTTATTTTTTAAATCAAAAATTTCTCGCCTCCATCTACTCTGCACACACATATAATGGTAAAAAAAGGGGGATCTCGATCCAGAGCAGCTATAAAAACCCCAACTGGTTTATCCCACGGCAATGCAGGTTCCTCCTGTCCTGAAGCTACACGCAGAAGAGGGCAGGCGGAACCGCTCGCAGCTAACAGTCCTCCAAACCCTTCCCTCCAAGGAAGCAAGCACAAAGAACCAGGAATGTCTCCAGATGGTGAAGGGGTTACAGAAACCGTGAGGACGGCAACACAGGTACAGCCTTGCTGCAGGGAGGTTTGTGTAGGGGATAAAGTTCCCAGAAGGTGTATCTCTATTCTTTGGGTAATTTTGGAAGATATACCTCCAAAAGAGACCTATGTTCATGAGCCATAGACCACCCAAAAGCTAGAAACTGAACACTAGGGTAAGTGAATGCTCTGTCATTTACCAGATATGGGGTTTAATGTTGTATTGGAAGAAAAAAAGGTCTTTCCACCAAGAAGGCTGGTTGAAAGAGTATCCAGCTGGAAAGCAGGGGCAGAGCGCCAGTGGGACAACAACTTCTTGGTCTCCCACTTTTCTCCTAGGTAGATGAAGTCAGTAATGCTTCCTGAAAGTCATGGCCCTCCTAAAGAGTAACGAATCTGACGGTGTCCGTATTCGCCAGCTGGATTTTTCTTTTTTAATCCTTGAGATCTCCCCATTTTCAGTTTCTCCTCGGCAGCCCACATAGCGAGGCGCTTTTGTTTATGAGAACACTGCTGTTGGTATTAGATCTCATGACTCCAGAGTCTGACGCTTTAAGGAAAAACACCCAGTATCACGGGACTTGAAATGAAAAAATGAGCTCATACCCCAGAGATGTCCAGCTGGAAGATTCCACTTTATGGGAACGCTCTACAAAGGTCTCCAAGTGCCTTGGGCACCAGCGTCCCATCTCCCAACATTTAGCAATAACATAATGGTCCCAATTTCCTTCCCTGGCATGGGAAGAGCAAGATCCTTTGCACATTTCTCCCAACCAAGCAACAACCAGGTTACATCATGACTTTGGTGGCCGAAGCTCCTCGCTTTCCTCCCTCCCCCACCCCAGGAACAATGGCTAACTGTTCTTTTTCCATCTATAAATTTGTCTGAGTTAACAGTTCCCAAGATCTGGCAGCAAGCTGGAGCTGGGAGTGAGCTGAGAGATAGGAGAGTGACAGTCTGAAATGAAACACAGAGCTGCTGGGCCTGCAGCCGTCAGACAGGAGCCTGGCTCCCTCCCTTAAAGATTAGCGAGACTCCTTCGCTGGAGCCCTCCGCATTCCCCAAAATCCTAGCAACAAAGTGCTGTCTCTCAGCCGCCAATGAATCATGTGAATTTAACCTTTCACCTGGCCACAAGGAGGTTAATATACCAAAATAGCCTTTTTTTTTTTTTTTCTTTCCCCATTTATTGCCCGTAATGGCAACGGGGAGCATGGTAGAGACCCCGCGTAGCTGGAAAGGCTCTGGAAGTGGTTTCCTATCGGAGCTCTTCGCTCGCTGGCCTCTGCCAGGACCAGGCTGGCATTGCCAGCATCAGCCCACCACCTCAGCGCACACGGGCTCGAGTTTATTCAGGGAAATAGTTTCCATTTCACAGTACAGAAGATTTTTGCCTCTCATCGCCTGGCCGGTGGCTCGCTGTGCCCTCCGGCTTCAACCCCACAAGCATTTACACGCACAAGAAATTGTATACACAAGGCGTCCCCCGGCGTGCCCGCATGGCCAGAACCTGAGTCACTCGCTGCTCCTGCCCGCTCCCGCTCGTGGCAAAACTCCTGGAGAACTTCCCAGGTGGGGTCGAATCCTCACCTGCTGGGAGATACTGAGCCCCTCCTGGGGCTGGATATCCTGCCTAGGCTGGATGTTCTCGTCCTTTGGGCTTGGGGCAAAGTTGGAGCCCTCAGAGTCCCCTGCATCAAATAAATCGGGAGACCACAGTTTGCCCATCTGCAAAAAAAGAGGTGGTTTATCCCTCGTGGGGTTACTCCCAGCAGCGGGTGCTGCAGCCCCGGCCCGTGCCCGCTGGTCCTGCCGCCATCAGCCTGAGGATTTCATGACTGCTCTGAAACTCGGAGCTTTCTATTAAATCAGCCTGGAAGGAAAACTAATTTTAAACAATCGGGGCCAAAATCGCACAAGCGAAAGTCACTTTCAGGAGGCACGTGCCAAGTTACCCATCTTAGGGGGGCACACGTTGCAGTGTGCATCTTGTAGCCTCTAAATATTGAAGGAAATGGGGTGATTTTTGTAGCCGTTGTTGGCTCATGAGCGGCTGGAGGAATGGCCGAGACTGAAGCATCCCCGTAAAACGGGTCTGTAGGGGACAGCAGGCAACATCAGCTCTACGGGACCTCTCTTATTTTCCGTGCCAGTGAAATCCTTATGGGCTAAGGAAGAAAACAGGATCTCAGACTACGAGGGGAAAAGATTTTGAATACTTACCCCCTGCCCCAGCCCCCCTTCCTGAGAGTCACTGCCACATGCATATAACAGGAGATAAATATTTTTTGGCGGAGCCCGCTGTTTATTTAACCCTTTGGAGACACAGCCCTCTGGCATCCCCTCACTCTTCCAGGCACAAAACCCTGCTGTCCCTGCCTAGCTGGGCTGGGGCAGCTCAGTCCTTGCCCACAGCCCCTCGCTGGCTGGGGCCTCCCCCAGCCCTGGCTGTGTCCATCACTTCTCTCTTCTCTCCAGCGCTGCCCTACGGATCAGCCCGGCCTCGGCCACGGGAGGTACCTGAGCTGGGTCCCTGGGCAGGGGCCAACCCAGCCCTTGGAGACTGGGTAGGAAGGGACTGGGGGGAGGCTGGAGGGAGGGAAGGATGCGGACCAGGGGATGGGGACCACGGATGCGGACCGGGGGATGCAGACCTGGGGATGCAGACCATGGGATGCAGACCCCATCGGTCCTTTCCCATTGATCCCCGCCGTTCACAGCCCACCGGGCAGGGGAAAGCAGCCCCCGGGGAGCTGTACCCTGGGGCAGCTTGTCCTTCATTTGGGAGCCGGGAAGCGGCCCGGTGCATCCTACCAGGCGAAATACGTGGTGGGTTTCCCTTTGTGGTGGGATGCTCGGTGCGGGGCGGCTCAAAGCGGGCCCGGGGCCGGCTGCTGGGTGGGCGGCCCGGGGCAGAGCCCCACCGTGGGGCACCGGGTCGGGCTTGGCTCTTAACATCGGAGCTCACCCTCCCCGGCACTCTGAGCCCCGGGGAGGAGGATGCTGCAGCCCGTGGGAGCAGGAAAGGGAACGTATTTAATTAATTGGCACCTCACGATGCACCGAGGGGGAACGGGAACCCACGGTTCCCCACTCAGGGTGCGCCTTGCCTCTCCCCTGCCCGGTGCAGCAGGAGCGGGTAGGTTTCTGCCCTCCTCTCTCCGCTTTGCTTTTCTATTTTTTTCCTTTGCTTTTCCTTGGGGGTGAGGGGGTGGGAGCTAAAAACCCCCCCTCGGGGACCGCGCAGGATGCTCCCACGCGTCCGCCCCCGCGCAGGACTCACAAATCAGCCGGAGTGGGATTAGGGCCGAGGGGCCGGGCGCCGGGCAGTCTGTCCCGGCCCGGGGGAGCCTCACCTGGAGCGGTCAGGGCTCCCTCGGGAGCCGTGCCGTGCCGTGCCGAGCCGCACCGGCCCCCCTCGGACCCAGCCGGAGCCAAGCTCTGCCTGTGCTGTCGGGGGGACACCGGGCTCTCCCGGGAAACCTTCCCGCCTGCCCCCGCTCCCGACGGGGCTGGAAGAGAGGGTCTGTGGTCTCCTCCGGGGGGGGGGGGGGGGGGGGTCCCGAGATCACCTACCCCCGTGCTTGTGTTAGGGGTTTTTGTGCCCGTCTAAGCTTCGCCGTGAGCTGGGTCCCGGCCGGAGATGTCCGGTGCTCTGTGCCCGGTTGCCACGTCGGGGGTGCCCTCCGTGGGGCAGGGAATGCCAGGGAGCCCCTGCCTGTCCCCGCGGGAGGGTGCCCGCACAGCCCGGGCTCCCCGTGTCCCGCAGCCCGGCGTGATTTCCCCGGGCGCAGTGCGAGGGCTGCGGACGGGGCATCGTCGTGGGCACCGGTGCCACGCTGGGACCTGCCCTCCCGCTTCACCTAAAGCGTTCCTCAGAGGAAGACCCCCGCCCGGCCCCCGGTTACCGAGCGCAGCCCCAACTTCTACAAACCGCAGCCATAGGGATGCACTTTGTGAGCGCCGGTTGCTGCCCCCCCCCCCTCCACCCCGTGGGCAGCCCCACGCAGGCTTTCACGGGTGGGTGGCACCAGCCCAGTCCCCTGCTGGGACCGGAATATGGGGTCAGTCCCACGGTGACTGCCGCGGGTGGTGCTGGAAACCCCCCCCGGACCCGGTGTCGGAGCACCTGCCCGCAGCGCTGCTCCGCACCCGCGGGAGCTGCCTTGCGCGGCCGCGGGAGGAACCACCCGTGGAAACAGCCGCCCCTCGCCGCGGCCTCGGGTCTCCGCTGCCCGGTGGGGCGAGAGCCAAGCAGCCCCGGCACCGCCGGGAGCTGAGCTAACGCTACCGCGGGGAAAAAGCGGGTTGAAAAACTGGTAAAAAAAAAAAAAAAATAACCCAACACCAAGTGGATGGGTCTGAACACAGACACGCAACACGTCCACGGGCAGGTTTTCGCTCACGGCGGTTTTCTCCGGCGTGAACGTGCTCACGGGGTGAATCCCTCCGGATTTCAGCAGCGCCTCGTTTCTTTCAACGTTTTCACATTTATTTAAACGCCAAAAGCGATCGGAGCGGGCAGTTCGCACGCATTAAAAACAAAAAAATAGAATAAATCACAGTTAAATAACACCTTGAAATTGTAAAGCCTGGAAACCCACGCGTCCCCACGGCTTCACCCCGGTTTTAACAACCGAAACGAAACGAAGGAAACCCCGGCGGTGGCTCAGCCACAGCCACGGAGGGCTCGGGGCTGGTTTTCCGCGGGGACGGTTCTGCCCGTGCCGCCGCGGGGCTCGCTGAGCAGGAACCTCCCCGGGTTGTTATTTTCTTTTTCTATCTTTTTTTTTCCCCCTTTTTTTCTTTTTTTTTTTTTTTTTTTTTCTTTTGCTCTGCGGGCACAGGGATACCCTGCCAGCCGTAAACGGCCGGTTTCGCGAGCAAATAAATACATCTCCAGCCAGTTGCGTTGCATTATTCCGAGGGAAATAGCTGGCATTCCTGCACCAGTTTATTTTGGAGCCGAAATTTCCCACCCTTCCCGCAGCCCTCGTCCCTGCGGAGCCGGGGCTGGACGGGCTCCCCCCCCGGGCACCGGGACCCCACCGGCGGGCAGCGCTCAGCTGGGTTACCGGAGGGCTCCCGGCGCCGAGCAGGGCCTGATCCTGTCGGTAGAGGCCTGCAGCCGGCAAAGCTCTGTCCGCCCGTGGATGGAGCAAGCGGCGGGTGAGACTCGCCGAGGATTTTTTTTTTTTTTTTTCCCCTCCGTTTCTCCGAGGAGAGAACCGGCGCTTTGGGGAAAAGGTGCAAAAATTTTCCCGCACGCACCTCGGAGGTAAAACCCGATAAGGATGAAATTATTTCCTCGCTCCGGCAGCGGGTGGGGACCTGCCTCGCTGTCCGGCACCGGAGGAGAGTTAAATCGCTCAAATTACCCGGGCTGAGCGGGCAACGGGGATTAATCGCTCCTTTCCCTCCCGTCGCCCCTTCCCGGGATGGCACCGACGGGAAAAAGCGGGGAAAAGGCTTTTGTCCCCATCGCAAGGCCAGAGCCACTCGGCCGGGGGGAGGGAGAAGGAGGACCCTCTCCGCGGCTCCCCCCGGGGAACAGCAGCGCGGGGGCAGCCCGCGGCCCCGACGGGACGGTGAGGGGCCGGAGCGCTGCTCTCCGCCTTGAGCCCCGGGTAAGGCCGGGCCGGACGGGCTGCAAGCCGTGGGCCGCTTGAGAAAGGCAGGGAGGGCTGGGGGGGCAGGTTGGTGAGAGACACCCCCCCCCCCCCCCCGCGGCTATTCTCCGTTAGTTTATTGCAAAGCAGAGCCGGAGCGCTCGCTCAGAGCAGAAAACCATCTGGGCACGTCCTCTGCCACCCGAAAACCCCACCGGAAAGTTTTCGCTGGGTTCCCCAGTATCTACCGGCGACCGGTTAAAGCAGGGTCCTGGGGGGGGGGGGGGGGGGGCGAGCATCGAAGGGACCCCCAGAAACGCAGCGAGGCCCGCAAAGGAAGGACACCCCCCCCCCCTTCCCTCTCCCCAGGGGGTGGAGGGACACCTCCAACCTTGCAAGGGGAGATGTGTGTGTTTGGGGGGGGGGGGGCAACCAGCGGCTCCGGGGGGGGGGGGGGTGCGGGTCACCTTCGGGGGGCCGCATCCTGGCCCCGCGCCAAGGGGGGGAGCCGTCGGGAGCGTGTGTGTCGTGTGTCGAGGGTCCCCCCCCCCCCCCCGCGGCGGGAGCGAAGCCGCTGGGATTTATCCCACCCGTCGTGTGTGCGTGTGTGTGCCCCCCCCCCCCTCCTCTCCTGCCGGGAGGCGCCCAATCCTGGCCGGGACCGGGGTTACCCCGCCGGCCGTCACGTGGGCCGGGCCGCACCGGGACCCGCCGTAAAGAGCCGGAGCCGCCGCCGCCGCCGCCACTTCCCCGCCGGGCGCGGGCAGGGACGCACCCACGGGAGACGGCGGTGGAGGGAGGGGAGGGACCGGGGGAGGGCAGCCCCTCTCTGCCAGGGGGTCCCGGTTGTTTTTTCCTGGTTGGTTTTTTTTTTTTTTTTCTCCTCCCTCCCGCGTAAACTTTATTCTATTTTTTATTATTATTATTCTTATTCTTTTTCTTTTCCTGGGATTTCCCTGGATGGTCTGAGCGCAGCTTCATGCCCACCCGGCAATGCCCGGCTCCGCTCCCTGCCCGCTGCCATGTGAGTACCTGTACGGGAGGGGGGGCCGGGGGCGGGATGCTCTTGCGGTGCTCCGCGGCTTGAGCCCTCCGTCCGTACGGAGAGACCTGCCTGAGGGTTATTTCGCTTTTTAACAAGAAAACGGCAGCGCTTGGTGCCTGGGGGACACCGGGGATGCCCGGGCGCCCGAGGGGCCGCCTCCAAGCTAGCAAGGCCCCAAGGCGCGCTTCAGGCCCGGGGCTTGAAAAAAAGACGGGAAGGGAAATACTTTGGGGGGAAAAAAAAAAAAAAAAAGAGAGAAAAAAAAAAAGGAAAAAAATTTTGTTGGTTATTTTTCGGCCCTTCGGAAGCGCCCAGGCGGGCGGCGGGGCGGTGGGAAGGTGCCGGCGGGGCCGCTGCCCGTTTCGCGGAGGTTATTTCTCGCCGTGGCTCGGCCGCTGCTCTCGGCCCGGCGCCGCGGGTTTCCCCCGCGGGACAAGCTGACCAGAGGAAAGTTTAAAAGGAAAAAAAAAAAAAAAAAAATTACAAATTACGGCCCCTGCTTGAGGCAGGGAAGAGGCGCTTTCGGGTGCGAAGGGCCCCGGGCCGGGGTCTCCCGGGCTGGGCCGGGGTCTCACCCCGCGGCTCTCGGCTTTCCCCCCCCAGGTTCCTCTGAGTGAGCCCCTCGGCAACGTCGGGGCGCAGCCGGCCGGGCCCTGAGCAGCCGCCGAGGACGGAACATGTATCAGGGTCTGGCCCTCGCCCCCAACCATGGCCAGTCGGCTTATTCCCACGACTCCAGCAACTTCCTCCACTCGTCGGCCGGCTCGCCCGTCTACGTGCCCACCACCCGGGTCCCCTCCGTCCTCCAGACGTTGCCCTACCTGCAAGGCTGCGAGCCTCACCAGAGCCACCTCGCCAACCCCCCGGGCTGGGGCCAGAGCGGCGGCGAGGCCGGCGCTTTCAACGCCGGCAGCCCCCACCCGCCGTCGGGTTTCTCCTACTCGCACAGCCCGCCGGGCAGCAGCCCCCCGGGCCGCGACGGAGCCTACCAGGGGCCCCTGCTGCTGGGCGGCGGGGGCCGGGAGCAGTACGGCAACGCCTTGGTACGCTCCGTTAACGGGTCCTACTCCAGCCCCTACCCCGCCTACGTGACCCCCGAGATACCGCCTTCCTGGACGGCCGGACACTTTGAGAGCAGCGTGCTGCACAGCCTGCAGACGAGGCAGGCGGCTTTACCCGGCCGCAGGTCCACCTTCGGTAGGTCGCCGTCGGCCCTCACCGTCGCCTCGGGGCGCCGAGGAGGTTTACCGGCTCTCGGCGCCGGGTCGGAGCTATCTCCGATCCGCATCCCTCCCGGCGGTGTTGATGGCTCGGCCCCCGGGGTGAGCTGCCCCGCTGGCATCCCCGACGGGAAAGGAGGGGATGATTTTATCCAGGGATGGAGAGGTGGTCTGGGCACGGGGCGGGGGGGTGTGTGGCTGACCCTGGACAGAGGGGGGGGGGGGGGGGGGGGGGTGTGACACGAAGGGCAAAGACCACGTTTCAAAGGAGAGCAATTCCCCCGGAGGACGGAGGAGCAGAGGCCGTTCAACCCCTTCCCCCCCCCCCCTACTCCCCCGATATCTCCTTCCCACAATATCGACTTTGTGCCTGTGCTTCAATACTTACCCTTGTGTTTAAATTAGCGGGGCAGATTTATAGCTCCCTCCCTTTTAAGTAATTTATTGTGGTAAATTAGTTTATATTTGAACAGACTCTCGGTCTCCTAATTCGCCTTCGCCCAAAGAGCTCCGCAGCTGCATCGCTCTGCGGCCTTTGGAGAGACACTGAAACGCACTCAGGCGTTGAACAATAAACCTCACTTCAATTCGTTTGCATCCACACCGGAGAGTCCTTTTAAACCAAGCCCCGGGCAAATAAAGTTTTGGGCTTGATTTAAAAGGACTCTCCGTGCGCAGGGTTTATAACCCCGGGGGTATTTCACCATCCTCCCCCGGCAGTGGTTTGCAAAGTCCTTTAAAAGCCACTTCAAGATCTCAGCCGCGTTATCATCTTTACTGCGGTGAACCGAATTATCTTATCTTTACCCCAAGAACAAAGTTAAACCAGGGAAGCAACCCCCCCCCCCCCTCCCCACCGAGCTGCCTCCCCGGCTCGGCTTTTCCTCCCACGCCGGAGGGGCTCGGGAGCGGTTTCTTTCCAGGATTTTCTCTTTGTCTGGGAAAAGCCGTTGCGTTGTGCGGGAGGGGATCGCCCCGGTCCTGCCGAGGGAGGTGATGGCGCAGAAATCTCTTCTGCGCTTTGAATTTGGTGGTTTGGGATCCGGAATAGTGGCCGCCGTCCTCTCTGCCGTTTATTTTTGCTCTCGAATAGTGTAAACCGCTCTTAAGTAGCGTAAACTATTCTTTTTTCATTTAATGAATTATTGCAACTTTTTTCTTTTTTTACTTTTTACATTTTATTTTTATTTTCCATTTGCCCCTTTTTAATTTTTGTTCTTTTCCCTATCTCTTTCCGTTGGATCATTATTAATACGATCGAAGATTTTTATTTTTTTTTTAAAGCGTATTTTTCTTCGGAAGAAAATAACATTCCAGGCGGATAAAGTTATTTCAAAAAGAGAGAGAAAAGCGGGCAGGAGGAAAGACACCGACTCTCAATCGAGGGGTCTCTCGGTTTTGCTCCGGGCTGCCCGTTTACCGCGGAGCCGCGCTCGGGGCAGAGACGGACCGGGGACTGTGCTCGGAGCTGGCGGCTCCGCGGCTTCTTCCCGGGGCTTTCGGGAGGGGACAAAAGTGAGGAAAAGCCTCTCTAGCAGGGATTTGGGACCGCGGCCGGCCGGTGATGCTCTCCCGGGGAGCCCCCGGGTGCCCCGCGGCTGCCAGCCCGGCTTTGCTCCATGGGCAGCCCCGAGCCCTTCCCCAGCCGGGCCGTCCCCGCTGGCCGGCGACTAACGCGCCTTGATGGAAAATCAGGAAAATCGCCCCATTTTGCTCCCCTCTCCAATTTATTTTTGCAACCCGGACTGCGCCCGGTGCAGGGATAACACTGCGCTCTCCCGCTGATGGGTTCCCTGCCCGCTCCCATCCCAGGGAGACCCCGGCCGCGCTCAGTCCTTTGGGGTCTTTTGGGGAAGGGATGGGGGAATACGCAGTCTTTGAGCAAAATATTAAAAGATTAAGGTGTGGAGGGAATAAAGGGGTTTGGTCCACACTTTGTAGGGTGGAGGTAAACTCCCCCCGGGGCAGAGATTGTACCTCGTAGAGGAGTAGCGGGGCACAGAGGATTAGGGATCCTCTCCCACAGGGTCCCCGTGGGCAGCCCGGCCCTGGGTGACTCTGTCCGGTGGGGACGGCTCCTGACCCGCACACCTTGGATATCTCTTCCAGAGTACCTGGAGGAATTCCCCGGGGACGGCCGGGAGTGCGTGAACTGCGGGGCCATGTCCACGCCGCTCTGGAGGAAGGATGGCACCGGGCACTACCTGTGCAACGCTTGCGGGCTCTACCACAAAATGAACGGCATCAACCGGCCGCTCAAGCCGCAGAAGAGGCTGGTAAGAGGGGGAAACCCCACAGGGATCCCCTGCTTCACCCGGGGGGTGGCTGGAGGGCAGGAACCGGGGGGGCTGTCACGGTCCCCACGCTGTTGGGGGTCTCTGTATTTGTGTTAGGGCCTGTTTGACCCTCGGTCCTCCCGCAAATAAAATGCCATCGGCGCTGGCAGGAGCCCCTTGTTGTGGTGTAGAGCCGGCTGGGGTCAGGAGGAGCGGAGCGAAGCCAGAGGGATTGCTGCCCCGGCACGGCTGGTGGACAGCACGGAGACAGGGCAGCCGGGACCGGAGGGGTCTCGGGACTGCACGGAGGGGCTGAACCGCAGCCGAGCGGGGGACCGATCAGCCCTGCCTGAGGCCCACGGCTCTGTGGGCTTCCCCCGGCTCTGTTCCCACAGTGGGCATGTTGCTTTTTAGTCAATAATAATTATTATTATTTCCTAGTTCTTCATGCAGACACACATGGTTTAGGCAGGGTAGTTGAACAGCAGACAGGGCTGATCCTGAGCTGGCCCAGGCAGGTTTGTAGCTCCTCGCGATGGGAGCAGGATGGGGCCCAGTTCCCCCGTTGCCTTCACCCTCCTGCCAAGAAGGAAATTTGGGGTTTGGTAGTTCCCGGTTTCTCTGCAGGTTAAAGCACTAATTCCACCCCCCCCCACCTCAGTGTGATATTGGGCTTCCTCCAATTGGGATCCCATCGTGAGAGAGGAAAGGCGCCTCGGATTTTTTTTTGTAGCGTCGCTTTGGGATGTTTAAATTTGGTGGTAACAGTTTTGGTTTCAGAGCCTGTCATCAGAAGCCGTCATTACAAACAGGATGTTTGTTGGAGCCGTGCTGGGGAACAGCTGGGAGCTCCTTTTGCCTTCACTCAGGGTGTATTCCCGCAGTTATTTTTCTGCATTGCAAAACAAATTATTAGCAATAACCCAACAGTGACAAGTTTCTGTGTAAGAAAACCATAAAAAAAAAAAAGAAAAAAGAAAGCTGGGATTGAGCAAGATGTTTTGTTCTGATTCCGGTCCCAGAAATCTGGCTCTGGATTTGCAAAATGAAACGAGTAGCAGCTCTGTGGAAAATCACTCTGTTTTGTTCATCGCATCAAAATCGAGGAATTTCTGTGAAACATTTAGCATTAACTGACAGGATTTGCCTGCCTCACCAAACCCTTCCTGGTTTCCTTTAATGTAATGACATTAAATCTGCACCCCGGCAGCGGGCTCTGGTCGCTGCTGTGCTGCAAATCTCAGAGTTACGCTGCTGATTTCTTCAGAGCAAATACCATCCGTGCAGAGAGAGAGAGAGGTGCAAACCAGTTTAAATTTCAGACTGGTATCAAAATGTGGCGCTGGATGAATTTCCAGAGGTTTTTTTGAACAGCTTTTCCCCAAAAGAATTGGAGAGGTCTTGCTGCTGTTCAGTATTTTATTTCGGCGCGTGGGAAGGGAGACGGCCTTGCGCTGCCTGCGCCCTACCCGCGTGGTGCGGGCAGCGCTTGGGAACCCCGAGCTCCCTGCCTGCTCCTCTGTCATTGCTGGCAGAGCCCCATACGTAGCACCCGTGAGGCATTTTTCGGCAAACATTTCAACAAAGTTTTCTGGTGGAGAACGCTCGTTCGCAGAATTAAGACCGATTCCCAGGGATGAGCAAATCTTGTGGGGAATTATCAAAGCATTTCCAACCTTTCATACTATTATTTTGGCGATCAATACTATAATGATAAAGCCCAAATGAAAGAGCTGATTCTTTTTCCAGGGAAACATTTCAGTAAGGTTGAAATACTTGAGGGGATTTTATTTTATGGATTAGAAAAAGGGCTGCAATTGTGCCTTGCCATCCTGACTTTGGAATGAAACATTTCAAAATCTTGGATTTTCCCAAGGGTTTGAAATGTCATGTTGCAACAAGTTCTGCCCCATCAAAGGAAGGGGGATCCACTGGTGATGGTCAAGAGGGTGCCAGGCATACTCTGCAAATCCACCACCAAGGGAGCGACCTGCACCCTTGTGGCTTGGGATTTTTCTTCCCCCGAACGATTCCCATGGCGGGGGATGTCTTCCCTGCTCATAACCCCACCCGTACGGGCTGGGTGGGAGCAGAGCAGTGAATGCGGTGACACACCATTGCTCTAGGAACGATGAAATCGGCTGTTTCACAATACGGTGAAATACAGACACGGGAAGGAAAAATGGTTGCTTTTGTCCTTTACGTTACGACCTTTGTTCTGTAAGTAGATGCCACGCTGGGAGTTATTCTGACTTCTGTTTTCCCAAAGCAAAGTCCCACTGAAAGCCCTGGAGAACGCAACGTGGCCCAGATAACACTGCGGGAATGATGTCCTGCAGCTCGGTAGCGCTCAGCCCGCTTGGGCGTGGGAGAGAGCAGGCAATAGTAGTGTAGTTTCCAGTTCATTTTTTGTTGCTTTTTTTTGAGATAAGGGCAACATCCTCTACGCAGCAGGGACAGCAGTTTTGCTACAGCCTGCGTCTGGCTTCAAAGCGCTGCGGCTTTCGGCAGAAAGGATTTATCTTAGAGGAGGATGGAGGCAGCACTTTATTTTAGGCAGTATCTTTTCTAGCCAAAGTTTCTTG
Organism: Aquila chrysaetos chrysaetos; assembly: GCF_900496995.4. Taxonomy (NCBI): domain Eukaryota; kingdom Metazoa; phylum Chordata; class Aves; order Accipitriformes; family Accipitridae; genus Aquila; species Aquila chrysaetos. The sequence goes on from NC_044006.1 coordinate 3,777,293, forward strand.
GCACGTTTCACAAGATGATACCTTAGACCCAATTCTAAAAGCCAAATCACTTTTACCATCCAGGAGCAGCCGGTGGAGGTGGATGGCTCCAGCCTTGCGCATGTGTTAGGAGCAGAGCTGTACCGCGCGGTCCAGCACGGGGGGGCAGATGCTCAGCAGCTCCCACACCATCCCGAGTTGAAGGACTAACCTGGAGTTGAGTTTTGCTGGTTTGGCTCAGGGGGTGTTTTTTCAGCCTGTCCTTTTTTAGAGTTTGCAATGCATAGTGCATTTGGTGCCACTTTTGGGGAAGGTAGGGATGGGACTGATCACAGCCCTGGGACAATCTAATAGGACCGTAGAGCCGTGCAGCATTCGTGGTGTGTGCCTTAGCTTTCTGCTGGCCATCAGTTCCTTCTGCTCCCTCATCCTCCAAGGTGCAGGTTTGCCCAGAGCCATGGTAACAAAGGTAAATCTCAGAGGATGCTGCTGCCTTTAGTCCCGAGCCTCGGATCTGCCCGCTTGCAGGAGCTGAGCTCAGGTATCTCAGCACACTTTGCTGCACCCTCTTTCCTATCAACACCAGGTCCCCTCTGTCCTGCTGGCAAGGGGGAGAGAGAAGCGTTGATTGAATCTGGGGGTTCAGAGGCTTCTTTTTTTCCTGTGAAGCCCTGTGGTTTCATTTCCACCTCTGAAAAGGAGGTGAAGCAAAGTCTCTGATGGCTTTGGGCTCCCTCGGAAGGACCTGCCCTGCTGGCTCTGAATTTTTCGGGCTCTCCAGGCAGCACTCACACACAGTTGATTTGATAGGCACCAACTTACCATTCCTTGAGCTTATCAGCAGCAGTTGGCTGTCAAGCCAGGTCCATGAAGAGTTTTTGTTTGAGTGTATGCTGCATTTGTATAAATAAACACTGGAGCACAATGTTGAAGTCAACAACTTCCTAGACAAGGTCAGAATGGTACAAAGGCAGCTGGGTGGAGGCAGGCAGAAATGCATTTTCTTTTAAGGGAACTGCTGGGAAACCAGCAATAATGTATTGTACCCTCGTCCTTCAGTGAGCAACAGTAGCCTTGACTGTCTCTTTCTTGCTAAGCTGGCAGGTTGTGGTGCAGGGCCAGGTTCTCATGGGGTTTCAGTTGTAATATTTGGTCATGGAGGATGGTTTCTGCTCTCCCTAGCTGTACGAGGAGGAGGCACCCCACAGAATGAGGTGCGGGAGATGCAGAAGGCACGTGCTGCTGCCCCAGCAGAAAGCCCGCGAGCAGGTTGCGAGGCAGTGTTGGCAGGGCAGGCAGAGCTCTGGCGGGGCTGGCATTGCCCTTGGGCCACCGGAGCCACAGGTCTCATTGCCACCTCGTCTGCAAGCTGCGGACAAAGCGTTGTTTGAAATAGGGACAGTGTGTCCCTCCCTCCCAGGGACCTGCAGTGGCCCAGAAATCTCGGGGCTTTCCAAAGGGCTTTGCGTTGGCCTTCCTCCATCCGCAGGCGATGACAGATCTCACCAGCCCGCGCCGGGCACAGTTACCCCAGGGCTGAGTGCCTCCAAATTCCCCTCTGCACCCGTGGCGGGAGCTGGACCCCAGAGCCGTTGCACCCATCGGGTGCTCGGCACGTCTTTCTGCTCCCATCGGGGCTGAGGTCCCTCCTGGTTGCAGGGGTGAACGGGACAGCCCCGGCAGCTGAAAGGCTTTAAGGAAACTCTGTAGCTGCTGCAGGATCTTGCTGTGACACCATGTCCTATATTAGGGACAAGGATTGCTGTCCCCTCCTCCGTGCCAGGCTTGTCAGCTCACACCTCGGTGCATTATTATTTTTGCCTGGTGATTTCTTGAAAGCGAAACAATTTCCAAAGCAATACTGTTATTTGCAAATAGTTGCTGAGACCTCTTTGCTGAGCAACAAGTGAATGAAAGCTTGGGCATGTCACTTGTGTCTCTTGAAACTCAAAAGCTGATCTTTATTTGACTGCTAACTTTGTAAAAACATTTCATTTTTATTCCTACTCTTCCCACCTCACCCATCATATTCCTCAGTCATGATATCAAGCAATAATGGAACAATAAACAAACAGGGAGTTCTTTATTGCCTGCATCACCTATTGTCTGCCTTTGAGAGGAATCAAAGTGATTTTTCTCAAGGCTGAAGAATGTATTCAAACACCTGAATGTGGAGCGCCTGTGATATTACTTATGTCACTGGTATCTTATACTTAGTGAAGTCTTTTATTAAAATAGTCTCAATACCTAGCGTTAAGAGACTTTCAAACGAAATGCCTATTGAGCTGACAAGTCTGTATATAGAGACTTGTGAATTTTCCAGTGGCTTGGAGTACCGTTGTCAGAAATGAGTTTACTGCTTCTGCCAGAATATTTTCCTTCTCCATTTGGAAGTATTAACATTTCAGAGCCAGCAATCACTGCACTCACAAAATATGTCATTAATTAATGTTTGCACGGTGTTTCTGCAGCCTGTAAGAGAACAGATTGTCTGCGAGACATGCAAAGAATAACCTCCCTGGTCCCATCATGGGCCACTTTGGTTTGGTTCTGCTCAGTTCAGCCAATTGATTCCAGTTGTCTTAAACCAGAGATTAATTGGGGTGTTGCCAACTTTAGTGGTAGTTCTGAATGCAGAAAAAGAGAAGAGTTCACTTAAAGCATGAGGAGTTTTCTTCGTGCACTTAAAGCCTGGCTGGCATTTTCTATTTCTTTCTCCATCTGAGTGGATCTCCTGGAGGAAAGTTCTCTGTGCTCTGAGTCCTGATCAATTCCAGCAGATTTGCTGGAAGTTTGTGAAACGAGCTGTGAGGATATTTGCCAGGTTTATCAAGCTCAATAAAAAAAGTACTTGCAAATTAGAGTGATCTCACTTGAATGTAATTTCTTTGATCTGAATTTGGCTTTTGTGTGTGTTTCACATTTTCCAGGAAATTGGTGTAATTGGAGATTTTCTTTTTATATGACAGGAAATTTCCCAATTAATCATTCCTATGTGTGCGTTCATGTGTTTGTTTGCTTGTTTTGAAGTCTTCATCTAGACGTGCTGGCCTATGTTGCACTAACTGCCACACAACCAATACCACCCTCTGGAGAAGGAACGCCGAAGGGGAGCCCGTCTGCAACGCCTGCGGCTTGTACATGAAGCTCCACGGGGTGAGGAGCGCGTCCACACCGGGAGGGACCCTTTGGGCGCTGGGATCACCACCCAGCAGGTCCAGGATACCGGGTCTGGAGGGACCAGCCTCTAGACTGGACCCAGAAGAGCCGTAACCCAGTCCTGGCTCCTTGAACAGTGAAAAGCTCAGGCTACTAAGGTTCTCCAGAATAAGGCTAAGGGGGTACTGGAACACTCTCAGGAGGTACCTGCATAGAGGAGAGATTTCTGGCACTGGGTGGTTCTTAATTAGGTGGTTTGCCAAGTTACTCCCCAAAAAGAAATCTTACCAAGCTCCAGTAGCTGGAGACTGAAGCTCCCCAAGCCCAGGCTGGAAACAAGGAGCATATTTTTCTAGATGTGGTCATTAAGAATGTGTGAAGGATGCTAAGGAGTCCACATGAAGGCTGGCTGAGAACATTTATCCACTGAGGATGGGAACTGTTGGTAACATGTCCATCAGCCAAAGAGGAGACTTCATCCCTCCATACAGGCCTCTGCAAACTTCTGCCTAAAGGTTGAAGTCTCTTTATCCCATGACCGTTCCCTCTGAGCCATGTACGCTCTCAGTCCGTCAGTGTAATTTAATAGGGCCCTGTCATAAAGGTCACTAATAAATCAGGAAAAGGAAAATAGGAAATAAAGGAAAAAACAAAATTTGTGGGAAAGCCTTAGCTGTTAGCCTTATACATCTTCCAGCCAAGGCCTGTTGCAGAGAAAAATAGAACTTAGTGAAGGACAAGGACTTTAGGTGATTTGCATGAGCTACAGCATGTAAATAGGAGAGCAACACGTGTGTGGGAAGGAGCTGAGTAAAATACAGTATTAATGATTCCAAACTTTATGAATGTCAAGGTACCACGACCTCTGGCCATGAAAAAGGAAAGCATCCAGACGAGGAAAAGGAAGCCTAAAAACATTACCAAAGGCAAAACCTCGACAGGTACAGTGCTGCTATAATCCATCATGGGGGCTTGGGGCACAATTCACCTCAACATGTCTTCTGCAAGAAATTATCATAATTAGAAAATAATAATGTGATTTTTTTTCCCTGGTGACTGCTTTAGATGTAGGGCCTCTTTTTATGTGTAGACCTTACATGGAAGGAGGGTGCTGGGTGGGAAATCTCACTGCTGTCATACTCCCACGAGGCTCCTCTGTGCTGTGGGCACCTAGCTCCAGCCCAGCAGTGCTCGTGTTCAAGCAGATCTGGGCTAAACTGAGTAATGGGAAAAAACAGGGCTGGGAATGGTGTATTAAAGAATCGAGGGGAAGGTATCATGACGCATTCAACATTAGCTCACTCAACCTGTACCAGGACCAGCACTGCCAGGCTGTGAAAGGGTGCTCCTCCTCCTCCATCAGCATCTTGGCAGCCAAATACAAAGGCTTATCGTGGCAGAGATGCGGTGGAGAAAGAGAACAGCAGAGTCATGCCATGAGATGTGATGGTAGCCATTAAAATATAGATTTCCTTAGGAGCAGATTTGCACCTATGTTGCTTCACCGTCCTGTACCGATTGTCTTCCAGGGTCTACGACTTCGGCCACTAACTCCCCTTCTTCCATTACGAACTCAGACAGCACGGTCACTTTAAAGTCAGAGCCCAGCGCGACCTCGCAGTATCCCGGACAAACCGTCGTGTCAGTGTCCCAGGTAAGGCACAGGGACCCACAGCCATCGCCTGCTGGGGCGGATGCTCCACGTGCCTCGGTAGTCGCTTGACCTGAGGGGCCTTGATGAGGCTAAGCAATTAGTTCATTGCATTGGGGGCCACCAGCCTGATGGACTGCCTCAGACTGAGGAAAGCAGGGAGCGTGAGCCAAGACGTTGCGGACCGGGAAGGGCTCCAGCCTGTTTGTTCCCCATCGGCTCTTCCGTCTTGCACTGGTGAACTGGGAGGTCCAAGCTCTGCTGCCGCGGAGGCGATCGGTTGGCGAACTGACTTCGGCGCAGAGCTGGGTTTAATTCCCATCTCCTGCCACGAAATCCTGGGAGTTACAACCCTGTCGAGTTGGTGGGATGAGCCGAGGGTGGAAACCTATGTAGCTCCCAAGAAAAGGCTCCCCGGGCATACGTTATCTGCGCTTTATAGCCCTGAGGTACTCAGCGCTCACAGAGCTGTAATGCTGTCAGAGACCCCAGATTGCAAGGCTGTGCTTCTGCCCTGAGGATTTCTTTAGGGCGGGTTACTATTTTGTCTTGGCAGAGGAAAAAAATGGCTCTAAATCAGCCCGCACATCAAAATTTTCTGACCCGGCGCTATCTTTATGCTGGGTCTAAGCCCTCCCCAAGCTGGACATGCGTGCACGGAGGGGAAGCTCAGCTCCAGCGCCCGAGCGCCTGGCGCAGCGCCAGCGGCGCCGTATGGGAGAGGGGGTTTTTTGGCTGAAACCGATAAATCTGATTTGTGCTGCGCTCTTAAAAAATATACACGCGCCTAGAGATCTCCAAACTGGACATGTTTAGTCAATAAATAAATGCAGATGGGCCCCAGGATGCCTCCTCCTCGCTTGGTCCTGGGGATGGAGCACCATTCCTGCCTGGCTCCAGGCTCCTCCGGAGGGCAACAGTAGCATCAGGGATAACCCACCCTGTTCATAATCCATCCTAGTCCTACCACCACGTTACAACAAGGGGGAGAGTGACCCGTTGGCTAATAACGGGCTTTTTAATGACTTTCTGCTTCCCTCCCCGGGGCAGGCGCAGAGCCAGTCGGACGAGGCGCTGGCTAGCAGCCACGGCGAGTTCAAATTCGAGCCTGAGGACTACACCTTCTCCCCCACCACCATGGCCCCGCAGCCCGGGCTGAGCGTGCCGCTCCGGCAGGACTCCTGGTGTGCCCTGGCGCTTGCCTAGAAACCCCCAACCTCCAGCAAAAAAGCCTCGGGACCAACGTTTTTGGCTGGCCCTGCAAACGGCCGACGGGCAGGAGGACGGCTTGCCCCAGCGCTTCGGGACTGTGGGCTGTCGAGCCGTGGCCACAGGACAGGTTTCTCTTGGAGGATGCGCATGGAAAACGCTGGCTGGATGGGGCCGGGATGGCACCGGCTCCCCAAAAAGCTCATCCTTGGCTGGAGCAACCCAGGGTTGCCTCCCTGAGGCTGGAGCCCCGGGGCCGCCTCCTTTTTCCCGGGGAAAGCCTTCCTCCTTTGAGATGAAACCAGCAAATAAATGCATCCCAGAATCTATGTTTATTCGCAGTGATTTCTCCCTCCTATGACTCCTCTGTGTGCAATTTATTCCACTTTCCAATAAAGACTGTAATAACATGGCACCAAATAACTTAATTTTATTAAAATGTAAACTGTGTGGCCTCCCTTATGTTTTATTGGCCACAACAGGAAGAAAAGAGAAAAAAAAAAAAGCAACCGTTGTTTTAAACATTTACTGTTTTGTATTAAAAATGATCATCTCTATAGAGTGTTAGCTTCTGAAGCGTTTAGCATATCAACACTGAGCTGATGAGTCATACATGAAATAAACACGCTGCTCTTCCCTTTCCAGCTCCAAACAAAGATTTTTTTAATATTATTTTAGGCAAAACACATGACAAAAATGGTCAAAACCTCCCAATAATAAAAGAATACTGAAATGTTGTTTTTCTTTTGTATTTCCTGATTGGTTTTGATATTGCCAACTCTGAGCATTAGAAAATCAGAAGTTAGTCCTCCAAAAGTTAAGAGAAAGGTTTGAGGGACTGAAAAATAAAGGATGTCTTGGAGGTATATTTGTTTGCATCCAGCTTTGGGGATGTTTTGAATGGAGGATTTCCAGTTTTCAGCCATGCAGGGCAGACATTCCTTTTTTAATTATTTTAACAAAAGCCAAGCAGAAAATAATTTCTTGGAGCTGAGCTGTAGCAAAAGATGATCAGTGATGCAAAACCCACATCACACTTCCAAAAGCTGGCAACAGCGTGTCTCAACGGCTTCTTGGAGCTGCCCCAGGGAGGCGAGTGATGGGGAGATACGCTTTTCTGGGGGCATGCAAGGGGGCCCTGAAGCTCCCGAGGAGCCTGGGGGTGAGAAGACCATACCGAGGTGGGGAGATGGGTAGGAAATGAAGGGGGAGCAAGGTCATGAAGTTACTTCTATGGCCTGCTTTATTTGTTATTTCTAAATAAAATCCCCAGCCTGGCTGAACGGCTATTTATGGCCAGGAAGCCGTCAAGTAATAGTTCCTTAATATAGAAGTTGACCTGTCCAGGGCTTCCTGGAGCAACTCTTCCTCTTGTCAGAAGAGATGGATCGCTTGACTTTTATTATAAACAACAGGCTAAAGATGATGAGGGAGAGTGAATCTGACATCGAGTTGCAACTCGGCTGAGATGGAGGATGATGCTTTCCACCATGCAACTCTTACTGGAGGAAAGGGGATGCTCCAGGCACTGGGGAGCATCGGTCCCCTCCAGTGCTGCCATAGCTCAGCGGTTGCTCCCTCAATGTAGCCCTGTGCAGGCATGGAGGGGTCCAAGCCACCCTTTTATCAAAGCCCATGGATGAAAACTGTCTTTGGCGGACTATTTCTTGTGCCTCCAGAGCTTCGTTAGCAGCTTGCATCATGCCAAGCTCCAGTGCCCGGGCCGGGACTGTCACTGGGCATCCCTCCAGCGCTGGGCTCGGCAGCGGCACACCGTGTTTGCGTGGCCGGGCTCTCACTGCGGATCCACGTCTCCACCGTTTGTTTTTCCACTCTTTGGCCTGCCAACATCCGCAGCAGAGCCGGACACAGCCATGCAGCAGATAAGCCAGCCAGCAGCATGGGGCTGGCGGGGTGACACCGTCCCCAAATCCAGCCCAAACCGTGCCTCTAGGCATCAGGAAAATGGGTGATGTGGCCCTGGCTCAGGTGACATGCAAGCGCCCAAGGTGACATGTTGGGACTCGGGCAGGCGGGAGGGAGCAGGAGCTCTTGGAGTAGCGTGAGTAACGCTCCCAGGCAGCTCCCCAAACCCCGAGCTTTGCAGGCGAAAAAAAAAGGCAGCGCAACACAAGTTGTGGCAAGATGATTTCTACGGACGATGGCAGGGGGTCCTCGCTTTTTCGTCTGCGTGACCCCGAGAGGGAGAGTTATTTTAAAGGCAAACAAGAAGACCCAAACAATGCCAAGATGTTGACGCCAGTGGCTCCAGCAGTTTTATTTATTGCCTGTTGGTAACCGTCGACCGGGCGTCGGGATGCTCTAGGGGCTGGTGGCTGACGAAATGAGGCAGAGGGACAAGAAGTGAAACGACCGGGACGTGTGTAATTTTTCCTTGCCGCTCGCTCCCTACACTCTCTGGACGGCATCGTCCACAACGCTGGTTTCTCATTTCTTGGGGGTGTCTTCCAATCTTTCACTCCCATCCCCAAGGCAGGAGCCATCCCCGCAGCCTTCTGTCTCCTGGTCAGCCCCAACGGGAGAGGCAACACCGTCTGCACAGCCCTGCGGGAGAGGGGAGGCTTCCTTTCCTCCTGGTCCTTGCACCCCCAGAGGAGCCAGCACCCCAAGAAGCTCACCCTGTGCAGGTCCCAGCCTTACAGCAGTCACACCCAGAGGGAACCACACACCTTCCAGCCACTATGTTCCCAACGTGCCATTTTGAAGACCTTCCCTAGGGGGTCCACGTCCCTTTCTACCCCTCGTTACATGGCAAAGAGGAGCATTTGCCCTAATAGGTGTGAATAGGTGGGAAAGTTTGGGTCTTCCCAGCTCGTGCTACATCCTCAATCCTGCTCCTACAGCCTCTGGGCACCTGGTTGCACAGCCCAGCTCAGCCAGCATGTTTGCAGGAGTTTGAATGGTTGGGGTGGCAGCAATGGAGGAGATCGGACCCAAAACCGAGGTCTGGGACAACCAGACCCCCCCAGCTGATCTGGAGGTTACGAGCTTCCCACGCGGTGCCTGATTCCAGCCAGCGGGCAGGAGCTGCCTCTGGTCGGGGAGCCTGCCCAGGCCGTGCTAACAGAACCATCGCCGCCTTTTGAGACCAGGCTCAGCCCCCCCTGCCCCATCCCCAAACAAGGCTGATTCGCAGGTGCACTTCAGAGATCTTTTACTTCTTTTCCCCAAACCTTTCTCAGTCCCCTTGGTGCTCTCTCCTCTTCCCAGGCATGGTGTATATTTGCTCTCCTACAGGTCTGGTGGCTTGTGGACAACTATTATCTTTACTGTTGTTGTACAGCTGCCTCAGAGCTATCAATTGCCTTTGTTCAAAGGTCAGCTGCCCAGATGATTTTACAACATGACTACAATGATCTGTTCTATTTTGCACTTTATACTGATGCCACGGTGATTTTTACCAAGTCAGCGAGTGAGTAATGAAGCAGTTGAGCCTATAAACACATGTTGTTCTTGTTTATGATCATATTAATAGCACAATAAAATCATTGCTCACCCAAGCAGTTGCTTTCAAAAAAAAAAAAAAAGTTTGTTTCTTTTTGATTTCTGCATGGAAAATGGAAAGTTGTGGTTTAATTTCTGCTGGGAGCCCTGAAGCCTCAGACTCTCTAATGGGGTGTCACTTTTACATTGGAGCACAGAGAGCCATCATTTTTTCTGCTTTGCGCACAGAATTCTTCAGCACAACTTGTGTGGCAGCTCAGCTGCCAGCCGAGCTCTGCCTGAACTACAAACGCCACCCAGCTGGTGGTGGAACGGTTGGCTCTTCCTTTGAAAAGGCTTTGGAGATCCCCCAGGTGAAGCTGTGCACCAAAATCACTGGTTAGGCAGATTTATGCCAGCTGAGGAACATGCCCATCATGGCTATAAGAGGATGGGGGCATCAAGTTTCTCTTTTTTTTTTTTTTTTTTGTCGTCCTAGTGTTTGGTGAGTCTGTGAAGTATTGTGTGAATCCAAGAGGTTTTTCCTGGAAAGAAGGGGGAAGCAAGGCTGTGAGTCAGGTACAGCAGTGCTATAAGGGCTGATGGGGATGTAGGGGCTCTGTTGTTGTTTTTTTGATTGCTTTGGAAGTGCTTGGTGGTACAGAGAGGCAAATTCACTGTTACTTCCCAGTCCTTGTCCTCTGCTTCCCCGCTCCTCTCTAGTGCTTTTTATTGCTAAGTTGGTTGTTTATCAACAAGGAAGACAGCTCATGTTGCTTTCCAGGTCAATGTGCTGCAGTAATTAAATGTCCAGGCTATTTACTTGTGCAGCAGCTAAACCAGAGCCAAATATTCAATCTTACCATTGTATGCATAGGAGAAGAAAACAAACAGCACTGCTCCTTTCATCACATCAGGTGGTCCTTCTTGGAGAAAGCCTTGTGGTCAGGGGTTGGTAGGAGGTGGTGTCTCCAAGAACCTCTCTTGTTCAGCATCAAATTTACATTGAATAACCCAAAGGACACTTAATGAGGAGCAGTAACACCTTTTGCAAAATGCTTTTCTTTCAAGGAAGTGCCTTCCCAAGGGGAAGCTTTGTGAGAAGCAGCACATACCAAAAAGGCTCTTGTTAAAGGGATTTTATCCCCATATCCTGTTGTCTTCTCTGAAAACCCCACATCCCATGTTTTAGCAAAACTTCTACCCAACAGTGCCACCACAGGTAAGATGCTGTGGATACAGTAGGTGCTGAGAGGAAAGAGGAGCAGTGGTGGACTGTCTAGATGGTCAAACTTGGCAAAAAGCAGTTTTATCTACAGTGCTTTAATGCCAGTGGGACTGTTAGCATTTACCAGCTTTTTTCCTGTTCTTTCAGGCTGTCGTTAAGAAATGCATTAGTATTGGGAGTTTAAAGAAAGATTTTACGACCAGCGTTTCCACAGCAGTGTTAAACGTGGCCAAGAGCAGACGTTGACTATTGTGGCGTTTGAAAATGTTGGAGTCTGAGCTGCCTCCAGGGCCAATTCCTGAGCTGGTGCAATGTAACAGCGCTGAATCGGTCTCCCGTATAAACCTCTAACATCATTAACAGGATGCTGTTTACATTTCCTGATGATCCATAAGAAAACAGGAGAAAGTGGGAAAATGTTAGCATTCAAGTAGAAGAGACTGTCTTGCCTTGGGTGCAAGACTAGCTGCTTCATGCCTGTGAAAGCTTTGGGAGCCCTCATCTCGGGGATGAGTGCAAATAAGAGCACACATGGGGGAAAGGATGGATAGAAAAGAGTGCCTCTTACTATTTTTTCCTCCAAACCAAGCAAGTGGCTTAAAGCAAGCACTGGTGGAAACTTCCAACCCTTGTCCCAGTCTCACCTGTGCTCACATTTCCCCGGCTCCAGGGCAAGGCGTGGGACTACCCCTCCTGTGGGACTGCCCAAAAGATTGAATGGGAGGAAAGGAGAGGTGGGCACAGACGGGACGTGGAGCGGGGCCCTAATGTCGCTGTTATTTCAGGTGTCGGTATCATTCTTCCCATCTGTTCACTCTTTGCTTGTAATAAAGAAGAATAGCTCCGGCTTGTGAAATGAATGGAAATGACAGGCATTTAGCTGCAGGAGCCTGCTGTAACATCCGACTGGAGGGGTGCTTAAGCTGCTTTTAGTGATATGGCCTTAGCGAGCCGGGTAGGAAAATAGTGCTGGAGACACCACCCCTCTGTACGTGAGCAGGAGGACTAACGCGAGCGGCAAGGTGGAATCGGCAGTGTTAATCATTTACCCCGAGCGCGATGGAGGCTATAATAGACGCTCTGTGTGTGTATAGGGATCTGTAAGCATAGATGTTAAATGGAGAAGCCGCTGCTCAAAGAGCACCGTAAAGCGGCCTTTTGGGAAGGCAGTTTATTCAGATCAACCTGTGTTTGCTTTGTGGGAGCATGTTCCCGTGCCATGGTGCTCTGTCACTGGCAGGGCCATCGCTGTGAGGTGGCGCAGATGCGGACCGCAGGGTGATCGTCACTCCTGAGCCTTACCTTGAAATATTTCCTCCCTGATTAATAATGCCTCAGCACCAAACAGGAGCAGAGGACTTTCACAGAAGGTGATGGCTAATGGTGAGCGTTCAGGAATAATGGTGGTGGTTGAGCCTCACACCATGGGACTTCCCTTAGAAGGGTGCAAGCTTGCTTTTCTTCTGCCCTACAGCATTTAAAACCCATTATGTCATCATGGACATAACATGTATACATTATTTCTATATTTAATAATACAGATATAATAACAAGGCAAGATTTGGGATTGACTTGGTGCTCAGATGTAGCTGAACATGTTGCCATCACCTTCGTTCAACAGGAGCAAGTGATAAATACAGACTGTCATTCCTCCATAACCAAGTTCATCCCAGTCAACAGCAACCCAGACCTTGTCGTCCTTAGCTTGGGTTACTGGCTGCAGTGGTGCTTCAGGTCACGCCCCAGAATGGACTTTCCCCAAGAGAAAATCCCTCCTGCATGCTGAGGTACCAGAATGATCTTGCAGTTCCCCAAGAGTCTGTAGAAAGCTCATGATAAAAACCAAGGGTAAAAGCCTGTTGTTCCTGGATGTGTTTCTCTCTTGGTACATGGCAGAGCTTGCTCCGAAATCCAGCCTTGCATCCACAGAAGAGGATCTATGAGCATGAGTCTTGTGTGCCAGCTTGGCCCTGGGCTCTGCATTTGGGGTAAACGTACCTGCAGCGTCTGTGGCTTCCAGGAAAGTCCCAAAGCACGGAAGGCCACACAGCTTCTCTTGGAAGAGGCTGAGGCAAAGCTGCTCCAGAAATATCTCTCCTGGCAGGAAAGTTGGTCTCATCAGTATTCCTGCAGCAGGCTTTGCTACGTGCCCAGGAATGATTGGCAGTGGCTTGAGCTTTGCTTTTAAATCATGCAGCTTTGCCTCATATTAAAACATGATTAGAAAGGATTTAGCAATTTAAAATATTAATAATGGATAACTCATTTCTGAGCAGCAAGTTTTAATAACAGTGCTCCTTCTCTGATGGGCTCTGCTCTGAGGATATTGACTTTGACATTGCTGCTTGCCCTTATCTTTAGACAAAGATGCAGAATTGGTCCTCATGTCGCTTCCTTCCCCTACTGTGTGGGGTGCCCCGGGCACCCCTATTTCAGAGCCGGTGTTACATTTGCAGAGTTACTGGCAATAAACCTGGGGAGAGAAGACCCACATCTGCCCCATCGCCTTGAAGTCGCGTGGTTGGGAGAGCATGAGCAGCACCCTGGGGTGCTCATGGGGAGGGAGCGCTTGGCCTGCCCTTGTCTCCTACCTCTGGAAATTTGTACTTATGTCTAAGACAAAGCAGGAAAAGCGCTGCCTTGTACAATTTTGGGGAACGACAGCCAGGGCGGATTGGAGACACCGCTAGCTGGTTTGAGATGTTGGCACTTTTCCTCCTCGGAAGGTCTCTGTGCTTGCACAGAGTGGTTTTTCTTAAACTTTTTGAAGCCTATGGTGGTTCTGATATGAAGATACCTCTTGACTTTTCCTTTTCTGTCTTGCTTTTCCGTTCTGGCTTGGTTTGTGCATCACCAATCATTTTAGTTACAGCGGTGTCAATGGGGCTTGTAACATAACCACAAAATCAGTTACATCTGGAGCGTGCTGAGCAAGGTCACTGGGGAGGGAGTTTCTTTTGTTTTTTAAAGGCAGCCTGAATAAATGGCAACCAAGCCCTCTTGCATTTGCAGGAGGCAAAAGCCAAAAATAAAACCACAATAGCATCCATGTTTTCCAGTTAAAATAGCTGTCTTCTACTCTTGTAATTAAATTCAGTTTTGATTTTTCAAAGAAAAACAGGCTAGGGATCAGTCTGTAATTAGTAGGAAATTGGTTTGGATAGAATAGGAATCTACTTATCTCTTCATCAGAAACCAAATCTAAACAAAACCAGAATCTGATTTGAGGTCTATAAGCTTTTTTAACTTGGTATTTGAGTGCTTCTGAATTTCCTACTGAGATCCAAAACTAGGAGTAAAAAAAAAAAAAAGTCAAGGAGAAATCCCTATGATTTCTCGGTTCTGCTCAGAACCAGGAAATTTGGGGACTTCCTCGGGAGGCTTCTTGGGAGACTGACATGCTTTTTGTTATCACTGATGCCTTTTTTGAGGTGCACGATTGGGTTGCAGAAAACACCTCGAATGTTTAGGTTATTTTTCCATACTGAGTCAGGCTGCCCAAGTGTGTTAATTCATCAAGCATGCTGCATTCCTGCTAATTGCCAGCTCAGGTCTAGGCTTCAGCCAGTTCGGAGTGTATCCTTGGAGTGGAGGCTTATCTTGTGAGTTTCCTGAGTCTGCAGAATTGAATGAAAGTCTCACCAGGAAAAGTGGTTTGTTTTGCTTTTAGTTTGTTTTGTAAGAAAGCTGAGAATTTCCCTTCCCAGCCAAGTCTGAATTGACCACAGAGAAGCTCACAAGTTTCAATGCTTCAGCTCCTCAGGCTCTCCAGACTCCAGAAGTGCTAAATTCCTTTTAAAAAAAAAAAAAAAAAAAAAAAATTAAAAAACCTAGCTATGCATTTTCAGTCCTCCACTGAAATTATTAATTCAGTTCTAATTCAGAAAGAGGCTGTGAATATGCTGTCCTGTTGTCAGTTGATTTCCTTCCCCAGAGGGATTTTTGGTAAAACATTGGTAAAATGTTTAATCTCTATCAGACTTTCAAGCTTGGTTCCCCACCTTTAACCCTGTGGCGATGAGGGCACTTTCTGGTGTCATCCTCATCTAAGAGGTCATCTGTCGCATCCACACTTTGTAAGCGATGGAGCTGAGATGCAATGAGGCAAAGTGACTTGCCAAAGGTCCAGCAGGAGGTCAGTAGCAGGAATGGCCCTGGTTTCTTGACTCTGGAATTTGTCATGGAATTGGAGCGAAAACAATCTATATAGTAAAGTTTGGGTTGTGTTTGAGAAATGCAACCACTGCCAGGGTCAACCACTAGGCATGGGATAGTTCTGCTGATGGACCTGAATCTGCAAATCCATCGTGGAGCAGAGTTGAGCTGCTCTCGAGCAGTGCTGGCCGCCTCGCTCGCTGCGTAAAGATCAGTAGGGTATTTATATCACTAAGGTGATGCCCAAACCAGAACCTCATCTATCTATATAAAAAAACCTGTAAAAGGCAGATGCGTAGTAAATAAAACTATTCTCTAGTAGGTGGACTTTGAATCTTCTGTACAGTAGTCTTCCTAAAAAAGATCATTTCAGGCTGAAAGGCAACAAAGCTCCTCCATTTCAGAATAAAAAGGGGTTCTGTTGGGGGGGGAAATTGACTAAATTTGGAAAACACTTAATAACAAAGTTGCCTTAATTTAACAACAGCTTTTATTAGATTGCACTTGTCCAACGAGATTAATGGATGTTTTCCTTTGAAACTCTGGGAGTCTTTCCTAGACACTGGGAATAAGTAGGCTCCTTCAAATGTTCTGCTTCCTACAGGATTTACTGGTGAAAGATTTAATACAATTCAGCACAAACATTTTAACCTTTCCATCTAAAATGCTGAATTCAACTGTTTCCTGAATGTGTATAATTTAAAGGCTTGTGTTTTCCTGTGTCATGCTCTCTGAAGCATTTTATGTCGCCTTGCTCCTATTGACTCTTTTAAGAAAACACTGCATAAGTATACAGTCACTTTCAGATAACTCAGATGTTTACTTTATGAATGAAGGAGGAAATTGAATACTCAAATAAAGTTATGCATCTAAGTGCCAGAAGCTAACTGCCCTCTTAAATTTGCTTGTCTTCTTGAAAGAACCTTTAAATACAATTTATGACGTAAAGAGCCTTTCCGTAGTGCTGAGTAGGATCTCCACTGTCTTGGTTATAAATGGATGCTCTCAGCAGCCACGTGTGGCTTTTGCTGAAGTCTGGGCCAGGGATCCTTGTAGGGCAGGGACAAATGTTGTGCTTTTAGGAGCTCGTGTCCATCCCATTGATCTGGTATGAGATGCAAATAAACAAGCTGCTGCCTGTGCTGCTGGTTTGATGTGGTTATCTAGTACAGGAAGAGTTACAAGCGGGTATAAAGGAAAAGGAGGGTTTCTAGTATCGTCTAACCACTGTCTTGCTAAACTTTAATATTAGGTTTAGGTCTCACAACTGGGGGAAGCGGTACGTGGCTGCCTGGGTGAGCAGTGCCATTTGCTGTCCTGTTTCTGCTGCCCCTGCTTTGGAAAAACTTAAATCTGGTTTGGGTTTAGGGGTATAACTCAGGTCAGTCCCTAGTTACGCTTGTCTCTGCAGTGTGTTAGCACCCGAGGTAATTGGTTTTTCCTCTAAAATAGTTGGCAAGCATGATTGAATTTGCCTTGAATTAAAAAATAAAGCAATTCCCCAGTGAATTAACCTTGCGGACTCCCCAGCCTGTTCCTCCTCCCCTTTTCCTTTAAGAGGGTTTCTCCCAGGATCTCATTCCACCGTGCTAATGAATCTCTACAGAAATGGCAATATGATTGACATATTAAATGTCCTTCCTTGAGCCAGAGAGATTATAGGATGATAAATATGAAAGGCAAATGTGGCCGGTCTGGCCCTGCCAGCCGCGGGCAGGGCTTTGCAGGAGGCTTGGCACGTGCCAGCGGGACGGGGCTGCAGCCCTCCCTGCGGAGCGCGTGGCTTTAATGCTCCTAAGCTCGTCATTTGGCACAGGGCTTGCTCAGGTTCACATCCGAGTATAACTCTTTGACGTATATCTCTTCATTTTCAAAAAGAAGAAAGGTTTCAGAGTCCCTTTGGGTCCTGTTGGCTGGGATTTGATTGCGGGATGAGGCAACAAGGTTTACTCTCGTGGCCTTCAGCTCCGTACTCCTCGGCAAAGCCACGCCACGCTCAGAGGAGAGAGTGACCATGAAAAGCTGCCCGCTTCTGTCCAACATCCCTGTCCAGAAGCAGGGCCATGGGCCAAATTCTGCTTCACGCAATAACCTTTGAGCCAAGGACTGCTGTCACCTGGAGCCTGGGCAGTGGGCAGGGAGTATGGGTATTACCCCTGAATGGATTATTTGCGGGGTAAAAAGCTTCTGCCAGTGCAAATCCACTCTGGTTTATTCCAGTTCAGTGGGTACTTATGATTTTTTTTTTTTATTAGCCTTGAAATGTTTGATTTGGGTTTTTTTTCCTTAAAGATTCAGCTTCTGGTTTCATGCTATTACATCTCAGCCTGCGCTTTAAAAAGTGGTCTGTTATCTCCATGAGTGAGGAGGGCAGTTGGATGACATGAGTCCAGTGACTCAAGATGGAGCCTCAGATGACCGTACTGCTGATTTAGGATGTTAGGTTTGGAGGGATGAATCCAGCTGTGGCTCAGAGCTGTCCTGGAGCAGGGTGAGCTCAGGAACCTGCCTGCTGGGGACAAAGTTGCCCGGGCCCCCACGCCTCCTTCTGCACCCAAAAAGGGGAGCAGTGGGGCTGACCTGTCCCCCCAGAGCCACTGCCCTGTGCTGCAGCTGATGTGGGTATTAGCAGAATAAAGTGCAGATAATAGCACTTCCACACCTCCTGTGATTACTGCATTAAAAAGGTGAGGTCCTTAAAAACTGGAGTAATTGAGCAAGTGTAAGATAAAGAGCAGGAACCCAAACGAGCTTGTGGCCTCTAGGGCAGAGGAGAGGGCCAGATCTGGAGGGCAGACTGATGGGAAGAGGCATTGATTTGCATCCAACCTCCCGTTCAGCCCTGCTGCCTCTCCCCAGCACAGAGCTCTCCCCGTTTCCCACGGTCCTTCCTGCCGTAAGCTTGGGAAGCTTTTGGGGCATGAAGGAGGCCCAGAGAGATCTGGCTATTCCCGATGGCTGGTTCCTCTTACAGAGCACTTTGCACAAAGGCAGTGACTGAGGGGGGAAGGTTCCAGACCTTCCTCTCCCCTCCCAAAGTCAAAAATACCCGTGTCTGAGCGAGGATGTGCCGGGGGTTATGCGGCAGGTGAAGGCAGACCTGCGAGCCAGGCAGAGGTCACTCGCAAGGTCCAATCTTTCCCCCGGCACGGGCTGCACCACCAGCAGGATCCCTATCACACACTAATATTGGATTATGATCGTGAGACTTCACAATGTCACACTGATAAGGGTGAGGTTTTTTCCCCCGTACAAGCCTGTTTCATTTTAACACGTAGGTATGTCAAGTGAAGGGAATATTTTCCCTTCTGCATCAGACTCCAACTTTGCCGAGGTCGGTCACAGGAGCGTGTGTGCAAATGTCAGGGCCGGCAAGGAGTGCAGCTATGGGGTACAGGCTGCTTCAGAGGCTGTGGGGCAGGTAAGGTGCTGGGTGGGCAGCCCCTGATGGGAATGGGATGCTGTGGGTCGAGAAGTGGTGACGGAAAGTCTGATGTTCGTGAGCTGCACTGGCAGAGCTGCGTGGCTCTGCATTTCAGAGGTTACTGCAATATTGCGAGGACAATTAAATCATGAATAGTTACCAGTTTCCCAAGCTTATCCAAGCAGTGTTTCTGGAGTAGGCTAGAAGAACACCTTCGCTCTTCATTGCTCATGTCCTTCCGACACAAGCAAGAGCTTGGTACAGCCTGTGAGGGTATCTCACATCTCCATTTACCCCATCCATCAATGGCCAACATGAGGTGCTTCAAAGGCAGAGGTGGACCAAGAGGTCACGGTGGAAACAGGTTACTTTGCTGAATGAATGAGAAAGCCCTTTTGCAATCCTAGATAAAAATTTCCACCAGAAACTGATGTTGCTGAGATGGAAATAGCCTGGGACTGAAAATCTTAATACTGCTTCCATTTGAACGTGGTCTGCTCGCAAAGTGCACCCTCCAAACCAAGTCATCTTTGAGGAAAGAGAGGTGGGAGTCATTTGAAGGAGAAAAATACGGTGGCAAAATGCAAATATGCACTGGGAAGCTCCATTGTCTGGGGCTGGTTCCCACGCAGGCAGTGCAATCGCCTTCTCGCTCCCTCCAAACCCAAGGGTCCCTGGGGGAGAAGATAAAGTGGTACTTGAGGAAGTTCACCAGCTTCCCTTGGGCATTCTAATTAATGAATTAAAATGCAGAAATGCTTCACAGCTTGTGTTCCCTGGCCACTTCCTACTGAAAAACCCCTTCAAAACCTCTGCCAGATCCATATGCATCCAAGTCAATACTGTATACCAAAATGTCAAAATGGACAATAGCAACTAAAAATAGGCAAAGACAGGAATTGACCTATAATATTTTTAAACTAGGAGGATGGCAAAGCTATATATAGTCAATACAGAAAAATGGGGTTTGTTGCTTAAATGAGGAAAACAAAAAGTGTGGCTGTTTAGCTCGATAACGGGCTTGAAGTAGGTATAATTTCAAAACCGGTAACCTTTGTTGGGCACTGCACCTTTCTGCACTTCCCCCGGGGCCGTACACAGTGTGTGGGCTTCCCAGGGGAGCTGGGGGGCAAGAACGGATCATATCACAAAGGCGCTGGGGGGTTTTTACCCTCTTCTGTTTGCTATTTAGCCAAGCAGGGGAGAGGGGTGGAGGACAGGGCTCTGATTGCAGGCGCAGTTTGGGAGCAGGATCAGGCAGCGGCTGCTGCCTGGCTCTCTGGGCCATGGAGCAACGTGTAAGGTGGCTCTTGACTTCTCCTTTTGCTCTCCAGTTTGTGCTGGAAACCTGCTGCCCAGTCTGCTCCTGAGAGGGGACAAGGAGATATGAGCAAGTCAAGGCTGCTGCTCCCTCTGCCGACTCCGGCTGAGAGCGAGAGGCTCAGCCCGGGGCGAGCTCCTGGGCTGGGGTCCCAACTGGTACCTGTGCCCAACCCCACCACCAGCATCTCCGAGGGTGGAAAGCCTGCTACCAGAAATGCTGCTTTGGTAAATATTTCAAAGAGCAGCGTAGCTCAGAAGTAGATGAATAAACAGGAAATAGGGGGTTGAGCAACTTGGGGGGGGGGAGTATGTATCTCTGTGACAAAATATGTGATTTTTACTAAAGAATATCTTGACGATAAAACATTCAGTTATGATCCAACCTTGACTCAAAGAAAACTTTGCCATTGAATTTAATGGGAACATGTTCATGGGAACATGTTCAAGTCTGTAATCTGCAACTAGAGCTCTTTGCTTCTTTTTTTCCTGCAGATCCCTTTAATCCTTTAGCAACCATGTGTATTTTCTAAAGAGGTTTTCTGTATGTCCCGAGGGTATAAAGTCACAATGGGAAAGAAGTGCTGCTTATAAACTGTGAGCAACTGCAATCTGCCTCCAGCTCTGTGGGTAACACCCTGTGGATATTTGCTCCTCGGAGATTAGAGGAACAAAGCAAGAAGAGAGCAGCGTTCCATTATGGTGGAGCATATAATATTGTGATTATTACTCATGCCCTCCGTCTAATTAATCATTTTGTGTGTTATTTGAAGGCAAACAGGGCCTTTGGTTCATTATCGCTTATACATACACAGAACTGGAGTCACTTCAGTGCTGTCAGACTTGGTTAATCCCTGCCTGGGTTTTGTACATGTCTGGGTATCTGAATCATGTACATGGCAAATGATCTACTAATATGTTTGCTCCACCAGTTTGTTCATATGGAGCCAAATATATGAAAGCATTCAAACTCCGGAAAGTGCAGATATGGTCCTAATGGACTTGACAAAGGCACCTAATGTTAAAGGTTGTGAAAAAAGGAGTTGCTGATGAAATGCTTTTTTTTTTTTTTTCTTTTAAAGTATTTTGTTTGTATTTCTTCTATTATTTATATTTTATCCTGCTCAATGTTTTGAACTGGGAGGCAGGAAAGGGGATCAGGAAAAGTCTGAACTCTATGAAAACAGAATTAATGTCAATTTAATTTAAAGCAGAGGGAAAGAGTGATTGCTGAAGATGGGTGTTTTGTGGTACCCAAGAATAGGAGCCAGACTATGAGCTGCAGCTCAGTCAGTACCAGAGTTACTGCCATGCTGCAGTGGTGGAATAAATCACAGCAGCCACCTGGTTATCCAGGTAGCTACAATGTGCAGTTATCCTGCCTGCCTGCTCCATTGGGGCAGCTGCCCTCATCCTGCCTTGCTGCATGGCAGCCTTTCTTATGCTGGTGCTCTGAAAATTTGGGCCGTGAATTTTAAAATTTAAAGAAGCTCCGTATCCTTTTCTTCTCTGCTCATCTGTATCAAGAACAGAGCCTGCTTTGAGGCTCTGCACTTGGAACACTTCACATTAAGACTGTAACATTTTGATTACAAGTGATATAAAATGCAGTTTGCTTTATTTCCTAATTAATGACAGTACATAAGGCAACAGTAAACTCAATTGCTTCCAACAGCTTTTTATATTCACTTGGAGGCATTTTCAGAAATATGACTCGTGTACCCAGCAAAATCTTTTCTTGACCAGATGTAGAAGGAAAGCACTTTTATTGGCTCCATGATAATATCACTAAAGAGGAAACAAGCTATAAAAATAAAGAAAACCCACACTGAATTTGAGAGTTGCTAAACTGAAAGATATAGAAACAAATACAGAGACGATAAGGCCTTTTACTGATAGTGGTGTCCTGTGTAAATAATGCAGACACACTGAATAAGTCCCTCTGCAGTGAGACTCATTAGAAACACATACATCGGCTCAGAGCAATTACTTTGATTGTTCCTCAGCTGCTTTTCACAATAAATGTCCACAGACCCACCAAGGTTGCGGCCATTTTGCTCACCGCACATCCTTGCAGATACATGCCCATACTGAAAACAGGTAAGTGCAATGTATTTCCCACTCAGGATCTTAGGCTCGTTGCTTTATAGATCAGCTTTCAGGAGAAGCTCTGGCCCAGGACAGTAGATTAAACAAGCCTCTTCAAACAGACAGAGAACGAGGCACCCACTTCCATAAGGAATGAGTATGGCCAAGGAATATATTGACCCATGGCTGTCTGGCACATACATCTTGTCTTGGGTTTGCATCTGCAAAGGGGTGGGATGCTCCTGAATTGCAATGAAATCCACGTAGACGTTGCCTCCCTAAACATCAAACCTGTTCACAAATGAGTCTAATTCACACTTTTTTGCTTCAAATTAAAGAAAAGGGACTTGTCTATGCATTGGCACTCCAAGAATTCAACAGTAAGTTTTGAGAGATGGGATGTGTCTGTTTCCCTGGAGCATGGGGATGAAGGTGGGATTGCCATAATCTGTCCTGGAATTACAGGTGGGAGAGTTGCGTGTATCTGTGGAGTAACACGGGCATCAGGAGCTCAGCACCAAGGCGGGAAGCACCCAATAAGCGCAAAATTACGCCTCATGCCACCCAGACACAACAGCAGGGGCAAAAAAAATGGAGCAAGGGCAAATCATAAGAGTTTAGATGAAAGATATACTGGTGGGTGGCTCAGATCCACCAGCTGTTGTTTATTGCTTAGCGTCAAGTCATAGCCTGGGTGGTAAAGAGCTAATAAACAACCAGCATCATTTTGAGAGGTTGCAGCAGTGACAGTTGTTAGTTGTGGGATCGCATTCGGCAGCCTCTTCAACCGGCATAGTGCCCTAAGAAAAAAGTTGCTATCAGCTAATCAGAATCACCAACGATCTCCTTCTCAAGCTATCTGACTGGAAAATAAGAGCTACGCACTGTTATTGTGTGCAGAACAACAGGACAGGCTGCATGCCTCATTTAAATAAAAGAAGTATAAAATTCAGGTGTTGGTCATGCAAACAGCTTTATTAAAGGAAAATTGAAATATTTTGAATTGTCATCCTTCTTAGATAAAAGCCCAGCACCTCAACTTGCAGAGGTATAGCGCAAGTACCCACGCTGCAAACCATGTTTCTCCTATGGGAGCTGCAAGAAGTCTAGAGAAGTGTTTGGCTGAAGTCAGGAATGAAAGCTAAATTTCCTAAAGTAAATTTTCTTTTTTTTCCCTTGGTTTTAAATATTTTGACTGGGGAAGGTCCAATGAAAGGACAAAACAAATGAGCATGGGAGACTACAGCCTTTGGCAGCATGATAGAAGCGTAATGTAATAATAAAAGGAAGCTGAAAGCCAGTCAGAGTGAAAATACATACATTGAGGACGCTTTTGCCTTTGTATTTGTACTGCACATCGGTAGTCTGAAGGTAAGGAGGTGGGTAAATGATACCCAACAAGCAGAAAGACTAAAGCTGACTCGCAGCCATAAAATTCCATGGTAGCATGGGGAAAGATGGGCAGTGAGAGTCAAGACTGAGCAAGACACGAAATAGATTTGCATATCACCATTCCTAAGTGACAATAACCCCCATTTCCCTCCTCTTGGTGTCACAAGTTTCCTCTTCTCTATGCAAGTTTTACAGAGGGATTGGACAAAGCCAGCCCAAAGCCTTTCTCTAGCAGAAGCGGGGCCGTTGCTAAACGTCCAGCTTCTGAAGGCTACTCTTACTCTGTCATGACCATCCTGCTGTGGCAATGGAAAGAAGGACATCTCCTTTGGCAAGGCTGGAAATTGGGACCCCAGGAACAGGAAAGCATAAAAATATCTATGAAGAAAATTGAAGAGAAAGCAAAGAGATGTCTAGCATTTCCCGAGATCCCCTTCCTTTGCAACGGCGCAATCCTCGCAAATGAATCGGAACACGTATTTGCTCAAAAGAGTTAATCTTTATTAACAGCCCCAGAATGCCCTTCAGCTGGTGTACAATCTGGTTCAAAGGTTTTGAAGAAAAACAACATACCATAAACCAAAGGGCAATGCTAATTGGAAGCAATGTAATTTCTCTGAAAACAGCAATACCTTTCTGTGGGTTAATAACGGGAAATTAAATTTCATGTATGTTAGCATAACGTGTCATAAAACACCAGGTGAATAAGGGGCACAGGCAATAAGGGCAAGGGTTTGGAGCACACACAGTCACTGCCTGACAGCAACCCCTGTTCCTTGGTCAGAGTTAGTATTCCCAAAGGATTAGTCTTCAGCCTTGACCCCACTGGTTGAAGGAAACAGTTTGCACAACGTGGCTCCTGTTGCTGCTTTGGTGGTGGAATAAGGGCGGTGGAATAAGGAAGGACATAAATTCAGCTGTTCCCAGAAGAAGCATTGTGCTGCTCGTGTCCTGGCACACGGACCTGGGGCAGCACCAAAGGGTTGCTGTGACTTGTCCTTCCAGTTTGATGTTCCCCCAGTCCAGTGCTCACAGGTCACTGGTGCTTCACAGGACCTTGCCTTCCGCACTGGATACACAAATGAAAGACTAGTCTTAAAAAATGAATAGAGTTTCAATGTTAAAATGTCATGAAGTGGAGAGTGGGTACAAGTGCATGCTGGGACTGAGTTTGCTGATGATGGCATTGCCTGAAATGGAAACTCGGCTAATATTTGGACTGCAGGGCGTGTGTCTCTTATAAGGAAATGGCTTAATCTGGAAAAGGAGGCAGAAACACAAGGTCAGATCCTCTCTCTTCTGCCCTCATTTCCTCTTCTGGCTGCGCTGGCTGCCCAGACAGTGCAGAGGAGTTAAGAGTCTGATGTCTCTGAGACCGGTCCCTGGGATGTCTCTCACCAGGGATTCCTGCAGCGCGAACCCCCAGCCCAGGGTGTACTGGCAGCTGCAAGGGCTGGACGCTGGGCAGGGATGCCGGAGCACCTCTAGTTCGGTGACGTCTTGCAGGTAGTACGGTCCTGAGGAGATGGATCCTGCCCAGAAGTTGTCTTGACCCTGCACGATATAATGAAGTCATCTACCAACCCAGCCAGACTGATCACAACATTTAGTTGGAGATACCATCGTAGACCATCTGCTCTCCTGGGAGCTCGGTCGTGAATAAACAGAGATGTGGCCTCAGGCATTTATTGTGTCTGTGACGGCACTCCTTCCACCTGGAAAGCCCACACCTCTGCTTCTTAACACACTAGAGAAACTTTTGCTGTTATTTGCTTTACTTCCAGCTATTGATAGTTAAGATGAAGGGTGGGAAAGCCTGAAAGCCAACATACATCTGGGCAAGAGAAAAAGCTCTCCATCTACAGCATGGGCTGCAGAAAGGACGGTGACAACCAAGTGGCCCCGAGGAGGGACGGCTCTTTGTGGCCGCGAACCATAAGCTCTGCTCATAGGGAGCTGCTGCTCGGGGTCTATTTTAAATTTGCCTGTCGCTGTGTTTGTGAGACTTTTTGTCTGTAGGCCTCTCTCCCACTGAACCCATCCATCACCGGCGCTGACAGAGGTTCCTGCTGCCCGAAACGGCCAGGAAGACTCGGTGGAGCCAGAACCTCAGGGGTCAAGTCCAGGTTGTCGTGTCTGAGCGAACGCTGCTCAGGATACGCGTGGCCCGACGTCATGTTTGGAAGGCAGCGGAGGACCGAGAGGGAGGAGTAGGAAGAATAGGATGTAATCTTTCATCCTGCAAGCAAGCATGCGGGATGGGAATATTTCTTCTTGCTGCTGCCGGGGCTCTGGCCCCGAGCGGGTGGAGGAAGGGAGTCCCCAGCCCAGGCAGAGAGCGGCCGCTGTCTCTGCAGCCCTGGCACCGCTCTCCTGAGAATCTGCTCGCTATTTCTGGCTGCAGGAAAAATATAAAGGCAAAAAATGTCAGGGACATTGTGCTGAACTCAGTGGTGCTTCTTGTGCGGATGAAGAAATAGAAGACCTAGAAGAACAAATGCACCACAGTCACAGTCCAGTGTGGATGTGTGAGCTGAGGAGGAAGGCTATGTGCATGGCATTGAGCTGATGGACAAAGGCATGAGCTCAGGGTACCCCAGGGCAGCTGCCTCCCAGCTCACCCTGTAAAGCAGGTGATGGATGTACTGGGCTTCCTTCTTCTCCAGGGTACTATCACCATCTTCCTCTTTGCTCTCACCAGCAATCCCAGCAGCACCAGTACCGTGACTAAGTAATATGTGCAGCTGGTTTTACCCAGAGCTATTGCCCAAAGCTCCCTGCACCATGTCCTCCAGTGCTCCCAGTGCCAACGCTCAACTGGTCCAGCCTGGCAGCCCTTATTCACCTGCCAGCGTCACCCACAAAACCTCATGTTTCCCTCATGGGTTGGGAGTATTGCACTGGGGCTGAGCCCCCAGCACACGGCTGCTTCCATGGGCTACCCATGGTGGATGAAAAGCTGGCCATGACCCAGCAGCATGCACTTGCAGCCCAGAAAGCCAACCGTATGCTGGGCTGCATCAAGAGAAGCGTGACCAGCAGGTCGAGGGAGGTGATTCTCTCCCTCTACTCCGCTGTCGTGAGACCCCACGTGCAGTACTGCATTCAGCTCTGGGGCCCCCACCATAAGAAGGACATGGACCTGTTGGAGCGAGTCCAGAGGAGGCACACCAGGGTGATCAGAGGGCTGGAGCACCTCTCCTGTGAGGGCAGGCTGAGAGAGTTGGGGTTGTTCAGCCTGGAGAAGAGAAGGCTCCAGGGAGACCTTCTAGCAGCCTGCCAGTACCTAAAGGGGGCCTGCAGGAAAGCCGGAGAGGGACTTTTTACAAGGGCATGTAGTGACAGGGCAAGGGGTAATGGCTTTAAACTGAAAGAGGGTAGATTTAGATTAGATGTAAGGAAGAAGCTCTTCACTGTGAGGGTGGTGAGGCCCTGGAAGAGGTTGCCCAGAGAGGCTGTGGATGCCCCATCCCTGAAAGTGTTCAAGGCCAGGCTGGATGGGGCTTTGAGCAACCTGGTCTAGTGGAAGGTGTCCCTGCCCAGGGACAGGGTGCTTGGACCAGGATGCCCTTTAAAGGTGCCTTCCAACCCAAACTATTCTATGATTCTATGATTCTCTACTCCAGATAACGGGGACTGCACCACAGGCCACCTCAGCACTCCCACTTCATGTCAGGCAAACCCCCAAAAGTGACCCTTACTCAACACAGTGGGACAATGGCCCCAGGAATGGGCACCCACAGAGCTTCCCTTGGGCGGGCGCTGGAGATTCCCCACTGAGCAGTGACAACGGGCACCCTGGTCATAACCGACTCTCAAATTGCAATTTATTCAGTCCCGTCTCCCTGGAAGAATTCACCCCGCACCGTACCCCCTCAGCAGCCACAGGGCTGCCTCCTGCCCCAGGAGCAGCCCCAGCCAGCGCGCACAGAGGAGCAAGCACCCAGTCACACTCACATTGTTTCAACACATTTACTTAATTAGTTTATCAAGAAATGTGTTTGGCCTCGTCTGATACTCGGGAAATGCTGTCTGTCATTTGCAGGCATCCTGCTGGGCCCCGGGGAGCTGACAGACCCTGGCTCCTTCCTATCTCTCCTTAACTCCATTTGCTGGGCCTATTTCCCATTTTTTTTTTTTTTTTTCCATGTAGCACTCCCTCACCATTTTGGGATTAAAGTAATAGATAACGACATTATGCCTAAAAGAAGACCATGACAGGTAGAGGAACAATGTGAGTAAGGACTGGGAATAGTATTTGGAAAAATGTTAAATGCTTGAAAGTGTAGGAACTTGAAATATTTTTTTATACCCTTCCAGCTAAATTCTCTGCAGATTGGAGCTACTTCATAGAAGTGACGATGAATGAAAAATGACTAATTATACATAAAATATTCATTCTGCACTTCCCTTTGTGGAGCAGAGGATGCTCCATCAATGCTATGTGGCCCAAACGAGAGGTGGGCATTACCCCCACCCACCCCCAGCTGTAGCACATCCATCAGCAATTGCCCAAAGTTTTCCTTTGCAATCATCTCCCTCTAACAAAGCCTGTTTCAATGAGGATGGGCCAGATCTGGATAGCACCTCTTTAAGAGCAAGAAGGATGTCCCTCAGCCTCAGCTGGAGAGGCTGAGGTTATTTGGGTGCTTGGTTGGTGGACAGGGGAGGTGAAGGCACTGCTGGTCCCGGGTGGGCTCAGGTAAGCAGCAGCCACCCTCGATGCTGTAGCATTTACCCTGTGTGAGTAGTTGCTCCTCTCTTGGCATGCAGCAAATGAGGTTCAAAGTCCAAGCAAGTCCAGAACAAGTGAGAGCCACGGACCTGCTCCTGGCTGGGCTCCCTGCAGACGCCATCTGCGTTAAATTGTATGTTGTCTCAGGGATGTGGCTTCAGGGTCTGAAGTAACCTTGGCTTCTGCCTGAGGTGCTTCATTCATCAGTGGAGAGGCTTGAAATCTTCTCCCTCCCTCAGTGAGGCTTGGATCTGAGACCT
This sequence comes from Aquila chrysaetos chrysaetos, assembly GCF_900496995.4. Lineage (NCBI taxonomy): Eukaryota > Metazoa > Chordata > Aves > Accipitriformes > Accipitridae > Aquila > Aquila chrysaetos. The sequence goes on from NC_044006.1 coordinate 3,805,337, forward strand.
CTCCGTTCCTGTTCCCAAATTGCTGATGAGGACATGCCACTTACAGGGTTTCTGTGCTCAAGTTTGGCAGGACATGACCCAGAGGAGCCCACCTATTCAGCTTCACCTGCAGCTATTTATCTGCATATGGGATTATTGGGGTGATGCAGGCAGTCATGGCTGCTTTATTAGCTGAAAACCAGCTTTGCTGTGATAACAGCTGAGCGTTTTCAGGGGGTTATTTCTATTCTAGCCCTTCCCATGGCTCCTGATGACAGTCAGGTATCTCATTTTGTTTCCTCTTGCTTCGTAATCCTCTTCCATTAACTTAAATTAATAACGTGGGGGTTTTTGGTAGGTAAAACATAATCACAGGACTCTCATCGATTCTCCTCTCAAAGCCATGTTAACTACCAGCTAGCAGACAGTGAGGAAGCCAGCACTTGTGGGTGCTAACGAACTGCATCTGGTCTTCTGGTCTCTAACAGCCAGTCAATTACTGTTTGGCAAAGTCCCATGGTGTCCTAACCAATGTTTCATGGGCTTAATGTCTCTTATTCAACTCCATTCATGTCTCAGACCCAACAAGCTGGAGTCAGACTTGTGATGCTTACACAGCCGTCAGCTTGTTACCTGGCATTGGTACCACGAGAACAACTTACTGCTCTGGGCATGGCTGGGGCAAAAGGGGCCTGAAGAGGGTGACTCAAAAAACAGTTTTCAATTTGGTGGGCTTGGTGCAGATATGTCTATTCTGACATGAAAATCTAAAGATGAGATTACATTACGCAAGCTGCAGAAGAAAAACAATACTATGGCTTTTTCCTCCTGATAGTCGTTATTCTTTGTTAAGTTAAGCAAAAATAGCTCAGGTGGGGGAAAAAAAAAACTTATTCTGTTCAATGCCTGGAAGGGAAACACAGGAGGCATTTTCAGACTAGTTCTCTCTTCCTAAACAATATTTCCCCTAGAGGAGTCAAGGTTTACCTGTGTAGGCATGCCATGCTATAGCATCAGAGACCTGTCAGCCATCACGTAACCAGTAACGTTTTGGTCTCCGTGCAGGCAGGTTGCTGCTCCAGCAGAGCCAGCGCCAGGGAAAGGCAGGAGAGCTCAGCATAGACCTACAGCTTCGATATGTATGCTTCAAAAATCCCGTGAGTACTTCTGATGATCCTAAAGGTGTTTTCCTTATCTTTACAGTATTACTTGGAGCTCAGCTGTGTGGCTGAATCGTGTCACCTAAACAAGCCACTGTAGTATCTGCTGAACAGCAGCAAAGGTCTGGGTGTGCTGTCAGCCCAATGCCAATGCTAAATGGCTGTCCATCGCTGGTGGGGTGGAGAAAAAAAAAAATCTTCAACTGCTGCTGTTAAATTCTTCTTTGCACTGACGGGACCACTGTGTGATAACTCAATGTGTAATGGCAGCTCTGTCGTCTTCAGTGTGTCTAATCCCCCCTGCTCACGTTGACACTTGTGCATCGTGGTTGTGCAACCCTGCTTGCATCAGTGAGCTAGAACTGTGGTTTATCCCCTCTGTCCTAAATCAGACAGGAGATACTGTAACTCATCCACCTGGAAAGTGATGTCTTTCTCTTCCCTTAAGGTTGATGTATTTCCACTTTTCCTTGTTGGGATTAGGAGAAGCGTGCTCGCAGGCTCCCGTTATCGTAGTGGAGGCAACGTGGGATGGAGCGAGGGCAGGTGGTGTTGAGTGATCTTTGCCAGGTACCCAGCTGGCATTGCCAAAGCACGCGGGGTTTTCCTCCGAATGCTTCCACCGCAGGAGAAACATGTCTTCTGCTGCCAAGGGTATGGGAATGTCACTTAACTTAGGGAAAGCACACCACTGCAGTATGACAGCCACTTCACCGGTCAGTCCAGCAACGCTCTGTAAAAACAAAAGGTTGCGTGCTCCGTGCCAGAAGGACTATCTTCACTTGCAGTGAAGTACATCAGATGTCTGGCAATTTCAGGGAGCCTTTCTCAATAAAAACAGGAGGAAATGGGAGTCATGAGTTACATAGCAGTGTCCTCTATAGTTCAAGGCATGTTGGCTAAATATATGTCACATTCCTATAGCTCTTCTTAGGATATATGTTGTACGAGCTTTACCCAAAGTCTGCTTTCCTTCCCCATCAAAAGACCCTTCTAGGTCCAAAGCTATCTGAGCCACTTACATCCTGGATTTCTTTCGTTTTGCTTTTTTGACAAGTGAATAAAGGTGGGTGCTTGTTTGTCAGATGTCACTTAAAATATAACACCATTCCTTTGACCTACTTCTATGTGCTTCTCTCCCTATCACAATATGCTTTAAAAACCGTGGCATAAGACAAAGGAATCTTGTTTCCATTTTACCAGTAGAAAACTTGTGCATTCCTGGTCCAAAATCTCAGAGCAAGCCTATGGAGGGGTGGAAATGGAGAGGCACTGAAGAAACATTAGCTCTTGGTCACAGGTCTTCAGAAAAATAAGTTAATAGTTGGAGCAAGTTGGCACTTCCACTGTCCAAAAAAAGATGGAAAGTACATGAAAGCATCGCTAAACTTTCCTATAGATCTAAGTCCAACACATTAGCTCTCTGAGTAGCTGCATAGCTCTGAAAAAGAGTTCCTCTTTAGGTAGAGGGACTTAGTTCTCACTAGAAAATTTCAATGCATATTGTCCAATCTAACTCCCACTGCAGCCTTTTCATTGAGCTCAGTGAAATTTAGACTGGTCTAAGCACTGTTTAAGCACTTGCTTAATTTCAGGACACAGTCTAAATCCATCCAGGGCTCTGCTGTGCTCTAAGCAATGTTTGAAGAGTAAATGCTGGTGCCCTTGAGAAGGCAACCAGAGCTCTGTGCTTGTGTACTCACAAGTCCTGAAGACCTCTGCACGCTCTGCCTGTGTTGCCGATTTCTTACCTACTGGTCACGCTCCCCTGTCCCAGAGGGATGGCCTTTAGATATCAAAGCTCGATTCTGCTCTGGAGTGGCTGGTAACATCACTCTTGTTCCTCTCTTGTTCCCACGGGCTGGAGAATGCAGATTTCACAGATGCATCCTAAGCTATATTTGAAGGAATCCCTTCCTTTACTGAAGGTCCATGCCTGCATCACATTAACAATAGTGTGGTGTCCACAAGGCCACGCTGGCCTGCCAAACATCACACAAATACAGCGTGAGTCACTTGCCAGCACTGACACTCAGTATAAATACTCATTGCTGAAGAATAAATAACCCCTCTCCTTAGAAAGGGTCCTAAGCTTCGTTAGGTGGCACATGAGTTAAGAACACAAGAACCTGTCCCCAAAGCTCTGAATATGTGCTTAATTAAGTATGTAACTAAGTGACAGTATGGGTATAACATACATATGACTTGGAAACATAAAGTTCTTACTTGTCTTTTCCTATATTCCCTCCAAATGGCTTAGGGAGACCACCTGGATTGCGTTACTTGCTGAAGTACTAGGAAGCACATAAGCATATATCAACCTCATTCCCAACTCCACTAAGCAAGTACTTGAAGGACAGTTAATTAAAACACTTCAGAGGATCTAGTAATCCGGACTGGGATTAAGAAAGGACCACTGGTCTGCCACGCTGTGCTAGAAGGGCTGTTTTTTTGCTAACAATATTCCAGATTTCCCAAGGCTGTCATACCGTCAAACGCCGCCGTGATCTGTGAGTCTTTATTCCTAGATAAAGATGTGAACTCCCGGCTCTTGTCACAGATAACAGCACAAAGCATTACAACGGCAATACAAAGACTTAAAACTCAGCTTCAAATACCCGGCCATTTGTTACTGTCCTCAGTGCAGCTGCTGTGGCAGGCTGCTGCAGGTTGTTCACAACTGGGAGAACTGAGCTGTGAGAGCTCATCTTTATGTCCTCTGGTTCCTTACGGGTTTTTATCCTTCTGTGTTGCTGGGCCAGTGCCTCAGTACCTGCCATCAGCTGCTGTGGGGCTGCTAAAGGCTCGTTACAAAGTGAGGATGGGTAGCCTTGAGGTTCTTCATGCCAAAAATGTCAAAATTTCTCAGCTGTGGCCCCACGGAACCTCATTGTTGCCATTTGACTCTTTAAGTGCTGGCACAGCAGGACTGGGTGCATATCAGAGGCTTTGTGCTGCTGGGACCGGGAACTGGTCCATGGGTTTCAGTCTTGTTGCATTGAAGGTCAAGAGTTGAGATCTCATTTTCCTGTTGCAAGTGTCTGACCCATCTCCACTGGCAACCTGTAACTCTGGTTCACTTGCTACATCATAGGAAAGTTCTCCAAAAAAGCGTGCTTTTATAAGAAACCCTGTTCTGAAATGATAAGTTGTTCAATGAAGACAGATCCAGAGTCTTCCACTTATAATGGTAATGAGTATAAAGTAATTTAAAATTATCTTTAGAGTGCTACACAGCAAAAGTTACATCTTCTGAAAGTGCTGTCATTCCTTCAAGTAGAGTTGCCCCAACTCTGGGCTGATGTAGCTGATTTGGGGGAACTATTTGAATTACCGATGATGTATTGCATTGCCTGCTTAGAGCTAGAAAAGCTCGTTGTACATCTGTCCCTGGTGGAAAACACTTAAAAAAAAAAAATTCTCTGCTCTCCTGTGTTGCAAGTGACGTTTTCCAAGGAGGTGGAGGCTGGTACTATGGTGGTCTCCAGCATCCTCCTTTCGCTCAGCCCACCACCGGTGCCCGTGACCAGGCAGGGACCGGCAGCGCCTGCCTGAGGCAGGGCTGGGATTGGGATCCCCAGTGCGGGGCCGCGACCGGGCTCCCATTGTTCCTGGCCTGCCAGACAAAGGGTTAAGTAAATGTTTGGAGAAGATAAGGTGCCCTGTTGACAAGCAGCAGGCTCCAGCGGTCTCAGCAGGATCTCTCCCAGCGGTGATAAATGGGGAGGTTTTCAAAGTGGGATCAGCAGACGCCATGGAGAGGGCGGTTGCTGATGCCGTGATTGGCAGCGGGGAAGGAATCTGAAGGTGTTTAATGATCCCACACTCTGCCGCAGCTTTTTTAAAGACTCTGTGTCTAGCCAGAGGAAAATCCTCTATCAGCCGCAGAGGCTCGCACTCCCGGATCTTTTTGTTGTTGTTGCTTTTTTTTTTTTTTTTTTCTCCCACTAAAACATGGGAACATCCACTGAAAGGGATCCTGATAAGGACCCTCTGGGATTCCTCATCCTTTCATATCGGTTTTGTCCCTTTTAATTTTCTCTTTGAAGTGTCCTGTGTATAGTAGGTGGACTGTTTTATTTGGCTAACTTTAGTCAGGAGCTGTGTTTTGGGGAAAATAGTGTGTATTAAACTAATAAGGTGGTTTTTTTCTTCTCCACTTAGCTGTATTATTCCAATTACTGACTTGGCATTCCTTTGCTATAGTAAATATATAGTCAAATGGCATCAAGGGTAAAACCCTCGGAAGGATTTGAACCCCTGATGTGACATTATTGGGTATGCAGACCATTAAAGGGTTTTCCTCCTGTAAATAGAGCCCAAAAGCTGTCTGAAGGGCTGAACACCAAATACTTTTTTTCCAGATAGATGAAATATTTTCTGTCCTCATCTCTGGCCAAAAGCTACCCTGGGTGCTAGGAAAAGCTGCGGAGGTGGTGTGGGAAATAGGGTAGAGCAGTTGGGTCTGGGAGAATGAAGCTTTGCCATGTGCATTCATGGGCGGCCTCTCAAATCAGGATTTTGGACAGTGGTATTCCCTGCAGAGGGAGAAATGGGTATAAAATGCTGCCTGGTCCAATCTACACCTGATTTACACCGAGAGGAGTGAGCTGGCTGGGAAAGCTGCTGGAAAACAGGGATCCAGGCACAGGGAGTGAGCTCATCCTTTGGGCCAACCTCATCCTGGAAGGACTGGGATGGGTGGATGAGTCTTTTTGGGGGGGGAGAAAGCAGCCTGGCCGGTGCTGCCACTGCTGAGCTGGGTGGGCTGGAGGGAGCGAGGGATGGGAGGCTGCTCCGCCGGGCAAAGATGAAAGAAGCCGGGTATAACCCAGCAAAGGGCCAAATGAGTCGGGACATGAAAAGCAGCGGAAAGTATCTGAAGAATGTAAACACCAAGGTGGAAGAGGAATTATTGAGCATGTTATGGGCTTGGAACTAGGTGCGAGGGGATGAAACAACAAGGAAAACTCACCCTTCCTAGCAGGAAAGCCTTGCTAGCGGCTAAGTCTGAAGGTGAAGAGGAAAAAAAAAAAAAAAATGGTTTCAGCAAAGCAGCTCTAGAAGTCTCCTTGTCTGGAGGTGGGAGGTTGCTGGGGCAGGGGGGCAATTGGAGCCGCTCGCTTGCGGCGTGCATCCGCGCTCTTTGCTGCACCGCAGCCTCCTCCAGCCACGCCGGGGCCGAGCCCGGGCTGCGAGCCAAGGGGGGGTCACGCCGAGAACAAATAGGATTTACTGATCGTAAGAGGGGAATGCGAAATGCCCGGAGGAATTTTGATTGAAATTTTATAACTTAAAGAAAAATCTTTTGCAGATAAATCAGGAGGTCGTTTAATAAACAGTTTGAGAGATTAGTATTGAAACAAATCCCAGTTAAGTCTCAGCAGAGGAGCGGGTAAGGGAAGACCACTGCGGCTAAAGGACTTCAGGGGTATTACAGGCACTAAACAGAAGGCTTTCCAAAAATATAAACAATCTGGGGAGGGGGCAGATTGGGAAACCCGTAAAAATAAGCAGAACCACATTAAAAGGCTAAACAGTGGAGCAAAATCAAATATTGAACATGGGGCTGCGAGGGAGCTTTCAGCTCATGGTGTTGGCCAGACCTCTCCTACCCGGACAGGAGCCAAGGCCGGGTCCCCGGGGGTGCGTGGGGCTTGGGGGGGCACAGCCCGTGCCATGGTGGGGTCCTGGCGAGAAATGGCAGCCTGTAGCCACAGTGACCAGCATCCTTCTCCAGAGATCAGACATGAGATAACAGGGGAAAATATGCCTTTAATGAGCTTCCTAAATGCATTAGACACTAAGCAGATGTCTTCCACCCAAGATTTCCTAATATCTGAAGTAATAAAAGGGACCTGTAGCTAAAAGACCGCGTAGCAAAGCCCTGAAGTCCTGCGGGACACAGGGATCCAAAAATAGACAAACGATCTGGCGTGCAGGTGATTTACATGGAGCAAAAGCTGAGCTAGCAAAGTCTCGCTGTAAGCAACAAGCTACAAGACCAGGAACGGGTCTGCAGTCATCTCATCTGTCGGGACAAAAAATAAACCCGTTTCTACTACAGAAATCCCCACATTGGTCAATAATGTTGCTAAGAAAAGGAAAGGGGGTAGAGGCAGGGATTTTTCATTTGGGAAATAATTTGAAGCCAGAGTCTAAAACGAGCATGTAATATGTCTTCAGCGTCGCATCCCACTTTCTCCAGGGCACTTATGGAAGAGCAGGCACACTGCTCCCTGCCCAGGCTCCAGGTCTCTCGCCTGCCTGCGATGAAGCCACAGCAATTCCCAGGTGGATACACCAGGAGCTTCAGTTCAGAGCTGTCCATCGGCCACATTTGACTCTCCGCATACCCGTTACCAGCATCACTGTACCACATCACTTGCATCGGTGTGGGCAGCCCCTGTAATGAGTTGCTGTGCAAGAGGATCTGTCAGGAGCAGGAGCTCCTCAGCCAGGGTGGTGGAGGGAGCTGGGCGCTGATGCTGAAGGCATAGGCAGGTTTCCATGGGTGATGGCTGGCAGAGGATCAGGGTGTCCACCTGGAGCTGGTGGCATCCTCAGGTATCACTGTTATATCTGCCAGGACCCATCCAGATGAAGCAGCGTTGGTCCATGCAGCTCATCTTTTGAGAATCGATTTTGCAACCGTGCCACCTGGACTCGAGCGACCAGCCCTAGTCCAAAACACTCAGCCCTGAAGGAGGATCTGGGTGATCCACGGTCCTTTCAAAGCAAGGTGTGCTTCGGCTACCAGCAGAAGTAAAGGGAGATGTCCTGCCCTTGGGTGATGTGACACCTGCTGAGGGGAAACTGAGGCAGGGGCAGGAGGGGACTGCAGAGAGTGACGGAGCTGAAACCAGGAGGAGGTGGTGCCTCCATCCTGGTCCTCTGGTTGATGGTCCCCATCGGCTGTGCAGTGACAGACCCCGTAGGTGCTTATTGAGGACCTATTTTTAATCACCTTTCCACTGGCTTTTCGCAACGCCCCGTTCACACTTGCTCTGTGAAAAAGGATGTCAGAGCAGATTAACAGCTGGTTCCTGCCTGCTCCGACAGCTCTGACAATGCGTCCCTTCTCCTCAAGGTGACAGGAACATGCAGCTGCCTAATGGGTACAGAAGTGTCTATTCTTTCCCAGTGACATTTATTGTGAAATATCTGAGTGGGACTGAGAGACATGCAAGGCTTTCCCTCCCTTATCAGGCGACCCTGGTCAGTGTCCTGCTGTCAAGGACTAAAGTAATTTATGTCAGAGCTGCAAGTGTTTACTTATCTGCCCCAGCGCCCGGCTCGGCCGAAAGCAGCCAGACTGGCTCCGGTGGGGCTCACCAGCCTTTTCCTGCCGGTGGGAAAAACTGGGTGCCGGCCCCATCCCAGCCAGCCGGGGCAGGAGGGGCGAAGCGGGACAGCCGAAAACCTTCCCGCAGCTCTGGTGCAGGGAGACGGCAGCGGCACGGATGTGAAAGGCAGAGCTGTGCCGGCCAGAATTGACATCCCAGGGCAGATGGGACTAAAGCAAAGCCTGAGCTGCAGCATGGGGCATCTACGCAGGCGGCAGGGGATGAGGTGTGAATTTAGAGAGGGTTTTGCCGGGCAGAGCGGAGCAGCGTCCAGCCCGCGGAGGCTGCGGCAAGTCTGTGCTGTGGTTTCCCAAGGCATCATACCTGGGAGCCCACAGAAAGCACTGGGGAAGGGTGGGACATCTGTTCAACAGCTTAGTACCCTCCTGGTTTCTCATCTTATGGACCTCTGGGGTTTTACTGAGTCGGTGTTTGTAAGGGCAGAGGGGCTCCAGAGAGGCAGAGCTGTTCAGGGTACAGGGGCAGCCCAATACTGGGGACCTCCGGCTCCATAGCAGCTTGGCAAGAGCATCCCAAACTCCCGCGAGCCTCGTGAGTGGCTTTAAAGGACTTCTCCAGTGCTTCTGTCTTGTGTCATGACAAAAAGCGGAGCCTTTAGTGCATCTGGCCTTGAGACTCTACAACTTTCCTTTAGATTTGGTTCCAAAACTCTCTAGTTTTATAAAGCAGCGCAATTATCCCAGCGGTCCTCCCCCACCACTGGCCACCATGCGTCATCCCAAACAGGGGGACAACTTTCATCTCATCTGGAATTGCACATCCTTCATGGCACAGGAGAGATGAACACGGGCCTGATAGCTCTGCTCCCGCGGGTGACTCCTTCCTGATGTATGTGCCCAGAGATAAATATTAAGCGGCAGTAGTTTCCTCTGCGAAGCTCACAAGCTCTTATTGTCGGGCCGGGAAACCTTTAACCAGTTGGGATGTTGCGAACAATAGATTAAAGGAGACAGACTATCTCTTGCTAAATGAGCTGTTATTCTAAATTAGCTTTTTTTTTTTCCAACCCAGGGGACTCCTCAGAAAAAAATATTCCACTGACATTGTATTTCTCTTGACAAATATTTTTCTGAGCTGTCTTCTCTTCCCACCCAGCGGGCCATGATCAAAGGGCTGGTCCTGCACCGGGGAGGAGCTGTGAGTGCTTGGGGTGGCTGTGGGGCCCCGGTCCTGTGCTCCCATCCCTGCCCAGTGGCACTGTCCCGAACGCTGAGGGACCCTGTGTACGCTCTGATATTGCAGCAATGCAAAATCCTCCGGTGATGCTCTTTGGGGAAGGAGTTGTGTGGCCATCACGGTGTCATCGGTCCCCTACCCTGCTCCCGCTTGCAGACGCGTAGCAGCTTGGGAGAGATGGGTGCAAGAAGGAGGTTGCACCCTTTGGGCCACCACCACTTCCCTGTAAGTCAGGCCAGAGCCATGGCATGGCTCCCCAGTGACCCGTGTCCTAAAAGCAGCTCCTCAGCCCCAGGCTGCCTGATTTTCTGCCGGCGTGGGGACCGGGCAGGGCTGTGGGACATGCTCACCCCAGGAGCGATGCCAGAGGGACGGCAGAGCGAGGGAGGCTGCAAACACCTCCGCAAGGTGCCTTTCACCTGGGAGAAAAAAGTGCGTCTGCGGCAGGCAGAGCGGGAGCCTGACGTCTGCTCGGCTCTTTTTTCCCCCCACCCCCAAATACCAGGAGATTTCTTAAGTGCAGTCTGATCCTATGAAGTGTAACGCCTCATATTTCTCGGTCGAAACCCTGAGCATGGCAGACAATAACACACAACCCCAACGCTCGTCCCTCCGTGCTCTCGCAGGGGCTCGTATGCAAAAGTACAAAAGCCTCGCTTAAAATCAGATATTTATTATGCCTTTGATGTTCCATAAGAACAGTTGTGGCTTCTGCTTAGTCTCCGACGTCCGATTGACAATTGTTTATTAGTTTTAAAATAGCTGAAATTCATGTCAAACATTCCGCATGTTAGAAAAATGTTTATGAAGTGTTATCATAGTTTATTTAACTGTGAATGTTTAGGAAACCGGCGTAAAATATAATGGACCACACAAGGCTCCGAGCAGCCTAACGACGGTAGGCACGTTTTATGGACCACGGGGAAGAGCGATGCCACCTTCAGCCTTGTGGAGAGTCCAGTTGCGTAAAATGGTGTCCAGGTAGGCTGTTATGGCATCAGGAGACCGCGAGAACAGGGTTTTGGTTTATTTTAAGGACATTCCTCCTAAAAAGTTTACTAGAGCAATGCTCACAATTGCAATTTTTGCCCAATTGGATTGAGTATAGGTTTTAAATCCAGGGAGGGAGGGATCTCTTCTTGTGAGTGATGAAGGTTTGCTGACGGACATTGAGTGCCCTGACAGAGATTTCAGATGCAGGGCATTAATATTCATGCATCATGAATAGTTACACTACACAAGCATAATCTACTCTGCATTAATATTTATGGTGTCCAAGATACTGCAAATTTGGCTCTATATTTGGGGAAAAGATGTCTTTCTAACAGGTTTGAATGAAATTTTAGTCCTTCTTTCTCCAGAGCTGTAATTTCCAGCCTGGGGGTGTGCTGGCAGCTGACCGTGCAGCCAAACTCTCTCTACGTGGTCCTTCGTGTTCGGCTGAAGCTGGGCAGGCAGCATCCTCCAAAAGTGAGATACCCCATGCAATCTGTGTGAGCAGTGTGCATCCTTTTTGGACCTTACCGCTCTGCAGCAAAACCTCTTCACCTTTAAGGAATCAGAAGTGCAGATAAATATCTAGAAGACAAGTATTAAATCAGTAAATGATCGCAAGCTGGCTCAGGAGCATCCCAGTGCCCTGATGCCGTTCAGGACCCCTGGATGTTAATGCCAGTGAAATATATAGTAGAACCATCCCTATAAGCAATGACCATCAACAACTGCTTGCCATTGATAGTTGCATATGGGAGATCAGATTTTAGAAATTCCCTGGTTTTGTGAGGTTTGCCTTGAAACCTGCGGTTTTAGCAGTAGGACAGGGGAAGAAAATGCCAAGTTATTCTTCCCAGCAGCTGACAGAGAAATGGAACAATAGGAAGGGATATTTTAGTCATTGAGTTAAAATGTTTTTTTCCCCTGATAAAAATGAACTCGTGGGTCTCTATTATTCCTGAGTGCAGATGGACCCAGGAAGACTGGCCACAGACTCAGAGGTCTTTATTCTGTGGCTTTAAACCATCAGTTCTGCAAAGACGCTCTGATGCTGTGAGCTCTTCCTAGGACATTTCTCCAACACCAAAATAAAAAGTGAACGATCTGCACCCAGATTAATCGCTTTGGTCTCTAACATTTGAATTTGACAGCAAAGTGTTGTTTCTTTCCTTGAATTTATTTTTGACCATTGGCACACAAGTGGATCTGGTTTAAATAGCTTTGCTTGCCTGCTGTTTTACAATGCGACATTACTTTGTGCCTGTATCTCTGACCTCTGGGGACTGATTTTGTTTCCATTTAATAAAAAAGCCCACTGGTTTCTGTGGGTGCAGAATAGGTAGAGGGAAGGATTCACACACGGGGTTTGTGGGGACCCCCGGCTCAGCACGGCAGGATCACTGCCCTCGGTCACTGCTGGCACCACCAAAGGTACCAGCACTTTACTTCTGCCCTCTTGCCATTCCTGTCACCTTCATCTGAACATTTTTTCCCCTCCAATCATAAAATTTCCACTTTTAATATTTTAAACTCTTATTTCTCATAAAACCCCCAAGTATGAAAATTTCTTTTAAAGAAATATACCATTAATGTATCTTTATGATGTGCAGCTGATGCTCACAGCATGGGCTATGACTTTTTTATGTTCCCTGCTTGTCCTTGAGACATTTTATTTTGACACCATATCCTTACATTCTAAATTAAACCATATTTTTATTATCTGTTATATGCCAGTAGACAGCAGTGCCTTAAAGCTGTTGCACAGCTCCTCATGTCCATCTCAGGGCACCTTCCCCTCTTCCTCCCCACTCCCCCCGTCCCTCCACCTCTCCAAAAAAACATGGATCGAGTTATCCCCACTGACAGCAATTTACAGTCTCCATTAACGGTCATATAAATTCCAGTGGATCAAGGAAGCTTGGAGTATATGATATTCAGGCACAGCTAATAGCTCTGGGCTAATTGCCATCTCGTGTTTCTGCTCTCCGAGCCCCACTGTTTATATCTTTGGTACAAGCAAGCGGTAAAACAAGTTTCCAGGTTCCCTGAATCACCCAAGGAGGGCTGGGAGCTGCTGGCTCCAGTAGCAGGCGGAGGGCTGGAGGTGGCAGTCATTTCCCATATTTAATGTGAGCTGCTTCTGCGGGGCTCTCCCCAGCTTGTAGGAAATGAGGTCGGTCCCATGGCACTTCTGCAATAGTTGTATGGGGAAAAAATAGAGTCAGGTTGGTGGTAGTGTGGTTATCGTCATGGCTTGAGGGAATAGCGGGTGGCTAGTGGCTTCAGTTCATGCTGGGGAAGTCTATTGAATAATTACATATAATCTGTAATTTTCTTTTTTGGAAATCAGTAGCTGGAAAGGTTGATGAATAGGCATATTTATTGTGGAATCCTTGTTGGCTTGGAAAGCTGGGTTAATAGGGGTATTTACCGTGAAATCTTTGCTGATAAATACTCACATGTTAATGGTCAAAGGAGTTTGGAAATCGGGACATTGCTCACACTGCGGTGGGTTGGCGTGGTGGTAGCAGCAAGGAAGGCTGTCCCCCTTCTTCCGTCAGCCTACGGCAGAGGGCTTATTTGTGTAGGACCTGGAATATATGTGCTCTGAGCACTGCAGAGCCAAAAGGAGCACGTCTACATGCTTCCCATCACAGCGGCAGCGCTGGTGCTGGAGCCACAGGTCCTGCCCAGGGAACCTGCATCAGCATCCCCAGGAGAATCGTCCAAACGATGCTGAATCGAGACCAGCATCGCCTCTCGGACTGTGTTGGCCATTTGCAAAGAGGTGGAGAGCTGTCACACAGGAGTGTCAGGGTTCGGTTTTGTAGAGAGGCAAATGCTCATCGGAGGGGTCCTGAACCTCTCCAGGGAAAACAGCCTGAGCCTGGGGGAAAATTCAGGTTATTGTTCACACGTGCTTTTTCTCTTCCTAGCGACACCAACCAAAGGTTGTTCAAGTGATGCAAAACTCAGCACCTTTATGACTTAAATCCTGCTCGTGTGTGTCATTTCACCAGGATTTTTTTTTTTTGTGAGGGGAGTCTGCTTTGTTGGAAAATAAATGCAGTGCAGAGGAAAATTCAAGGGGCTTTGGATTTTCCTAGGCAAGACCAACACTGCTCTAAGAACTAACTTTCAGTCAAGTCTTTTTGGTCCTGCTCACACAGACAGCATCACAGCAAAGTCTTTGGAGCAGGATGCGATCCCTGGAAAGTCACCCAATGATGCTCGGAGGTGCCTCACGGTTGCCGCAGCCTTGCGTGGCTGCCAGGCAGCGGATCCGCAGGGGGAATCGTGCCTTGGTGACGGATTTGCGATGGCTTTATGGGTGGTTTGTGCCTCTGTGTTGGGACATGCGGTTCTGGGCACCCAAGGGAAGGGTGTTGGGGTGTAGTTGCAGGTTTCCATCACTGATCCATCATCTGGCATGTTGGAGGTGACAGGGAGAGCTCCTCTTCTTGGAAAAACAGGAATCAGCTGAGTGGGTTTGTGCTGAACTCCATGCCAAGAAGTAACTACTTTGTGAATTAAAGACAGGCAACTAACTGTCCTGAAAAGTACAGGCAGAGCTTTATTCTGGGCAGAGCGGGCAGGACACCATGGCCCAAAACCTGGAGCTATTAGCTTGTGGGGGGGGACAGCTGAAAAAATCCAATGTCCCCATTACCGTGCCTCCGGGAGAAGGTGTTGCCCCAGCCCGCAGCGTGGCCGTGCATCCCAGGCGGGTGCCGCATCCAGCCACCCTACGAGGGGCAAAGGATTTCTGGGTTCCCGGGTTCCCGAGCATGACACGATGCCCAGGGCCAAGCGCCCACGGTGGAGACAGCGCAGCCTGTCCTCCTGCATCCCCAGCCGCCCTTCCTCTGTGATTCATTGCAGTTTAATGCCTCTCCTCCCATTTCTTGTTTACTCCCTTGCGAGCCAAAAAAACTTTTTTTTTTTTTTTTTAAGGAAATGAAAACGAATCCTCTCCATCACACATATTTTTAAGAAATTATTTGTGAGCTCACACCTTTCATGTCGGTGGGGTCTGTCAGCGGTGTTTGCTCGCGATTGATTCATCCCGCCCTGCGCCGGGGGGGATTTGATTATGGCACAATTAAGCCTGACAGGGTTATCAGATGACCCCTGGAAAAATTGTAAAGCACTTTCCATCTTTTGCAAGACAGATAGATAAAGCTCGAGGGGCTGCTTTGGTGCAAGAGCTGAAAAATTCAGCTGGGGTGGGACTGCTGGAAGGGTGTCGAGGCATAAGGGAAAGGGCAGAATTCCCATCTGCATCTGGAGTGGGTCACGTTCACGCTGCCAGAGCGTGCCAGGGGACAGCATCCCCTTCACAGCCATCCAGGCTGTCTTGTGGGTATCGTGCCCTTAGCAAGGATGGAAGCAAACTGTGCTAAAAGTTTTAAAAAGTGCAATGCAGAGGCTGTTTGTGCTGCGTGGCCCTAAAAGGCTGAGAGATGCTGCTAGCTACGGGATGGGAGTGTCGCCGCAGGGGCAAAATGGGGCTTCAAAAAATTAGCCCACCGTCAGCGCCAGCACTGCATGTCCAAACCTCCCCTGTGCCCACATCTTCCAGCCCATGTGCTCCCGAGGAGATGGGCCCAGTGGTCCCTGGCCCTTGCTGTTATTTTGGGGATGCCCGACAGCCCTCGGGCCAGCTGGCAGCAAGGCGGCAGGGCACAGAACCATGACTGTTTACATTGCCCTATCCACAGGTCCCCCATCAATCTGCGGTCCTGGCAAGCACCGCTGGCTTTCTGCGTGAAGATGCTAAGTCTCGCTCCAGAAGCACCTCATTTCTACAAGGCCCCCCCCCCAAAATGAGGAGCCAGGGACCGCGCTTGGGGCTGACGACTGGCCACCTCGGACAGACGTCCCCCGGCATCCCAAAAATCTGGGCACTACACTCTCTTTTGGGGGGCAAAAGAGGAAATGTGTGTGTGCCACCTCCCAGGTCTCCTGTACCCAAAGAGAAACTCGCCCGTGCAAACCCTGGGGTGGGCAGCGGTGTTGGCCCCGACCCCCCCTTATGACGGGTCGTAGCGATGGCATCCCGGTCCCCAGTCTGGCCGGCACCCCAGGCTTTGCAGCCCCTTCTTCCTACACACCTTGTTTTCATGTGCTTCTGACCATGTTTCAGCACGGAGACAGGGCCAAACCTATTAATATTGGGTAGGAGTTTCACCCTCCCACCCCAAACACGTTCTCCCGAGCTGCGCCTCTGCTTCCTGGAATTCGCTGTTATCCCCAGCTATTTGCTGACTCCCTCGGTTCGGTGGCTTTCATCCTCCTCATTGCTCCTGAAACATTTGCTTTGACTATTTGTAGAGCTGACTTAACCCTCTTTCAATATTTTTCTTTCTTTTTCTTTTTTTTTTTTTTTTTTAAAAAAAGATCGGTTTTCTGCTACAATATTTCCACAAATTATCAGCAGGGCTGAAATTCTTTTTATATGAAATATTTGCGTTTACTGAGAACTGGGACTCTGGGAGGGTGAATGTGCTGGACTGTGAAGGATTTGCAAAGTTTTGCCATCGTGGCAGCCTGGTTGTGGGTCTATTCTGGGCCCCTGCTAAGGGACAGCAAGCCTGAAGCTCTTTGGCCAAACTCTTTGCGCCGCTTTCCACTAGCCCTGTTAAAATATGTGTTGATTTTAGCCTTAAAAACTCCAGAAATGAAGGTAGAGGGGTGGATTCATTGGTGGGTTGGGTTGCACCGAATGATACCCAGCCACAGTGAAGTGACTTCTATGCGCCTGCTTTTCCATTTTTTTTATTTTTTTGACCATTCAAATCACTATTACAATATCTTAATATTATTTTGAACGTGCAGATTTGCACTTTCCAGAAAATAATTCAGTTCCACTATGATGAAGTTCGCATGAGGGTTTTCACGCTCAGGCTCCATCCCAAACCATGGCTCATGACGGGGTCAATAAACACAACCGAAAGTCCTGCCGGAGGAAACGGGCCATTTCCTCTTTTTTTCAGAGTTTGTTTTTTCAGGTTGGACTCTTGGTCTCCTCAGAGAGGTCCAGCAAGACGGACCCCAGGTAGGGTCTCAGCCGGGGAGGGCGGCTTGGCTCTCATCGAGAGAAGAGCCGTGGTGGGGACGAGGCAGAGTGGGCCGTTGCGGGACACGTCTCTCCCGGGCATGGGAAGGGAGAAGCAGCAAAGCCACGGATGCCGAATTAATTCAGGTTTTCACTTTTGTGATTTTGCAGTAAACCCAAGTTCAGTAAATTGATTTTCGTAGTAATAAAAGCTGAACACTCATAACCCCCAAAGCGATAAACATTTTACTGCTGTTTAGAATTTATATTTTATTTCTAGTCTTTTCCTTGGATATGCCCTGAGGGGGAACATTTTATGTGCAGCTCTATAAATGAACTGAGTGCAAATATTTTTATTTTCTGCTAAGCATCAAAATTTTGATGCATTCTCATGAGGCCAAAGGCACTTCTTAAAAGTACAGTGAGACAGCAGAGCAACTTGGCTGGGTTTTTTCTGAAGAAAAAACAGTATCAGTAAAAAAGCTGGGCAATAGGCACTAGGCAAAACAGACTGGACACAATAAGTACCAATCTCTGATCTTGACCCTCTCATTTCTTGATGTTCAGATAGAATTAGTCAGGTTATTTTCCGTGTTTATGAGTCCCTGTAATTCCTACTCTAAGAGCTAGAGGAGAAGATACTGAAGTTCCTTAAGAAAAATCAGTCATGTCCCTCTGGTTCTTGGATCAGTATTTCCTAGGCTAGAGCTTAGGGCCAGGTCTTCTGCTGGTGTACGATAGCAAGGCTTGGTGGCTTGGACTGGTGGTGTGCTGATTTCCACCCATGGAGAAGCTGGTCCACCTTCTTAATAGTAGTTATTAATTTCTAGGAGGGCATGGAGAGAGGACATGCAATGCTCACTTGGAGGCTTGGGAAGTCCCAGGATATTGAAGCTTAAAATAACAGTGTGGTGATGGATGAGGAAACTATTGCAGGTGCATTTTAGGATTTCTGAAATGTTTGAGCCATAACTCGTCTCTCTTTACAAGTCCCGGGTGGCCGGATTCACGGCAAAAAAATACACCTGTCTTTTTATGCAAAGGGATAAAAGAAGCAATACATATAAATGATATTAATGCTCTCTAAAACATCCTGGAAATATTCCTTCTGTGAAATATATATGACAAGTATAGATGACATCTCATAAGGTGACCCAGATGATTCAGCACTTGGCTGCACATGAGTAATGTGGCCGTCCCTATCTCTATAACAGTAGCCTCTTTATGCTGTGTAATGCCGTCCAGGAGAAGATGTACAGTGTTTTCTATATATCTAAATGAAGGCTGGGGGATCCAGATGCCGGATTTCGGCAAGCTCTCTTAACCGTTGCAATGCCCCAGAAGACTTGACGTGGGCAGGGAGCCTTGTTCGTGCATTCGCTCTGGCCAGTCGATGGGCTGCCAGGGCAAGTGCTTCTGCTCTTGCTTTGCCCCCTCAAACATGCCCCGTTTACACTCTCTTTTTATCTGCATTTAAGATTAAGAGCCACTTCTATCCCACACCAGCACAACGAGGGCAGGATGGGACCTGGAGAAACTTCCTTCTGCTTGGCACCAGCTCTGAAATCGCCTTCTCATCAACGAATCCCTACAATGAGCCATGCTTAATGAATCAAAATGTTAATTAACACATGCATAAATCCAGCAGCCCTGCCTAGATGATGGCTGGCCCCCTCTGCTACTATGAATTCCTCCCCCTCATCATCATCACATCTTCTGGCTCTCTCCTTCATTAGTTTTTATTTGATGATTTAATACCACCGTTAGCCAAAAAATTATCAGTGCTAGCATGCATGCACAGCAGACTGCAAGTAAGCGTTGTAAAACATGAAGCAATTCATGCTGCAAAGATGTCACACAACTAAAGAAATATCTCCCTCGTTTCCACTGAGGACTGAAGGGACATAGAGACCTGAAAACCTGGGCAGCACCGGTGGATAGCACTTAACTCTCGTAGGAAGAAAAGCATATAACGGCCAGGTAAAATGAAAGAAAAAGTTGCTTCTTTGCAATAAAACTGGGTATCCTGGCCAGAAGGAAGAGGACCATCACCTCTTAGGACTGGCATTTTAGAGAACATTTTCTTCTCATTGCATTTGGGATGAGGTGGAGCAAGTCCTGTACAAGCCACGTTACATTTGAAGTCTGAAAAGTGTAAATATGGCTCCAGACAGTCTGTGACCAGCCCTGCTGGCTTTCCCCTTCGGGTCTGCCTCCGAGAACAGCCCGTTTGCTTCTGAAAACAGGAGGGATTGTGTTTTCCTCATCAGCATGGGTTTCAGGAAAGCCATGGTCATTTACTCTCCGGTTTAGTGGTTTCCACCCATCGTACCGCAGACACCCCGGTTCAATGGTCTGAATCAAATATAGTGGTAAGAGAAGGGATGGGAGCCCTGAATGCCAAAACACACGGAAGAGCCACCAGCAGCACGAGAGGAGCGAAGCCCTGCCGGTTGGTGCGGGCAGGGGACATTTGCCAGCGCTTTGGCTGGTCGGCAGCGGAGGCTGGGGTGGTGTTAGAAGGAGTTTTCCAGAAGCAGAGCCACGTCTAGCCCTTCCAGATACCTTGAGTACATCTTAGGCATCTCTCTGCTCTGTAACCCAGTCAAAAGGGGTCATTAATTCCTAATTAGTTAACCCTTTGTGGTGGTCCTTTGCATTCTTGATATTACATTGTAAGAGCAGCTGTTGACGTGGTCACGTAACCCATGGGGGAACCCTTGTTTCCCTGCTCTAGTGGGATCTCCATCCAGCTGGAGCATCCCATGGGTGCTGCCAGACTTAGGGAAAAGGTGAGCATGCCTTAGGGATGCCCCTAACCCCTTCCCCCAAAGCTGCACCCAAAAGCAAGTCACCCACAGCCACAGACAGTCTTGTTTTAAGTGCAAAAACCATAGGGGTGGTATTTTAACATGTTTTCTTCTAATGAGTAGACAGTCCCAGCAAGCATGATTGACCGCCCTGGTAGAAACCACTCACAGCCATGGGCCAAGGAGCTCTGGGCTGAAAATAAAGCCCAGGATTGATGTGTACCCTCCAGGGTGCCTTCTCCTGCCCATCAGCATCCACTCAACATATTCCTATCAGTTTGAATTTTGGGGACCCAGCATCAATCACCACGGGGAGAAGTGTTTGACACCAGAGCCTCTGGGTGGGCTCAGACTAGCTGCTTTTCTTTGGTAATTAGGAAAGATTACACAAATGATTAAGCCTTTATTTACCATTAGTGACTTGAGTTTACCAAGCCAGGGCACTGATCTGTCAGCCCCACACTCTGGACACTCATCCTGAGCACCAGGAGCCAGAGGAGCCGTTGGGCAAGCGCAGAATTGGACTTCAAAAGGGACTTTTGGAGAAGGATAGGTGCTTACCACCCTGACTCTCTAAAGCTCTTAAGCTGCTGATGGTGCTGCTGCAGCCATTGCCTTTTCTGGGTTTGCCCTCGGATGCTGAGCAGAAGGGAATATGTTAAGCATCCCAGGCACTGACAGCTAAACGTACACACAGCCTAGATAGCTTGTGCGCTAGATAAAGGAGAGAAAACATCTCCTTGAGAGAAAACACAGGATTTCTCCCTCTGCCATTCTTCATCTTTGTTGACTCCTGATTTCGATCTCCCAGCCCACCGGGCGGGCGGCTCCCAGCTGCCGTCCCTCGGCCACGGGGCTTTCAGAGCCACTTTCTGCAGGGTAGAGTCGCCTTCCCTGCAAACCATATAATCATCTAGGTTCCCTATAGACTGCGCAGGCTTTATGGGGGAAAACTGGTTCCCTGTGGTCTTTGCTGAGGTTGTTGTGTGCCAGTGATGGCTCCAATAGGACAAGGTCCTGGCAATGTGGCACACCCTGGACCCCCCCTTGTCCCCCCTTTCTCTAAGCATCTTTCTGCACTATGTGGTACAAAAAAATTCCAAATGCCTTTTTTTCGGCTTAGAGAGAGGGAAGTGTTTCTGGATCTAAACCAGATATTCAAACTCTTGCTTTCTGGCATCCAAAGAAATCCAGAGTGGTTTGGTTTGGGAGAAAGGAAGTGCTAGAGATTGCAAAGTGGTCTGCACTGGTTAAATACAGAGAAAGGTGCATGTGGGGGGTTGAAGAAGAAAGCACCTTAAGAATAATGTTAATTATTTAGGACTAAGTGCACTGAACAATACGCCGGGAATTTTTTGTCCATCAGACAAGAGTTTGGATCAATTTGTGCTGCCTTTGCACTGCCATCGATTTCCACTCCCGGACCATTAGTGCTGCCAGTGGGACCTGCCCGTGGGTGGGGGTGGCAAGCTCTGCCAGAAAACCTCTGGGCTCATCTTCACGTAGAAAAAAAACCTCAGAGGCTGTGCAGACCCTCCGAGACAAGTCCCTTTGCCTGGCTCATATGTGCCACCGCTCGCTGGTGATGGGTGTTGGGACCCCCGGCCAGATCCCCCCATACTGAGCTTCAGGAAAGCTGCTGAGTGTAAGTCAAGGACGGATTGGGTGAATAGGCACAAAATCTTCCACTAATGGCCAAATCCTGCTGCCAGCCCAGATGGCTGGAGGGCTGCACGTGTGCCAGCATGGGCAGATTTGCTTCCTAAAATAGCTTTTTGGGGTTGATGCTCACAAAGCTCAATATTTCCAAAGGTGTCGGTGTGATGTTTTGTTATGACGTGCCGTGCTGGCCTGTTAAACAGCATGCCATCTTCCCTGATAAGCATCGCAGGGACTAAACAAGCTGCAGGGAAATTAATTGGAAAACTGCATCAGTCTCCCCCCGGCTGCTTGGAGCAACAGCAGAGCAGAGCGCTCTCATAGAAAAGTGGAGATTTCAGGGATTTCCTTCACTCCTGCCCCAGGCAGGGCAAAGTCTCTCTGGACATGTGTTAGTGTGAGTCGTTTTCATTTGACCGCAGCGCTGTGAAGGATTTAAATTCAGGATTTTGCACAGACTGCTTCAGTCCTGCCTTTTTGATTTTCTTTATTTCTTTCATACTCACAAAAGACAAAACTGAAATGGGATATTTGTACCCCACAGCTCTGCAGTCCTCGGACGCCACAAATCTCTCCTAGCATTTTTATAATGCTGAAATATGGCCCCTGCAGTCCATCCTTTGGGACAGGGAGACCTCACGGTCCTGGTCCACCAACAGCAGAGGAAAAAGGGATCAACCACTTCTGAACCAGGGGGACCAGCATCACCAATGAAGCGAGAATTGGCTTTAACTATTTCTCTACAACCTTGCTTTTCTGTTAATCTTCAGGAGTGGGGCGAAGCTGCAGGGATGGGGTCTCTGCATCGAACCGGAGCCCGAGCAGCCACTGCGCTCTTGCTGGGATTTGCACCCGCACCCGGGTCCTGCCAAAGCAGCAAAGCAGCCGGCACACAGAGATGGGGGAAAAAGACTATTGAGAAAGGAAAGGGCTCTACTCTATCCAGATATAGATTAATAAGTGAACCATTCATCTGATAGGGACACGAGTGAAGTTTGCAGGTATTCGGCCCCACTACAATTCAGTAATACCACTTGGCTTTATCTCTTGCCCAAGAAACACAAACATTTATGGAATTACATTTTAAGGCTTTTAAAGGTGTATTTAGAGCGTGTTTTCTTTGAAGTGTTATCTTTGCAGGCTCTCATACGCTGATAAAACCGGTGTTTAACTGCCTCGCAAGGAGCGCTCGAAAACTGTTGGTTTGGAGATATTTCACTCTCTTTGGCCAGGGAGAGGGCAGCCTCCGCAGGGATCGTGCTTCGCCCCGTGCCGCCGGCATTTGCCACAGCCCTTTCCCAGCAGAGCCACGGTGCCTGCAGGAAAGCAGCAGTGGGAGGTCTGCCGTGGTGGGATTGATGTGGTGGGTTGATCTTTGGAGGTGGGTAACATCCTCGGGGACTGAGCAGCTCTTCCAGGGCTGTGAAGCTTTAACACAACGAAACAAGAGCCCTGGGCTTTTGCAGACCTCGCCGCCTGCGAGCTCCGCTTCCCTCCCTGGGAGCCTTCAGGAGAAGCAGCGTGGTGAAACAAATTACTTCACTCCAGGCTGGTTCCAGTTAGCATCCCCATCCCTCCTCCCAGCTCTGCCCAGAGATGAAGACATTGTTCAACAGCTCATCACTCACCGGCAGGCTCCGAGCAGGCAGCCAACACGCATACCCCGAGCCTCATCCCGCAGGCAGAAGACTTGACCCAAAGCTCCTTGAGATCCATGGAAAGGCTCCAGTGGATTTCTATGGGTCTTGGATCTCAGCAAATGTTGGCAAACTCCACCAAAGCTAATGGGAATGTTGCTGGCAGCACAGGCTGACAGGTCAAGCAAAGGGAGAAAATTAATTCATCGACCAAGAGGATTTGTCTTCCCTTGAAGTTTCCAAGGAGTTTCTTAATGGGGTACTCATTAACATACCTTCGAGGGAGGAGAGACACCTCTCTACATGCCATTTTAAATACCAACAGCTCTGGATTGGCAGCAGCCGTATTCCAAATAGCTCAAGGGGGTGTAAATATCTCTCCCCGTCCCCTTTGCCCCTTTTCTGGTCCTCCTCAGCTCTGCACAGGCTGTCTTGCTCCTGACCTCCACCCTCGCCTGGAGCCGAAATTTTGGCACTGGAGCCCAGCCACGCTCGCTCCAGCCCCTCTCAGCCACCCTTTTGGAGTTGCTTTCATTCATTTTCTTCCCCCCCAAACATACCCCCCGCCTCCAAAATCACCAGGCACGACTTGTCTGAACGTATGCCGAACCTGATAAGCCTTTGGCAACCGCAAGAATAAATTGCTTTAATAAAAATGAAAACCATTTCGAGGCTGGGGCGGGGGGAGGCAGGGAGGGAAGGGAAGCAAAAGCAAATGCGAAAATAATGTGCAGGCGAGGGCCCATGTGATCACCTGGCAGGAAGAGGCATTCGCAAATCAAAGCATAAATCACGGGGCTGGGAGCAGCCAGGCCAGGCGTGGAGGCAGGCGGCGAAGCCCTTCACCTTCAGGTTTTATTTGCACGTTCATTTCTGCAAAGAGCACAGAGTGGGTGTCGCTTTTACCAGGCAACGGAGAGGAACTTGCTAAAAATACTTCCCAAAAGGAGTCGCACGAGAACCGGGCTCCTGCGGGGGGTGGACCTGGCGGTGTGTGGCTGCAGCAGTTTTGCTGGGGTGGGTGTGCTTGGACCCCTCCAGGCAGGGCAGGCAGAGGTAGGGGAGAAGGAGGGTTTGCAGGAGCTGTCCCCCTGGCCACCCTCGTGTGCCGAGCACGCTTGCTCAACATCTTCCCACGCCAAGGCAAGGGAGCAAGCCAGGCGAGGGGACCTTACAAAGATCACGGCTGGAAAGTCATGATTTGGACACAGCTCTTGGCGTGGGTCGAGGGAGAAGTTGGCCCAAATAAACCACGCTCCCCAAAGGAGCTTTCACGCTTGGAGAAGGAAATTTCGCAGAGGTCCTTGCAAATACATCTGATGACGTTGTCTTTTATTTGTGCTCAGGAGGAAGGGACATAAATCACGGGCTCGCACAGCTCGAGCTGTGGCATTGCACAACTGCGTACACCACTCTGCGAGTGTTACACCACGCAAGCGGCTGATCAGCAATGAGGCCCTAGGGCAAGTCTCACATTTCCAAAGGTTTTGGCCCCAGAAGGAGAACATAATGTCAGTAGCACCAGCTTAGCAATTTGTCCACATAAATGCAGTGCTCATTTCAGTCCTTTTATCCACTTTCTGGGTTTGGAGGCTATGGGAAACCTCGTCTAGGGGGTTTTGCAGCCTATCTTGGCAGAGAGCTACTTCTTCTTGCCTAAGAGTTGATTATCCACCACTGCAAACAAAAGAATTAGGTTTTCTATGTTTTTTTCTAAAGAAAATCACAGAAGACTGGTGAGAAACCAGTGATGGGTTAGTGGCACTGGATGCTCCACAGATGGTTTGACATTCACTCTTTCCACTTTAGATGGTCTCAGGCAAATCATGTCTTCCTGCCTTTTATTGTGGTATGACCACTTTGCTGCTGGTTTTCCATCATGGGGAAGAGGAGATGGAAACACAGTGAGAAAAAAACCCAACTTTGGCATTTCTAGGGTTTGTACGTTGGATATTCAGGTGCTGCCCCATTGGAGATAATACATCAAGGAGAGCCAAGAAGAGGAGAGCAGTGAAGCATCTTTCTTTCCAAGGATCTGCGCCAGAAATGAAGTTCAAAATAAGTTTTCTTGTCTTTAAGACTGAGATATTATTGATTAATTAATTACAGAGGGATAAATGACGTAGTTGTGTGTTATGGGTAAACCATTTAAAGCCTACCAAAAAATAAAAAGCTGTCATCCTTCCCCAGCTCTCGAGAGCAGGAGCCTTTCCAATGAAAAGCTTTGCTAACGAAGCAGTTGTGAAAAATATTTACTGCCAGAGTTTCTTTGATTGACATTTGCATCTTCTGTAATTTGCCAAACTCTCTGTCCAATTGGAGCGATTTTCATGGGACTATAATTTACGGGAAGGGGTTTTTCCTTCACCTCTCAGTGTCTGCTTAAAAAAACCAAAAAGCATCTTTGGCTCTGAAATTCACACTTAATTTTTTATTTCCTTTTGGCCAGGGAAGGAGGGAGGGGCAAGGGAAAATGGATATTGTAGGA
The DNA here is from genome assembly GCF_900496995.4 of Aquila chrysaetos chrysaetos. Taxonomy (NCBI): domain Eukaryota; kingdom Metazoa; phylum Chordata; class Aves; order Accipitriformes; family Accipitridae; genus Aquila; species Aquila chrysaetos. Next base: position 3,830,664 of record NC_044006.1, read on the forward strand.
GACAGAGCAGAGATGGAGGAGTAAGAGATAGGAAGGACTGTTAAGTGCAAAGTTTCTCAAACTATGGGTCGTGGTCACTTAAAAGAGAGCCAAGACGTGTCAGAGGACAGCGGGGTCCTCCCTGGTTCAGCCAAGCGGGAGCCAGCTGAAAACGGACCTGGATCCCCCCTCCCTATGGAAAAAAAGATGAATCTGGGGCAAGATCAGCATCCTGGTCCAGCTTGGATGGAAGCACAGGCTGGAAGAGGGGCTGCCCAGCCATCCTCCATCCCCTGGAGGTGGGAGCCACCCATGAACACTGCCTACATGTTTTCATGTGAGTGAGAAAATGGTTAAAGAAAGCCTAATTGCATTAATCTTCTTGCAGAAAGAGGGAAAGGCAGAGGTGGAGGGGAGATGAACCCCAGCACACGCAGCCCATTCTCATTTCCCCATCCTGGGCCGAGCCGCTGCCAGCCGAGGGGTCACATCAAGATGGATGAATCAAAAAGAGGGCATTTTTGTAAAGTTTAAGAAATGCTCATTTCAACAGGCTGATTCACCGGGAGAGAGGGGGATAACTTCTGGCACAGCCTACCCTGTCCTCAGCATGGAGCCAGGCACCATGCGCTCTGCAAACCATACCATCCACGGAGCCAGACTATTTTTTTAGGGTATAAAATATTCATATATTGGGCTATTGGGAAAATCTGAGCAACAGTGATAGGAACAGGTGAATTTAGGTGGGACCATGAAAACTTACAATGTGTTTCCTGACTAGACAAGTTGTGCCAAAGTCTGACATCGACAGCAACGTTTCCATCATCCTTTTGCACTTCATTAGGAACAGCTGTCACCCAGTTTGCTGATGTCTTTGTACTCTCCTGCACGTTTGCAGCACCTTGGAAGGCAAGAGCCGCTCGCCCAGGGTGTTTGCAACCCAGATGGTGCAGGTTCAAGAAGGTGAAGGGAAACTGAGTTGGAGTGGAAAGGACTCATCTGCTTCTCCTTCCAACAGAGAGAAAAATTACAGCTAAAGGGCAAAGCAGCACCTGGGAGGAGATCTGGGGTGTGGGCACAGCTCAGCAGTGTGCGTCCACGGCTGGAGCTGGCAGCGCTGGTCAAAAGAGAAGGAAAAGAGAATTTTTTTGCAGGAAATTTCCCCACTTTCTGCAGGAGTCTGGACAATATATTGCCATTTTGAGAGGTAAAAAGGATAAAAATTGGCCGGCTCCTCAATTTCTGAGTGACTCAAAGTTGTGCTGCTGGTTTTGCATAGCATGTTTGCCAGCACCGGTGTCGCTGGAGTAACAGCGGCTGTGGGCTGGATCCGTCTCTGCTGCACGAAGGACCCCGCAGCACCACAGCCGTCCTCCCCAGAGGCATCAGGTACAGCTTCCAGGGCCACGAGTGAGCTCCACTACCTCGAACAAGTCGCTCTGATCTCTCAAATCGGCAGCTTCTGCATCTGCAAGGGGGGATAACGATATTTACCCACTTCAGAGCAAAGTGCCGGGAGATCTGCTGGAGAGCTGGGCTGCGTAAGCATCACACATTTATCTGCTATCACCATTTACTTGGAGTCTCCATGGCAGCATCCCATGCAGGTGGGTCCTTTGATTCAGGAAAGACCCACCCAAAAAGCACTGATATTCTTACACCAAACATCCTTTCCAGAAATAGCCTTTCTCTGCCCGCAGTGCTGCTGTGTCAGCGTGAAGCTCTTTGGTCTGGGAAGTGATACCCTTTGCTGTGGGTCTAAATATTTAGAGGTTTCCCAAAGTTCATCCTCTGCCTTGAGATGTGTTTTGCTCCAGTTTTTGCTAATTATGACAGGAGGCTTGCAAGCAGGTAGCTCCTGGCTTTGACATCAGTGAGATGACTCAGAGAAGCTGAGTTACACTCTCCAGGAGCAGATGGCAGGAGGAAAACCCATGTAAAAACTGAATTTACTCTGTCTGTGCCATCAGTACGCTTGCATTGGCCGCCCTTCTCCCACCTGATCTGTTTTTATATCTTTTAGTAATGGAAGTTTAAGGTAGGTAACGCCTTAAAGCAAGGTTTTTCCAAACAGATTTCCAAGGAGATTTATGGACGTCCTCCAGGGTTAAAGCAGCTCCCTCTTGCCTGCACCCTACATCACCCAGTGCCACCCCGTGCAAATCCAGGGTGAAACGGTGCAACCACAGCGCACGAAGGCAGGGTGCTTTTGTTATTTACTGTTATTTAAACACTTATAGCACCAGCAAACAACTGGTTTAGCTTGGCTTCTCCTTATCCCACTTTTATAGGGCCTTTCCACCTTTGCAAGGCAGGAAAAGCAACAGGCAACCTCCCGGCCCTGCTCTTCCAGATGATGCATCCATCCCTTGGGTCCAGCACCCAGCACTGCCCACTCCGCCGGGACCCCCCCCAGGCACACGGATCCTGCCCCAGGCAAGGTCCGGAGCCGTGTCCTGTGCAGGCAGCTGCAGGCAGCTGCAGGCAGCGGCGGCATTTCCAAAGCCGGCGAGCAGCCTCTGGTGGCTGCTGCCTGCTATATATATATATAAAATATATATATATTTACTGCTGAGGGGATGGCAGGGCGCTCGGGATGGGGTGGTTTTAACCTGGGAAAATTTCGTTATCTCATTGCAACACCCACCAGGTTGCGTTTATATAGGTCCCCTTTATAATTTTGCCTTTCTTTCTGCAGCGTCCTGCCAAAATGAGCTCAGTGGTGTTGCTCCCGTCAGCTTGTTCTTGCTGCGGGGAGCTCTGGGCATCGGTCGGTGGGTTTGCTCTTATGGGGCTTTATGAAAAGCCCAAGGGGATTGGGCTCTGAAGCGACCTCAGGCTTATACTGAATGTCCGGTACTGACATCAGTCAATCAGGGCCAGAAATAGGGACACATCAACCTCAGGCTTGTCCTCATCAACACAAATCCCACTGAAGCCCCGAGCAAGGGCGATGTTTCACACCTCACCTGCACGCTCGGCTTATGGGCAGGGACCCACGGGTGGGGGTCAGCTGTTGGACCAAGTTGAAAAGTCCTGCATAGTCCATGGGAAGATTTTATTCCCCTGTTAGTATGGATTCGTACGTGGCATGGACAACTGCGTTCAACTCACTTTTTACTTCTCAGGAAACCCGTGCTGATGGAGCAGTTGTTTCCCAGAAAGGTTTCTGCATGCAGAGCCCACGTCACTTGCCTTCAAACGAGGGAGAGGATGTATTTCCAAAAATTTCCTGTTCACATGATAGAAGCTAACACTTCCTTCAGAGAAACTGTGCTCAGCATGGCTGCAAAAATGCCAGAGCCCTGCTGACAAGGCAACGAGGATTGCAAGCCTGGAAAAACATTTCTTAAATCTGCACTGAGGTGATGGTTAACAAGAGTGAAACAGAGAAGGTAGTAAGAAACCTACCTAAAAAAAATGTACGTGGACATTTTTTATGCTGGATCTCCAATCTGAGATCACCAAAAACATCTGGAGCTCTGGTCCTTAATTGCACTGCCTGCCCCGCTGAAGCTGCACTGGTAGGTCCTGATTTCAGCCTAATCCAAATTTATTATTTACTTGCACTGTAACAGGGATAAGGACCGCGCTTCTTGCAAAAAGACAGCTGCTGGCAAGGCAGGTGGAGGATAGAGAGTGTGACCCTGCCTTGTATCTAAATGGAAGTAAGGTTGGGCAGGAAAGCTTTGTGCTGTGCCATGGGGCAGATCGGGGCAATGCAACCAAGAACAGCAGCGGGTGCTGCTGCTGCTCATCCTGCCCTGGAGCTGGCAGACACTTCTGGCTCCTTGTGTCAGCCTGGGTTTCTATTTCATTTTATTTGGCCCCAAAATACTCATCAGAAGGGCAATGGGGCCCCATGGAGTTATGTTAGCAGGTGGGGAGGTGCACGCAGGTGATGTTGGCTCCAGCATCACTGACACGTGCTGCAGCTGGCACCATGGATGTACCCTAAAATTAGGCATTGGGTTTTGCTCCCTGTTTGCCTGATTCCTCGCATCTATAAGTGATTGCTAATGATGCTTTTGTCGGGGCCTTGAGGGCACTAATGGGCTTTAACAGCCCTGAGCAGCTTCACCTGGGCCTTCCACCTACATCCATGGCCCAGGAGCCCATTTCAGCCCAGCATGGGGCTGTCAGTCCCCGTCCCAGCAATGCTGCAGGATGCTGGTCTCCAGTTCTGGTCATGTCACCGTGAACTCAGCTGGTGACCTGGGCTCTTGGATGAACCTGCTTGTGATCTCCAGCTCTGCCCTGCTCCATGCTCAGGTACTGCAGCCCAGCCCACGGGGACGATCCCCCCCGGGTGTCTTTAGTCCCCTGTGGTGGCCCCTTTAGTGGGAACAAATATGTGCTTTCTTCCATGAAATAGGAATTTTTCCCATTCTGTTGAAACCTGTGAAGTGAAGGATAACCTATATCCGTAATAGATGTTATTTGTGGTGACCAACTTTCCCTGAAAGCGTAACTCTTGTGCTGATTTTGGGTGGGGGTCAGTATGAATCAACTCAGGGGATGGGTTTTCTCACCATCAAAACAGTTTTGCTGTTCCATATATTGAGCTGATGCCCTCAGATGAATTAACTTGTTCTTCTCTAATGTGTTATCGAGCACTCTGGTACAAAGAGGTGGTGGGAAAACTATGAGGGTTGCTTTCTCTGTTAGCAGGAGAGAGGTCTTTTGCTCCCCTTGGGTCCTATTTAGATAGACTTCAAAGTTCTGGGCAAAGAACAACCAGCTTTGGGAATAACTGCTGTTTGGGCCCTGGCTCGGGTGGGTCGTGGCAGAGGATGGAGATGGCTCCCACAGAGTAGGCAGCTGCCCAGCTCAGACCTCCCAGACCTGCAGCTGGGCTACCTGTCTTGGGAGCGCAGGGCTCCCTCTGTTATTTCAGCCACGTCTCTTCCATCCAGCAAATAGGTTGAAACCTATTGAAGGTCCTTCTTGTCTTGCGCGGTAAAGGCTTTTTTCTTCTACAAACAGGGCTTAGAATTATTTTTTTTAATTTTTATTTAAGTTCCCAGTTGTAAAGAATCTGATGTCCTGCTCCAATCTTCTGGCTTTTCAGCCTGGAAGCGGAGCAATCTTTGCTGTGAGCAGTCTGCATGATCTCCAATAGACACCTACAAGACAAGGTGGAGATTATTTCAAAGTGCATCACTTTCTGCTTCCCAGAAATGTCCATTCTGCCTTCTCGAGCACCAGCACAACGCTGCCAGGCAGCCGCTCCTGCCTCGAGTCTCCTCGCTCCCCACAAAGCAGCCGCTACCATTAAGCCCTCCTTTCAGTGTTTCCCTTCGCCATGCCCCTGTGGGAGATGCTGCAGATAGAGCAGTCGCTGAACCGTTGGAGGCAGGCAGGAGATGGTGGTGGTGCCCCCATGGCTCATTACCGCATGTCCCATCGCTGCTGCGCGGAGGTCTGGCTGCTGCAGGTTATCTCCCCAAGCTCCGTGCCTCCCTACTACCCCATCGCTCCCACGATATCACCAGGCTGGTCTGAGCAAGGATCTCTCTTCCGTGTGGTTGCCATTAATTCCACCACCGCAAACATCAGCCTGAGGTACCGGACCGTATCGAGCAATCGATCTCTAATTGCCGTATCCCTCAGTAAAACAAAAAGTCCAAAAGGAAAGAGAAAGGGAATAAAGAAGCCAAGAGCTTCCCCCTGCCCACTGCAGATGGCTCGTGAGAAGCCTCGGGCGGAAAATACCCCCCCTTCGCCCTGTGCCACGTCCCTCTTGCAGAGGAACGAGCCAGGAATTTCATGCATGCAGAGCAACCACCAAACAGTCCCTACAGGTCTGCCGAGGACCACTGCTCACCGAGCGGCTGCTTGTTTACCTGCCGCCCATTTCCATAGCGTGGGCGTGCAGCCGCATTCCTGGGAGCCCCGGCTGCTCCCCACCTGCCCGACCTGTCCGTGCGCAGGTAACAAAGCTCAAAGCCACCGTTTGGCAGCAGAGCTGCAGATGGGCGATGCGATTGCTACGGGGAAACGCTGCCAAGGATGCTCAGCGCCACGCTAGGCTTACTTAAGGAGCCAGCTCAGCAGCTGGGGTGTAAATCGGCGTGGTGATATTGCTGCCGGTGGATGGATGTGACTTTACACCGGCCGAGGGTCTGAGCTGATGGCTGGGGACTGAGCTCTGGGGATGCCCAGCGCGGCAGAGCTACCTTCCTCGCACAGGATGACGAGGAGGAGGAGCAGCTCAGCCTCGAAGCTCCAAATCCCCTTCCACGGGAGTCTCTCCTTGTCCACTGGCCCTGGAAACATCACAAGGAAACCACCCTCCCCAGCTTACGTGTCCTATTAAGCAACACGGACGCGTCCCTCCCGAGCACAGATCCGTGCTCAGAGGTGGCCGCGCCAGCACAGCAGGGCCCTGCGCTCACCGGGCAGCTCTCGGCCGAGCAGGACATGCTGTCTGTGTCTCAGATATGTAGGCAACAACTTTTTATTGCTTTTTATTGGTGCCACGCTGATGGTGAGCCAATGCATCGCTTGTTTTCACAGCCCCCGCGTGCTGCTGCTGCTGTCTGCGGCGATGCGGGGGAAGGCTGTCCCTGCCCAGCCTGGGCAGGGGAATCGGTGCCAGCATTTTCCCGGGGGGATGCTGAAAGAGCTGCACTTCAAAGGCTCAGGACATGTCCACGTTGCCTTCGGCTCCACCAGCCCACGGTTCGGGGTGGAAGCTGCTTGTGTCAGCAGCTGGAGCCAGGAGGCAACCCGGGCTGAGCCAAGGCTGCCAGCCAGGATCGGCGATCAAGTCACCCAGCCTTTCCCTGCTGGTCCCCAAAGCATCCCCAGCCGCTGCAAAGTAGCCCCAAGAGACGGTCCAGGACCACGGGCTTTCATCCTGCACTTGCAAGTAGCCATTTGTGTCAATTTGGGCAGGTTCCTTCCCCTCTCCCGAGCTGCCTGGGCCAGGGGCTGTTGTGTGCCCTGGGCCGTGCCACTCTAGTTTAGTAGGATGCTGCTGCTGTCACATCTGATTTTTCTTTTTTCTCTTCCTCTCAGAAAGAGCCAAGTTACATAAAACAAAAAAATTCCCATCTTAATGGTGGATGAATTATTTAAATGGGTCTGTTTGCTAATGTGATTGACTTCAACCAACAGCACAGGTTGAACTGTAATTATGGGAAAACAATCAAATCTCTATCTGGGTTCGAACCATACTGGTCTTGCCGCTTTTTTTGTATTATAGCAGAACCTGTTGGGCAGCTTTAGTTAAGCTGAGCCTCCTTTCTGCTGCTGGGGCAAAGAAACGCAAACCAGTAGAGCCAGTCAGACTGCAAAGAAAAATTATGGCTTATTGTCTGTGCAAGTTCACCCACACTGCTCACTCCTGTCTCCCGCGTCCCAGATGACCGTCTCTTGATCACAACTTAACTGAGCCAGAGGAGTCGAGGGAGAGATACAGAGGCAGTCCCCCAATGTGAGTATTGTGCCTGCACTGATTTTTATCTGTCCCCTGGCATCCTGGGCAGTGTTACATAGCTGGGAAGGGAGCTGGCGTGAGCCATGCATGGAGAATTGCCCAAAATCCGAACAGCAGCGCGCCGGGGAGAGCTGTCACTTGGTGCTGGCAGCCGGAGCCTGCTCCAGCTCCCATCTGATGGGCAGAGGCTGTCGTGTCACGGGTTTGCTTGTTTTTCTGTCCCTTCTCGGAGTTCGTGGAGGAAATTTGGATTTTTCTAGCAACTGGGGAGTTGATGGCTTGCTGCAAAGCGGCGGCTCTGCCTCTGCGGGCATGCGGGGTCGGCAGGGAGAGGAGCTGAGCCAGCCTGGGCTGCGCGGCCACTGCCCAGCCGGGACCCCAGGGTTCTCCATTCCTCTAACAAAAACCTCTCCTCTGGCGTTTTCCTCTTGAGCATGAAAGGTAATGAGATATCACTGGAATTTGAAATGTAAGAAACGGCATCCAGCTCTAGCTCGGGCAAAGTGAAACGGTTGCGTGAGGGTCAGAGCAGTTTGTGGGTGTCAGGGTTTACGTGAGTACCAGGGAGTCTGGTCACATTTGCATCTAAAGAGCAGGAACGAGAGGCAGCAAACATCAAAGCTTTCTCTGAGCAAACATCTGGGCTGCACGACAGCCGTGGTGGGAGCAGAGCCGGGTCCGCGGCCGCGTCGGGATGCACCGCGGGAGCGGGTGGGCTGGCAGCGGTGCCCGTCCCGGGCAGGCAGCACCGCTCACCCAGGTGTTAGTGCCCGGCACCGGGGGGGGGGCATCATGTCCTTTCACGCCTGATCCACCTCCCATCAGCATCTCGCGCAGCACTGGCCTGCGCCAAACCACACGCACGCTCGGCGGTAAATAACTCCCAATGGAGTCGTGGGGCTCCTTTCCCACCCTAAATTGACAGCATCTCTATTGCTAGGGCTAGGAAGAATGCTTTTTTCCCTTGTGGCAGCTGGGAGGTGGGTTACGGTGACCCCCACTAGCTGGGTGAGGTGGCCCTCTGTCCCCCCCCACCACCTTCAGACCCTCTGTCCCCATGGCATTCCCCCTGCCCTGGTGCCCTCCCAGGGCAGGCAGATATGCTCCCGCAGGCAGTGCAAATATTCAGCAACGCTGGAGCTTGCCGGAGCTCCAGGGGCAGCCCCAAGCATGAGGTGTGATGCTGATGGGGGCTGTCGTTCCCCCCCACCCCGCTCTCCCCTACCTTAAATCCAGGTCAAAGGAAGAGATGGTGGGATTGCTGGAGGGGGGAGGCTGTGTCTGCGCAGGCTGCCTCCCTGCGCAGGGATTTTGCCGCTGTGGGTTGGAGTGTCCCCATCGGCTGCTCCTTGTCCCCTCTGCTGGGATGGTCCCGTGATGGGGAATGCCCTGAAAGCACTTACAGGGGAGATGACCACAGATCGTCCCATAGCTTCAGTGGAGGACACGGGACACTGATGCGTGGTATTGATTCAAAACCCAGCCTGGGCAGCAAAGTGTCCCCAGCACCAATGTGTCACCGACCATTTGGGACAAGCAGAGATGCCTCAGCCCATAAAAATGCCTGGCTGCGGCTGTGCCACTTGTTGGACGGCACAGTGTGGGGTTGAGTTGGTAAGAGAGGACCTGTCCGTGATGCCACAGCTGGGCTAAAGCCCAGGTGGAACTGAGCTACCCTGGAGAGGATCAAGTCACCACTTGATCTGGATCAGATGCAGGATGAAGCCGGCAGAGATCTGCCCAGCAAGGTGGGGAAGCGTGGTCCCGTGCGAGCCTGTTCAAGAAGCAGATATTTCCCAAATACGGCATCTCCCGCTGAGCTTTGCCCTCGATCCACTCGGGAGCAGTGAAAGGGTGCACATGTCCCGGCTAGCCTGCAAATATGCGGTGTGTTAGGGGCTGCGCTCGGGAGTGGACTAGCTCTGCTTGGCAGACGTGCCTGCAGCTGGCTGGACTAATGTATGGCTGTGAGGAAGGCAAAGCCACGCTGGGTGGGTTTTTCTTCCAAATTGGAGGCGTTGGGCACTTTCCCTCCCCAGAAGCAGGGAGGTAAGTGGAACTTCCCACCTGTTTTGACATGAGCTGCAGGAATTCCCGAAGGATGGAAATTTGGTGGAATTAGTCCTTGGCATCTTTTGTCAAAACTTTTCCGGGGCTTTCAGAGGCAGTTCATTTGTTCCAGCTGCCCAACACCATAGGCATGTTCCCATAGCACCTCGGTGATGGGAACCTGGCTCCCAAACCTCACCAGGAGAAGATGCCAAGGCCAGGAAGAGAAAGCATCCACCCTTCCTGCCCCACTTGTGCTTAATCTGGGGATGCCCCAGGTGAATGACGCCTGAAAACCTGTCATTGCTCAAATTGCCCAAAAGGAGCCTTGAAAGCAGAGAAGCGGCATCGGGAGATTTGCTCCGTCACTGCCTTAGAAGAGCCACGTGGGATGTGCGGGGAAAGCCGAGGCACAAGGTCTTGCCCAAGACTGGAGCTGTGAGCGTGGTGAATGAAAGGGCCCCTCGCAGCCCCGCTGACCTCCCCTCGCCCCAAACCAGGCACCGCTGTGGTCCCAGCAGCTCACAGCCACCGATGGCCAAGGGGACCGTGTCCTACGCAGGTGTCCTTTGCATCGGTGGGGGACCTTGTTTGGGAAAATAACAGCAAACACGACAACATTGCCCTGGGTCTTTAAAGCGAACAGAGCCTTTTCTGCAGCTCCTGCTATCATAAAAGAGAAGTATTTACTGACCACCGAGACTTTAGCCTTACATCAGTGCATAAAAGCCTGACGTGGTCCCCCAGCCCCCTGAAAGCTGGGGCATCCCCGTCGGCAGGGTGTCCCAGCCACCTGGTTCAGCTTTTGGACCTGCACCACCAGCGGCTTTAAACTGCCCTGGCCATGGGGATAGGGCCAGATCCAGCACCCCGAGGCCCTGTGAGCTCCCACGGAGGAGAAGTGCCGCAGACCGTCCCACCCCCATCCAGCTGACCTGGTTCAACCAGTGGAGCCAAAGCACCCAGGATAGTTTTGCAGGACTGAATCTTCCTAGTACATAACCCCCTTTTTAAACAGTGCTGTAGAGAAAAACTGATTCAGTTAAAGACTTTGTTACCTGCATTGTATCCAGGGGAGAGAGATTTATTCTTTTCATTTGCATGGCCATTAGCTTGACTCAGGATGCCCACGCACATCCTAACACAGCAGGAGCAGAGGTGCCAGTTTATGTGAGCACGATTATGATGGATCTTCACACCCCTTACCCCACACAAGACCTGCTTGCCCATGCAGAACCAGGAATGATGGATTCTCCGTCTGTCAGGAGCAACGTGGGCTCCGAGGCACGCTGGCTGCCAAGGTCTTCTGCCACGGAGGAGGAGACGGTGAGACCAAGATTCTCCCCAGGTGCCACGTGCAGTGTAACGGGATCACAAGCGAAGCATGGGGTGATACCACGGTCTATCAGAGCTTCCCAGGGTATTTACCATCCGCTTTCCCCAGCCGAGGGCTCTGGGGACAGGGGAGGCAGCGGGAGCTTCTTGGCCGGACTGGGTGGAGGTAGGGACCACGCGCCTCCGCTCCCGACGGGGCCTTGAGCTATTCGCTGAGCCTCACCGCTTCCCAATTAAAACACCTGAAAAATGTGATAATGCTTCATTACCCACTTCCCAGAGCATTTTGAGGTGTTAATTAAGTAATGTTTATAGAAGCTGTGGTTATCCCGAGATGCACAGGCAGATAAGTGGCTACTTTTAATCATCTTCTGAATCCTCGTGTGGGCACACAGACCTGCCCACAGATCCAGCCAAAGCCCACTGCGCTCTGGGGAGCATCCCAGCATGGCCAGCGGGTCCGAATGTGAGTATGTCCCCCCTGAGCGGGGAGCAGGACAAATATTTACTGCTAAACCTCAGCAAAGCAGCAGGGAGCTGTTCATCGAAGGAACTGGGGAGGAGGAGGATGACAAAACCTCCCTCCTGGCTGGGGATGGTGTGAGAGTAGACCCCTTAACTGCTCACCCTGCTACATAAAAGCCAAACTCCGGTTCCTGGGTATATTCAGGTATTGCAGAGGACCATCTTCTCCTGCTTTAGTGATCCTGCAACACCAGGGCAGCAAAGACCCTGTTCTGGGAGGAGGGATGTCCCTGTACCCATGGGACACAGGGACACCCACCAGCTAGGGGCTCTCAAGCAGAAATAAGGTAATGGAAGAAAATCCCCGTTGCTTTGGTCATTGCCACGGCGGTTAGAGAAGCAGAAGCTGGCCCCAAATGGCCAGGGTGGTGGGGGAGAAACTGAGCTGCTGGGTTTGTGATAGCCGGGGCTGCGCTCTATTATGGCAACACACTTTATAGGGTTGAAGTAAATAGGCGTGCAGGTTGGGACTTGAGGCCGGAGCTTCTTCACCTTGGAGGATTCGCTCTTGTTCTTCTCTCCCTGCAATGGGGCACGTCTGCACGCATGTGAACAGGGACAGCATCTCCCCGGCGCTGCCGGTCCTGTTTAACTTGTTCAGGGGGCTGCGACCAACGCCGGTCCCCAGCAAACCCAAAGGGCCATCAAGAGAGCTCGTAGCCCCGCTGCGGCTCCGCACGGCCCGGGTGGGATCCCCATCCGAAGTCAGCGGAGGCGACCCAGGAGCAGGGTGTCTGCAGCAAGGGTTCGCTGCAAACCGGCCTCCCGGCTGGCGGAGCGGCACAGAGCAGCTGCCCTGCGTTGGGGAGGATTTTCGGGTTGTGCAAGGTGGAGGAAGGCACCAAATCCTCCTCCCTGGCCAGGTGAGAGCCAAAGCTGCTCCTCCTGTCTCACCCGTCGGGGGATAATTTTGCAATCTGCCAGCCCCTATCCAACACCCACACTCAAAACCAGCGCGGTGGAGAGCAAGCGCTGGGCTCCATTTTAGGACGTTAAGTCATACAAATAAACAAATGCCCAGAAAAAAAAACCCAACGCACACAAAAAACTCTCCGATCTGCCAAGTGCCCAGTACATCAGCAAAGCGGATCAGCTTCACGCTGGCCTGCAAAATACTCCTGGCACTGCAGATTTTCCATGAGCGATCAGGCAGCTTTTCTGGGTATAAATTCAATTTATAATTCTAAAATTAGACCAGGAACATAGTAGGGTAGCCAAGAAAAGAAAGTTTTGATGGTGAAAGCAGCCCTGCCCAGCAATTGCCCCGCAAAAGGTATATTACATAAATCTAGCCTGAAGCTGAAAACTCCGGCACTGCTGATGGGGAAATATCTGGTTTTAAATCCACTAAGCTTCACTGATCCGACAGTGCCAGAACTTCAGAGTCCTGCCATTTTTTTTTTTTTTTCTAACATCTTAAGCTCATTTAGCTAATGAGCTGCTTTATTCTTCTGAAGGGAAACAGTGCTAAGGGTGAGGATGTGCCATGGCTCGATGGAAGCATGGCCGGCGGCAGCGGGGATGGTAATGAGAGGCCAGGAACCCCCCAGGGACCAGGGAATGGGGGACGGCTGTGCTGTCAGAGCCGGCTGTCTGAGTCCGTCCCTTCCCAAGCCCCCCGGCATGGGCTAGGAAATAACCTTCCTGCCGATTTTCCTTTCCCCAGCCGCAGTCAGGAGCATCCTGAGGAGCCCCGAGGAGCGATGCCATCGGTACCCGGGCGAGGCTGGGGGCTGCCCCAGCCCCATATGTGAGAGCCGACGTGCCGGGGACCCTGTGCCCCAACGTGGATCCCGTGTCCCCCCCCCCTGAGCTCAGCACTGGGGGACGAAGAGAGCAGGTGAGCAAAGCCACGGCTGTCAGCCGCAGCCCTGCCCCGGGGGCTTGGGCTTTCCAAACCCACCAGATTTAAGGGCTGGATGAGGAATTTGCCTTTGGTCCCCGACACTGGGGCTCTGTTTGCAGAGGGCACCCGTCACTTTGAAATACGCCCGGCCCCGCCGGCACGCCAAAGGGCTGCTCCCGGTCCCGCATCTGGCACCGCCGGGTGTATATTACAGTGACAGCTCTGGAAAGGGCTCAGGGCTGTAAATGAAATCCCTGTCTCAGGGAGCAAGCTCCACACTGAGGGACTCTGTGGTCTGGTCTTCATCAATAAATCCTCTCGAGCAGGGCGGAGGAGCGGGGGGCTGTGGCTTCATGCCTTGGCCAGTCCACGCCAGGCGAGAAGGGAGCAAAGCCGAAGCCCTCGGAGAGCCTGGGCTGTCTGCAGGGTTGCTCTGCTGCAGCAAAAGGATGAATCCTGGGTACAGATAGAGGGGGGTGATGCTTGTGCAACTTCTCTGCAACCGTGTGTGTGCATGGACCAGAGACCCAAAGTCCTCGCCAGGTTTGCTGCAGAGTAGCAGTCCCGTCTGCAGGCAGGGACGGATGCTGGCATCTCAAAAAGCACCGAAAATGGCAATAGCTTTTCCCCGCTGATCGGATCCCCAGCAGGTCACAGATTCCCACTGACCTGGGGACTCTGAGGAAAAGAAAATCGGGAGCGAGTCCCAACCCTGGTGGCACCTCAGCCGCAACCATGCACGGAAGGCAAAGCTGCTGCCCACACCCCAGCCCCAAATCCTGATCTGCCGGGCTCTGCCCGCAGCACTGAGTCACAGCAGCAGCAGAGATCCAGATCTGGTGCTGAGCACCTGGGCTGCCCCCGTGCCTTCCACCTCCAGCCACATCCAAGCCCAGCCCTGCCTCCCCGAACCGCGGGCTGGCACGAGCCCCAGTCTGGATGTCACCTTCCCAGGATGTCCCAGCTGGAGCACCATGGCCCAAAATTCCAGGTGCTGTTCAGCCCTCTGAGACACCAGCCCTGGGGAAAGGGCAGCACCGAGGTGGGAAGGGGCTGATCCAGCACCAGCGAGCATCGTAGGGAGCCCACGCAGCCACCACTGGCTCTGCTCCCAGTTGCAACCCCTTCCCAGTATGCAGCACTGGGGAATGCAATGGGAATTAGTGCCTAAGCACATCAAAGCCTTCCCAGCTGGCACTCGGGGCTTCAGCCCCGTGACGGCAGCGGTGGGTCTCACAACCTCCCTTCAGCCCTGGGGAGGTGCTTTGCCCAGGGCAGAGCTGAATTTAGAACTCAGCAATCCCGGGAAGTGTTTCCCGTCAGCACCAGGGGGTTTGATTTTTCTTTTTTGTAGTAGAGCTGGGTATTATTTCCCCTGGCTCATTATTCAGTTATGGCTCTTGGGGCTGAGCAGCAGAGATCGGTTCCCAATCCCATTTCACGGCAGCTGATCCCGAGCTGCGCGAGCCGCGACAAGCCATGCCGTGCCTCGCGCGGCTTTTACTTGCTGGGAGAGATCACCCAGCCCTCGGAAAGGGTGGGTTCTGCCCAGGAAAGTGGGAGCAATGAATATTTCTTTTAATTGTTTCTCCAGACAGTGAGATCTCTGCTTATTTGCTCAAAACAAGGAAGCTGTTTTGCTGATCCAAGTGTGCTAAGAGCACGCAAGCCGAGCTCGCTGCTTGTGCTCACCGGCGCGTGCCTCATTTCTTTTGAAAATCAGACGCTTTAGGGGAAAGTTTCTTCTTCCAGCTCTGTGTGCCCACATCTTGCATATGCAGGTGATCCGGCACACCTCTGCTCTGCATGCAGATAAAGGCACAGGCAGGCTGCCGGCTGGGAGCCGGGCTGGGAGTGTGCTGGAGCCCGGCAAAAACCTCCCCGTGCCTCCGTGAGGCTGCAAAACCTGGGTCCCAGCCTGGCCTTTCACCTTCGAACCTCAGAGAGGAGATTTTGTCCCTGGTCATCTCATGCGTGGTTGAAGACTGAGTGCCCGGGTGCTTTGTCACACCCCTCCTGCCCAAACCCCGGGGGACCCTCCACGCTGCTCTGCGGGGATGCTCGGACACACGCCGCTCCCTGGTACCACCATGGTCCAGGTGGGACCTGGTCCCACAGCTATTTCAGGGCATCTAAGACTCCCCAAGGCTTTGGCTGATGGAAAGGAAAGAGTTTATCCCAACATCAGCATCCCAGGGAGGAATGAGGTCATCGCTGATGTAACGAGCTTTCTCATCTCCAAAGTTTCCGTTTTCCATCCCTGCTAGTAATTTCAAAATTTATGGGGACAATTCTTAAAATTAGGGTAAAAATTCTTAAAATTAGGGCAACATTCTTCAAAAACAACCACTTTGCTTTCAGGCTGTTTGTTTACCCCCTGCCTTTCCCAGCTTACTGAGCTGGGGGTGTCATGGGTTGCTCTCCACCTCTCCTGTTGTTTTCAACCAAAAAAGGAAAAAGCAAGGGTTTTTTAGAAAGCAGAGCACTTTATCTGTTCTCTGGGATTATTAAACACTAGTGCCAGCACTAAGTGATGGCACTCAGCATGATGGAGCGTTAATAACCCCATAACCTCAATGGGGAAACTGAGGCAGGGGCAGGTGGAGCAGAGACCTGAGCCCAGGGCAGGACCTGGGACACTTGTCCCAGTGCGGAGGGACTGGGGACAGCCAGCACACCCTGGAGTGCTCCAGCTCCCGTCCAGCTCCACGGATGCTGTGCCCACACTGGCTCTGCACCCACCAGGCTTCCTGTGGGGCTCGGCTCTGTGCATCACCTCTCCAGGTTTCACTGTAAAATGGGGTGAATAACACTCAGTTTGGTGTCTCCCAAGGGTTCGAAGAGGCTGCAGCTGGTGAGGCCACGCGGGGAGCCAGGGCGATGACAGCAGGGCAGCTGAGCGGTACGTGTTGCCTCCGTAGAAGGTGTGCGTGGTGCCAGAGGGAGGAGGGATGCACGGGAGCATCTCGGGACCCGGTGGGAGATGGGTCCATCAGGCTCAAGTACAAAAGCTGCTGCGACTTTTCCCATCATCGGTCCCCAGCAACATGGTCCCAACATGAGCCCTGCAGTGCCTTCCTCAAGAAGATGCCCTGCCCAGCTCATCCCAGAGAAATGCGATTTAAACAGCTCAAAGAGTAGAGGAAAAGCCTGATTTTTTTCAGCTGGGCTTTCAGTTCCCCCATTTTCCGAGCCATCACTCTCTGCTTTGCCCGTGCCCCCAGCCCAGGGCTGAGGCATGGTGGACAAAAACGCGTCCGCGCATGAGCCTGCTGCTTTGTGCACGTCTGTGGTTTAGCAACTGATTTCACTTTCTAGATTTGGGCTTTGTCCTGTTTCTAAGACTTTCCAGAACACCACATACACAAGACACTTCTCTTTTATTGGACTTTTTCTTTCTATTTTAGGTTGAAACCTGAATAATTTGAAACGAAAGGACATCCTCACACTGGAAGCAGCCCAGTGTGCGGCACAGCCCCGAACATGACCACGGAGAGTTTTGCAGAGTTCCTGAATAAGCTCAAGGAAATCCATGAGAAAGAGGTCCAAGGTAAGGAGACATGAGAAGTCTTCTTAAAAACTGGCTAAGGTCCATTTCTTTGTCATGCCACCTTGATCTGTTTGGTTTCAAATAACCTGAAGGGTGGAGGAGCAGGTGTGGATTAGGGAGCTTTGGGAATTAGGGCTCAGCAAGCATCACCCACGGGGATGGATGGGGACACAGGGTGACAGCCTGGCCCTCAGGGGAGCACACCTTCCGATGGCACCTTGGTATCTCTCACCGGTGGAGAATGAGGTTTACCGAGAAAACTGGTAACTTTTTGGACGAGGTGAAGCAGAAGAGAGAGGGTGTTCCCGCATCCGATGTTCCTGGAGAGCAAGCCATGGAGGTGCTCAGTCCCTGCAGGAGTCCCACTTGCTCCAAGCATTAATCACGGGGGATTTGGCTTCTTTCCTGCTCCTGCTGCCCCAGTCTATGATAAAGGTGAATTGGGAGGTTTGCAGAAGTGACATGCACACCTGCTGGGCATCTTCTCCGAGCGACGTGGATTGGAGTATATTTGGATACTGAGGGATCAAAGGGAAAGTGGAAAGATGCAATAATCTGTAAGACAGAAGCAGCAGGAGTATGAGGCTCTGTTAAAGAAAACCTTAGAGTCAGGTTGGATAGTTTATTCCTCTAGGGAATAAATTATTCCTCGGGTCATACATTATTAAAATAAGAACCATTAGGTTAAGCAACCAAATGCCAAATCCAATTGTTTTCCTATTAGAATAATTCCCAGTATCAATATTATGAACAAAACAAGAGCGCTTTTGGAGGATTCTGGCTTATGAATTCATTCTTCTCTTGTGTAATTTCAAGCCGTGTGAGAGTTAGAGGAAACCGTTGAGCAATTTAAACCACATGTTTACATCTACTTTGCATAAAATGGATTTGACAAGATGTAACGTCTGCAGATCCATCAGCGAAAGCTGTTCTTGTTCAGCTGTAAATATCCTCCAAGATGCTTTGCAGCCCTGAGTTATACTGCCCACCTGGGAAATGCGTGCTGTAACAAGAAATAAGTAGAAACAGAACTGAAACAGACTTTTTGGGGGTGGGAGGGAAATGCAGACTCATTAAACAGTGGAAATACAAAATGTGCTCACATTTTGTACAACTTTTGCAGCTATGTTAAACTGTGATATTGTTTAACACGGGCAATGTGTTATTCCTTCTCGGAAATAAGGTTGGTAAATTGATGAGGTTTCTGCAAAGCCAGGCACCCTCCTGAAGTTCTCTCATTGCATTTTGTTTCTATGTGCTGGGGAATTGGCAATAAATACCCACCTGCCGTCTCTGCTAATTATTCCAGGTCTGCAAAGCAAGCTGACGGAGCTGACGATGGAGAAGTGCCGGTGAGCAATGCCACGTCTGCTCTACCCACGCCACGGCGGGACGGAGGGCGGAGGGGAGGTTACACCGCTTCATTTTCAGACCTCCTGGGCACTCCTCCAAGGCTGCCTGATTTAGAGAGCCTGGTTTGCCTTTCTGGCCCTGCCAAATTCAAACTTCTTGGTGGCTTTTGCCGTGCAAGTCCTCAGCACAGGCAGGGCTTGGGGTGATCCCAGCCTACCTCCAGTTTGCCTTCCCACCGGCAAGCGATGCTCGTGCCAAGGGGCTCTTGCTCTATTGGGAAGCAATAAACTGGGACAAAGCGAGCTGCTGACTCCAAGGGCGGGTGTCACAGGGCAGCGTCTGGGCTCTAACATATTTGTTTCCCCTCCTGCCACACAAGCAAAAGCAATTCAGCCATACCGGTGTGAGCAGCACGGCAGGCTCAGGGCAGAAATCCTTCCCCTTGACAGGGCGCTGCAGGTAAAGGCACAGATTTGGGGGAGAAATCTAATAAACCTCTTTTCTTTGTTCTGTTTCTTCAATTAGTGATGCTCAGAGAATTGAAGAGTTGTTTGCTAAAAATCACCAATTAAGGGAACAACAGAAGGTCCTTAAAGAAAACGTAAAGGTGTTAGAAAACAGGTAAGATTTATTTTTCAATAGGGTGGTGTTCGGTGGCAGCGAGTGCACCCTCCTAGGGGGAGAGTTTGGGGTCTGCTGTCTTCCCAGAAGCGGGATGTAGCACATGAACCTCTTTTTTGCTCATACATGGATGCTGGGAGAGCCGGGGGAGCCTGGGCACGTGCAGAAGAGCTTTCCTAAGCTGATGGTGGTGGGACTGGATCTGGGGGGATGGAAGGACCAGGGCTGGGCTGCACGGGTCATAACCCCTCTCACCAATTCGGGGTGATGGGCTGGGTGTTCACGCTTCTCCGTGGGGAGGGCAGGAGCTTATTTCCCCCATGGGAACTGTGTGGCAACAAGCTGCCGGCCATGGATTTTCCTCCAGGCTGCGAGCGGGTCTCTGCGACAGATGCATGGTCACCCAGGAGCTGGCAAAAAAGAAGCAGAATGAGTACGAGACGTCCCATTTCCAGAGCCTGCAGCACATCTTCATCCTCAGTACGTACCACTGCCTGCTGTAAGCTCGGCTTTGGCTGGCTGAGTCTTTGCTCAGTTAATGCCTCTCCCAGGTATTTGCATGTGAGCCCTCCCAGTGACCAGGCACCCAGGAGGGGTTTGGGGAGGAGGGAGGGAGCCAACGCAAGTGTGGGGACCTTGAAAAATTGGATCTGACCAGGACTGCGGATGGCAGCCTACGTTCCCCCCCCAAAGCAGAGGTAACCGCTCACACAAAGCAGCAGAGCTGGGAGGTTGCAGTCCTCTGTACCTCCAGAAAAATGAGAAATGCTCATGCCGAGAGCAGCCCCGAGCTGGCCAGGCCATGTCAGCTGCCTGGAAAAAAGATGCATTTGGCACCGCAGAAGCAACACTCTGGCAAAGACAGGAAAGTCACAGCAGCAGCTCAGCACGGGTAAATGGAAATCAAGCAACACTTGTGATGGATCTTCTCCCGAGCCTTTGGCAGAGCTCCCA
Source organism: Aquila chrysaetos chrysaetos (assembly GCF_900496995.4). Taxonomy (NCBI): domain Eukaryota; kingdom Metazoa; phylum Chordata; class Aves; order Accipitriformes; family Accipitridae; genus Aquila; species Aquila chrysaetos. The sequence goes on from NC_044006.1 coordinate 3,850,320, forward strand.
GCACCGCTCAGGCTCGGAGTGTTTTTCCCTGGGGATCTGGCTGGCCCAGGGAAGGTCGTGGGGGTAAAGGAGATAAGGCATTAGGAGGGATGGAGAGGTGCCAGCAGCTTTTGGTTTATCATCTCCCCTGTTACGCCATTGCTCCCAGAGTGCTGCTTTCGAGCAGGAGCGAGCGGAGGCAGCAGCCCACCCTGCCCAGGAGCCTGCCTGCTCTCACCGCAGCACCCGGCTGCTGGGTGCTCACAACTCCCTCTGCCCTTCGTCCGATCCGCCCCGAGGCCCCCAGCCTTCCCTCTAACACAGCACCCGCTCACCAGAGGCGGCTGTGGTGCTCCCAGTTAGGACGCTGGCTGTGTCCACCCCGCCGTGCCATTGCCACCGCCCCGACTGGGTCGTGCCCTCCCCTTGAGCTGGATGGGCTGCAAGCAGACCCCAATCCTTACCAAATCCAAGCTGGAAAGTTGCTCCCTTTTATCCCTTAGCCCTCGGTGTGCTTTCAGAGAAGGAAGGAAATTCGGCATCCCTCCAAAACCTGGTGCCGTTCCCTCCTCCTCCCCCATGCACCCCAGCAAGCTGCAAGGAGCATCAGCTCTCTCCTTGCAGCACCTGAATCCGCAGCACAACTTGTGTCCCTGCAGCTAACGAGACGAACCGCCTGAGGGAAGAGAACAAAACTCTCAAGGAAGAACTGAAGAGACTCCGGAGCCTGGAGTAAGCTCTCTCCCGGGTTTCACTTGTTATGAGAGGTATTGGTAAGGACAGAGGCATCCCCACAGCTGAGCAGGGCTACGTCCAGACCACGGTGTCCTCAGGGGTATTTCAGCATCTAATTCCTACGGATTCCTGTAGATGTTAGACACCGAAACACCCATAACGGTCTCTAAGTCCTCGTTGACCTTTGCTCACTCCCCTGTTCACCTGCACCCAAGGATTCAGATTTTGGGGAACAAGGGTATTCAACACCCCGGCACGGGGGACTGCTCATGGGAAGCAAAGCCCTGGGCTGCTCGCCTTGGCCACGGACCTCAGCCTGGGCTTCCATGGCTCTTCCATGGCTCTTCCATGGCTTTTCCATGGCACAAGCTCCTCTCCTGCAGCAGGCAGAGAGGGTCTGGAGGAAGCAGGTTTTCATGGGGGAAGGAGAGTGACAGGCAAGGGACTGAGACAGGGCTAAGAGGGAGAAGGGATCTGCCCCAACAGGTTCATATCCCAGCAGAGCACTGTGCTGAAAGCCAAGTAACCTGCCAGACTGGCCAGTATAAACAAATCAGCTCATTCCTCAAGGGTTTAAAGTCCAGAGGAATTAGCACTGAGGGATTAGTTTAGAAATGTGTTTTCTTTGGAGCACAGAAGCGCCATTTGCTTAAAGAGAAACTCTCGCTTTTACTCCCTGGTGCTTCCCAAGGCCTGAGGAGATTCAGAGCTGTAGGTCAGGCTGGGTTTGCTGAGCACCGAGTGCCTCTGCTCTGCTCTGCTCTTCCCTGGGCTGCTGGATAGGAAGATTTCCAGCCAAACACCCATGTCAGCATCAGGATTGAGCCAGGACTTTGCCCGGGACATAAGCATGTGTCTCTGAGACTCAGTCACTCCCTCGTAGTGACCGAGAGCATCAGCCCCACCAACTCGATATGGTGAAGAGGTATAGCCACCACATCCCTGTGCTGAATCCATCCCTACATCAGGCTGAAAGGCCAGCCAGGGACGTACAGGTTCTCACAGAGGTTTTGCAATAGCCACAGTTGGGTTTTGGCTTACCCAACGTCGGGGCTTCCTGCGATGTTACCCACAGCCAGGGGAAATCAGACCTTGAGCTGTCATGTTGGCTCTGTCCCATGCTCCAGACTGCAGCTGAGCTAGCGATAAGCTGCAATGGAAAGAAGTGAGTCTGCGGATCCGGTATATCCACATACATACATATATATATTTATATATATATAAAAATATGTATATTTATATATCGGGCTTTATAACTTGGAGCTCCCACTACACTGGCTCTCAAACCTTCCTTCTGCCCCTTCTCATTCATTCATGTCCTTCTTCTTTCAACAGGGACAGGACAAAGCACCCAGGAGTCACCTCCAGAGAAAGCACCTCCACCCCCAGCTCTCCCTTGGCTTTACTGTCCCCAGTGAGCAGGAACGCCGGCACCGAGAAAGCAGCTCACAGGGGAGCAGAAGAAGCCCACCATGACGTGCCGGGCCTCGAGCTGGGAGAAGGTGGGTGCTGCTGGCTCCTGCCACACTTGAGGGACCTGGGGATGGGAAGAGTGACTGAGCCGTGGTGGAAAGCTGCTCTGGGAAAGGGACTGGAGAGCAAAGACCAAGCTGTTAGCAGCTCAGATGGACATTGCCATGGGCAGAATAGCTGCTGCGGGGGGGGGGGGGAACACATGTCAAGGGAGAAACACGCTGCTCTGCCTTAGAGCAAAGGAGCGCTTGGGTGTCCTCACTGTAAGACGAGTGCTTGCAGGTGTGGACCCGCCACCCATTTCATGCAGAGACCATGTCGTTGCCTTGCTGCCACCCACACATGCGATGGAGGGTATGTTCAATTAGGTGCTGCCTTGAGCCAGGCAGAAATTTTGGCTTGAAATCTTCAATAGGAGGTGGCTGGTGCTAGCCAGTGGCATCCTTGGGAGGCTGCGAGACTCCAACACACTGCAGGGCAGGGCAGCTTGCAACAGTTCTGCGGGACCATCACAGTGGCTGGTTGTGTCTTTTTTTGCAGAAAAGCCTAAAGGACAGAGAAACTCTCCAAGCAGTAGGACTTCCCCAGGCACTGTCCTCCAAGAAGTCAGCCTCGCAGAAGTGGTGAGTTGCCAGAGGTAGCCTGATGTTCTCAGGCCTTCTCCCCACCACTGTGGTCATCTGAACTGGATCAAGAGAGGTAGACTGGGATAGCGAAAGAGTAGGAGGCACTTAGTGGGTGAAACAATTAGCCAAACTTGGGCAGTTTGCCATTGCCAGAGCCAAGGAGGGCACCTACCAAATGCCAGATGCATCCTCTCTGCAGAAACTGCCACTCACTGCAGGCAAAGCTTTTGGAATTTGGCACAGGCTCCTGTCCCTGTTGTGAGCGCGCACATCTTTCTTTGCTCCTGTGTTTATCCTCCATGACGACATGTCTAGCATCCTTGAGTCCTCTGCCCATTGCTCTGGTTCCTCTCTCAGATGTTTTGCTGGGGAAAGCTCTGAGGAGTGAAGGACCTGGGGAGACTGTGCTGAGCCACAGCTGAGTGTAGCTTATCCTGAGTTACGGAGTCAGCTCCCCATTATCTGGGCAAGCAAGAAGTTGGAGCATTGTGAGTGTTGGAAAAGCCTGGAGAACATGTAAACTGTGGGAGTTGTGGGTACTGAGAACAAATACACCACAGCGGCCCTGCCCAAGAGCATTGCAGATGTCTCTCCATCTGCAGCATAATGAATACTGGTATTTTCAGAGGGCCTGGCATTCAGTGGTTGCCATTTTGTGCATTGATGCAAGCCACTCTCTTTTAAAACACAGAGAGTATGTGTCAGCTGAGGGATGCTGAGTGATATGGTGATATTGAGCATTGGGAGATGAGACTGCAGGACCTGGAGCCCTGTTCCTGGTCGTGGGAACTCAAGCCCAGATGAACACCCACATAGATGCTTCTGTTCTGGCACAGGCTTTGCTTACCTGAACTCCACAGAAAACTTGAAAGAGCAGGTGAAAAGGGGTTTTGGTAAGGCTGCAGGCAGACTGTAAGGATAATTAATAGGGATCGCAGGAAGGGTTGGTGACATCTCCAGGTGGGCAGGGGAAAGTCAAGTCAGAACATGTGGTGAGCCTTTCATGACAGCAGATGGAGATGATGATGTCCTGGCCTCACAGCCAGGTACTCCACTGGAAATACACCCATCAAATTAGTGCATGCCAGGAGCTTGCATGAATAAAGTCTAGTGGGCTGACTAGGGGTCAGGGAATTTGCAGGGTCTTATCTTGGTTAAGCCACCGAATCATGGCTTGACTTGAGGGGAGGCACAAGACCTCCTGGGCTACAAATCCGTGCAGCCAGAAATTAGAGTACTGTAGATCCCGCTAGAAAACACGAAGGGAAAATTTCCTGGGAAAACCAATAAAAATATGGTTGAGCTGTTGACCACAACTGTATCACACAGAGCACTTAGGAGCTGTCTGTCTTGTTCACGCTGGTGAGGAGCTGCATCGCTGCTTGGCGGGGCTCCCCTTCGCCGCGAGCTTCCCGGAGTGCACAGCAGAACGGCTCACCGGGACTTTCTCCCCTCTGCCGCAGGTGTCCCAGAGGATCGCCAACCAGCTGCATGGAACCATTGCCCTGGTGAGACCCGGCTCCAAACCCTGTCTCCTGGAAAAAACTCCTTCGGGGGCAGCAGTGTCCCCATCGGCAAGGAAGACCCCTCTCCCGCCGGAGCGCGAGCGGAGCCCCAGCCTTGAGGCGTGAGTTATCTGCTCGTGGGTTGTGGTGTGGGCCTGATCCGTGGCCCGTTGCAGCTGTCCCACCGTGCAGACTGCAATGAGATGGCCAGTATTTGCTATATCTACCCACCTTCTTCTCCAGACTTCTCCCACAGCCTTGGGGGGGGGGGGGGGGGGGGGGGGGTCTCCCAGTTTACACCAGCAAAAAAAATGACTGGAATCCAGCCCGACGAGATCAGCCTCTGGTTACACAGACCCATAAAGAGAAGCGGGTGCCCCCACCTCCAGCCGGGAGGAGAAGGACTTGCCTCACAGGAGGCAGCAATCCCTGCTCCTCCTTATCTTTTCTAATGGGCTTTTCTGCAGGACTCAGCACTTCCCCGGGCTTATCCTCCTCATTGATTCCAGAAGCGCAAAGGGCTGAGCGAAACCAGTGAGTTCACCTGTAGAGACAGCAAGTTTCCCAGAGTGGGAGTAGATCTGCCAAGCATTCCCAGGAAAAGCCTGCACACACGGAAGCTGCCAAATAACCAGCGATAGCAGGGACTGGGTTTGCAGGGCAGATTCATGCACCATACCAACCTTCTTAGCGTGGCTGTAAAAATCTCCCATTGAGTGAGATTAGGAGAGGGTGGGCTGTTCCTCTGTCCTGGAGGTCTTCGGGCCCACCAAGGTGCTAAGAAAGCCCAATGAGGGGTCATTAGGATGCTTCTGGCTGTAAGACATGGTTTGACAAGTGACTTCTCAGCAGCGGTGCTGACGCGAGCGGTCACTGCATCCCCCCACTCGCTCAACCCCTTCCCTGGAACTGCCGTGGCCCAGGGACAGGAGAACGCTGTTGGACGGTGGGATGGTGATGGCTTCTTGCGGTGTGAGCACTGCAGAGACCCGCTGCCGGCTGCCTGACCCCCGCGGCCACCGGGACCCTCCTCCCCAGCACAGCACCCGAAGGCAGGCGTGATGCACGGGCCGAGAGCCGCAACAGGGCACAGAAAGAGCGGGAGAGACTATGCACATCACTTGCAGGAGCTGGGAAATCGCATGAAAATTCTCTGATTAACGTGATTATTTTTCTTCCTGCTCCTTTTAGTTATTTAACAGCAAGCAAACCGGACTCCCCCAAGGTTGCTCCATCCTACGAAAATCTAAAACTGACCGCCCGGAGAGAGCAGCTCTGCCTCCTCCACAAGCACCTTTCCCTGCACCAGCTGGGGCTGGCAAGCAACTGTGCTTCGGCCGACGGGGACGGCAGCAGCTTCTCCAGCCATTTGCTCAGGGCCAAAGACGCCGACGGCAGGACGCGGTCGCATGACGGCTGGGAAGATCGCGCAGCCTTGCTGAAGCTCCCTGCCGCCATGGTGTACGTGAGGGATCAGCACCTGGAGGAGAAGCTACACCTCCTCAAGCACAGGGAGCGGCTGCAGCATTTCCTCATGCAGCAGTGCCAGTCAGGCCAGCAGGTAGACGGAGACCCAAAGCCCGCGTCCGAGGAGCGGCCCCTCTCCCCGTGGCCAAGCATCACGCCAGGATGCAAGGAGGAAAGGTCCTTCCCGGAGGATGCTGCTGATGGGAAGGAAGAGAAAGAGCTTTGGCTGAGCCAGGACAGCTCCGAGCTCCGAGAAAAGGAGAAGGCAGCAAGGGACGACGGTGCAGACGTGCCGCTGGATCTATCAGACTCTGGCCGTGGCAGGGAAACAAGCTGGCACAACCGCCGGGAGCCACGGGGGTCCGGCAGCCCACAGCCGAGCCCCGGGGAGAGCCTCGCTGTGCCGGCAGCCCGCGGCCCCTGCGGGAGACACGGGGCAGAGCGGGACAACTTGCGTTTCCCCTACTGCTGGCCCAATGCCACCCAGGTACTGCCTGGTGATGTCGAGGAGGAGGAGGAGGAGGAGGAAGCTGTGGTGAGTACAGCTCGTGTTGGCATCAACCGTGGCCCCTTCCCCTCCCCACGGTGTCCGGCACTGGTGCTGGCACCGTTATGACCACCATTAATGTCCCGTGGGAGGATGGCTTTGCTGTGCGTGAAGCCAACGGGGACATATTTACACATGGCAAAGTCACGGCCGCTCAGCCCCGGCTCTCGTTCCCCGCCTCCCCTCCCCTCCAGCGCCTGTGGGGTTTCTGTCCGGGTCCAAGGACAGGCAGGTTGGTGCAGGAGGCATGCCGGGCTTCCCTGCAACACACCACCGGTGCATAGAAACGCCTCCGCGATGCTCGTCCCCACGGGTGTCACAGTCGTCGCGTAGGGGCTGGGGACAGCCCTTCCCTCCTGCCTGGCGAAGGCATTTGTGCTCCCTGTACCCTACAGCTCGCGCTCTCACAGGCACATCTGACAAACAACTCCACGCCGAGCGACCCGGAGGCCCTACCAGAGACGGGGGTGAGACTGGATGTCAGCGCACAGAAGGGAGAAGCAGGTAAAAAGCCCCAGGCAAACGTGACATTTGAGAAGGCAAGAGCAAATGGTGCGTTTTGGTGAAGGTTTCTTACATCCAGGAGCTCTGTTCTGGGCTCTGCACGCACCTGCAATCCCCGCCGAGCGAAGCAGTAACTAACCAGCACGGGACACCCTTCCAGTGACGTGGGTGCTCCTGGCTCCCAGCCATTTGGGGCTATCAGGGGAGCTTTGGGTTTCACATTTCTGTCCTTGAGGGCTCAATTTTCAACCCTAGGGATGCCCCAAATTCAGGTTCAGTATCTGTAGGGAGAAAATAACCCCGGCTGTTCTGGAGAAGAGCCCAGTATCTCTGCCCAGCTCAGACCAGGAGCCACCCGTGGGTTGCCTTTGCACACTCTGCAGAGCACCCTGCACTCAGCTGCTGAGTGGCACGGAGTTCTCCGGGAGCTAAAGCGGTCGGTTTAGCACCGACCCATTGGCAAAACCTACTCCACGGTAAGCCACAACAAAACACTGCTGCTCCTGCATTACCCGCCCCTCTCAGGGAAGCAGAAGCTCAGAAGCCGCCCCAGCAGAGATGGGGAAAATGCAAAAGGTTTACAGGACCAGCGCTGGAAAAACCATCCCTGTCCATGTCCCCTTACTCCGAAGCGTGCCCTGTGCTGGCACAGCGCGTAGGGTTGAGCGTGGAGCGAGGGATGCTGGTACCCGCAGCAGGTGGGACAGGATGCTCTCCTCCTTTTCCCTGCTCCATCCCCTGTAAGAGCCATTTCCATTCCCCAAACCAGCAGTGCCCTTCATGTGGGGACACGGCGTGCTTTCTCCCTGCCTGACCTACGTGGGACGTGGGTGCCAGGTTTCCCCGGGTGGGTGGGAGGCAGCAGCCATGGGCAGCGGAGCGGGAAGCACGTCTGCCGAGAGCTGCTCGGTACCAGCCTTACTGGCTCGGCCAGAAAGTTGAGCTCGCCTGGATTAGTTGGTCTGGGCGTGTCGGAGCGGTTTGGGAACACTCTCCGGAGCAGGATTTTGCACGGTGGAAAAAAAAAAAAAAAAAAAAAAAGGAAGGGGGGGGGGAAGTCCTCTGTGATTTACATGCTAAGGAGATATCATCACAGCAGAAGAATTTCAGCTGATTACATTCTGGGTGTGGGAATACAGGACTTTCTTCAGTTCTCACCTTAAGGTTGACACAAAGCCCAGGAAACAATACACAAATACTTCTGTGCTTTCTAGTGAACCTTAACCTGTGGAAGGATAAAGTGAGGATGGGATCAGACTACAGGGGCTCTAGGAGAGCCTGAAAGCAGCACCGTCTGCTCTCCCACCTGGGCAGCGGCAGCAAGGGAGGCTGCCCGGCCAACAGTCCCACCCCGGCTAGACCTGGGTGTCAGGAGCAAGAAGTATTGAGGTCCTGGAACGCCCCTGCCCCTCGGAAGAGGGCACAGCTCCGTCCCCAGCCCTTTCTGCCCCTCCACGGCCAGCACGGGTGTGCCGTTGTGGGTGCAAACGGGGTGATGCCACCGCCAGCGAGGCTCGGTCCCTGGCCCGGGCAGCTTCGCTCTGTGCAAAGGTCGGGTGCGTGTCTGGTGCGTGCAGGTACGTGTCTGGGGTTGTGTAGCCTCCGGGCCTGCGCGCAGCAAAATCTTTCGGCTGGGCAGGGAAGAAGCTCCCCTGCCTTTCCTTCCTCCGCTCCTCGGCACACATTCCCTGCCAAGAGCCACCAACCGGCACTGGTAGCAAACTTGAGGATTGTCCATTTTGGCCTCTTTACCCAGACACGGTTCTTCCCACCTGGGTCTCAAACGGGAAGGTGCAGTCTGGGGTTTTAAATACCCCTCAGCTTCCCAACCTGCACATAGCCACAGACTTCGGGGCAGCGCTTGCGACCTTGGGGTAGCAAAGTCCTACGGATACAGCTTTATTGGGAGCTGGTTCCTCGACGGAGTCCTGTTGGATCTCCCATAAACATTCATTTCAAGCCACGTAGCTCGCAGTGGCTCTGCTTTGCAACGCAGTTTATTGCCGAAACTGTCTTCTGCCTCGATGGCTCTCAGAGCCATCTCAGGCCGGTGGCTCTGCATCTGCTCGTGAGCTTGTCGGGCTCCCCGCCAGCCAAAAAACCCTTCTTTTGTGTTTCCTTAGATGACAATGATGCCGAGTCTGGGAAGCAGGAATCTGATGAGCCAGACACGACGGACAGCGAGGTGTGTTTGCTCTCCTCAGCCCATTAGCTTAGGCCGTCAGGTCAGAGAGGCGTAAGACAGGTTGTCCCCACCCAAGCTCACTCCAGAAGGTGATGGCTTTTCCTACACGAGGTGCCAAACCCCGTTCCCACACTGTTACCCAACTTGATGCTGAGGGATAGAGATATCACTCTTTCCAGCTAGTCAAGAGGGTTTATGAACAACAGCATTTGTCACCACTCCATAGCAATGGTCACAAAGGTCCCCAGCAATGCAGCCAGGCCATCAGCTCCCTGGGAAAGCCAGGGAAGTTTGCAGACTGACTGTTCTTCTCGTTGGTGTAGGTGGCTGCCCCATATGAAGATGATATCCTACAAGAAGCCCAGGCTGATGGGAAATATTTTTGCACCAAAGACAAAGCTCATGCGCTGCAGAAGAAGAGAAAAAGAGGACAGGACCCCTGGACAAAAGGTAGGGAGGAGGAGTTCCTCATGGCATCAGCTCGGGGCTACAACTTCTGCTGCTTCCCGAGGGGCTCCCGTGGAAAACACCCGAGGGCACCGGCCGCCTTCCCTGCAGCGGGGACGGGGGTGTTCCTCCACCGAGTGCGTGCCACGCTGTGCCGTGTTTTGGCAACGGTTGTGTCTCCAGCCGGAGGAGCCCCTGCTAATGGTTAGCCAGGGGGGAGCCTGGGCAGGGTGGCCAGGAGAGCACTCCTCAGCACCTAAGCTAACAGGGCTAAGTCCCTTGTGTTTGCTTAACCGGTCAGGGAGGTGGTGATTGGAGAAGGCCAAATTCCCAGGGCTGAGTTATTGACGTTCAGAGAAAGGTTTCTGCCAACTCTGTTGATCTTCTCGTGTGGCTGTGGAGGTTTCCCTGCTGACAGAGGAATGTGTTGTACCCGTGTTTCCTACAGGTGAACAAGCAGAAAACTCCCCCTGATAAGGGCAAGGATAAGACAGTGTGCCTGTCAAGTCTTAAAAAGTACTCTGTCAGAAATACCCCGCTACTATAACCCACTTTGTACTGCTGGTAATGACAAGGAAATGTTGACCCAATTATAAATGTAGAGAGAGCGTTGCTTAAGCATGAAGGGAGCTTGTTTAACAGGCAAGCGCTGCCCCTTGCTCTGTGCCCGGCCTTCGGAGGTGCCTGCTCGCTCGGGGACACCACCGCAGCTGAGTGAGAAGAGGATTTGCTCTACAAAACCAGCCGCTCAGAGCAATGGAGAAGAAGCTGCCCTGTGCTCCCCAGGGCAGACACCATCCGACCCTCCGGGACTGGATGGGGATGTCCCAAGTGAAGGGCTGGATGCAGTTGTGGCAGGAATGGGGATGGAGAGGCATAAGCCCTCTCTCAGCATGTGGTGTGTGCTATGTACTATACTGGAAGGGGGAGAAATCCAAGAAATGCATCCCGCTGGTCTGGGTACCCTCTCAGGTACGCTCCTGCACCAGGTCGGTTCTCTGCCTGTTTCTGCTTCGCATGTTGTATCTGTTTCCAGGGTCACAACAGCCTCCCCCAGGTACCCATGCATCTCACGTGGGAGAGGGGTTTCTTTTCATCTTTCCTTTGCTGAGCTTTGCTTCCTCCTGCACTGTCCCTATTTTGGGACGAGGCCACTCTGACCTCGTACATGTAAAGCCGTTGCTCTGTGGTTAACTCCTGCGGTCATCTTGCTGTTTGCAGGAGCTAAGAAGTCAATGAGAGGGAGAAAGAAAGTCAAAGTGGAGCAGTGCTCGGCAGGGATCACGAAGGAACTGGAGAACTGCTCCGCTTCCCACAACGATACCTCTGAGGAGAGCTAACAGCAGGGCAGGATGAGAAGCGACACAGATGCTGCAGACCAAAGGAGAGGGCTCGAAGACCTCAGCATCCCACCCATGCTGGGAGAGTGACTCCTCCTGCCGTGCTGGGCCAGGCAGTGGGGAATTCATAATGACTCATTAATGAGTAGACCACCCTGAAAATCCTCACTTGGTGCCCCGGGAGACGCTAAGCAAGGAAGAGCCATGCAGGTGATACTGGTGGAGGAGCACATTCGGTGACCCCCAGCCCTGCACCGGGGCAGACCCTCAGACTGGTGCTAGGAAGAGGAGATGCCCTCTTTGCAGCACTCGCCCTGGGTCGGGACCATGTTCTTCCCTGGGATTTCACGCAAGGAGAACGGACTACCCAGACCCCGCTCCCCACGTACGATGTCCCGTGGCTGGCCGAAGGGCGGTGACCAAGCTGAACACCGCAAGGCCCCATGCGCAAACCTGAACTGATTAAATCCCTACCCAGGTTTCATACATGTGTGGGTCCTGTTTGACCTGGAGAAAGCCCGTGGTTTTCTTTTCTAGTGAAGTGAGGAGCCAAGCACGTGGGCGGGCAGGTGGGACGTGTCCCTGGAGAGGGCAGGGAGAAGAGCGTGGGAAGGGAGGGCTTGCGTGCTCCCTCTCCCCAAGGTGTCCTGCGTGCCTGGAAAAGGCAGGTGTGTGAGACCCAGCTGTGGCTCACAGCAGAGCACCAGCTCAGCAGTTCACGCTGACCTTGGCGGGAATGCTGGGACCTTGTTTTCACATGGATAAACTGTCCTTAAACAATTTTTTCTGATGCGTTAAGCATGGGCAAGTTTTCCTTCGGCATCAAGTGACAGGGCTCTCTAGCCAGGGAGGGGATGAGAAGGGCTGCAGTGAGCATCCCTGCAGCCACGACATTGCACCAGGAGCCAGGCTGGGTTGTTCCTAACGCACGTACGGAGAACAGGGCCAAAACGGAGGGAGACCAGAGAATTGCCACAGACGGTACCTGCCCTGTCTGAGGCACCACCATTTCCTTTACCTGCCGTTATTTCTATTTAAACGCGATTTTCTTTGTCCGTTCACAAGAACAAAGGGCAAAGCGCAGCAAGCCAAGCGCCCAGCCTGTCGAGAGCATCCTTTCTGCACACGCCGCAGCACGTTCCCACCTCCCCAGAGCAATCAGGCATCAAAAAAAAAAAAAACCCACCTCAAAAAGCAGGCTGGCTGTGGAAGCACAGCCTCCAAATAACCCTCAGCAGAGCAGCGGGGCAGGACAGGGTGTTACACCTTGTGCAGAGTATGTGGGTTAACACGCTCCTGCGTGCGCTGTGTCCCAGGTGGACTGTATCCCTTTGCCAGAGATCATGTCCCTCGCTGATGGGTTTTCCCTCCTCACGTTCAATCACGTCTCTCAGCAGCGTCTAATTAACACCAGGCCAGACCCCCAAAAATAGAGCGAGGGTTGACAGGTTGGAGTCGCAGCAGGAATTTGTATCTCACTTGCACTGCTGTGGCAACCGCGTCATGCCGAAAAAAACACACAGTAGAGGCTGCGCTCAGCTGGAGAAGCTCCTTTGGGCTCAACCCTTCGTGCTCTGTGCCAAGGAGCGAAGCTCTGGCTTGTGAGTTATCCACTGGCAGTGGATATTCCAGGAATCAATGTCCTGGTGGTCTGCGGTCAGAAATGCTTGAGGCATCCAGGTTATAAAGTGGTAGTGGGTCTAACGGTGAAAGCGGCACCTCCATGCCCAGCACCAGCTGCAGTGGCAATGCCCCGTGTCTGGGTGAAGCAGGGGGAGGCGGGTGGGCAGCACAGGAGTGAGCCCGGGGCTCTCACGGCACGACCACCCGATAAGCAGACCCCAACTTACACGGCACCTTCTCCCGGGGACCAGCTCAGCCCAGGTAATGTCCATCTCTCATTTTGCATCTCGGTGCCGTGACGCGGATGCAGCGCCCAGGAGCTGGCACAAGGAGGGGATGGGAAGCGGGGGGCTGCAGGGCGGCTTCATCCCGGCTCAAAGCGTTCATCGGATCACGGCCGTGGAAAGCGGATCGGGGCCACAAGTGACACCTTCACCTTTCAGTCCTGGCCAGCCAGCGCTGCGTCCGTCCCTTGCTCGGACTGACTTGCAGGGGGCAACAATACCCAGAGCAGCGCTGAACACATGTGGAGAACTGGATAAATCTGTCTTTTAAAAATATCCCATCTAGAAAAAATAAAGAAGTCGAAATACAAACCCGTAAAGAGGCCCCCTCAGACTGCAGGGAGGCAGCCTGGGTTCGAGAGAACTGAAGGAGGGAGGGAACTTTTATGCGACTATAAAATAATCCCCTCCCTATGCCGATCCCTTGATAAGCAAAATGTGCAGAAGTCCTGCCAAAAATAATGAACTCCTCAATTTGTTTTTTTTCCACAGAGGTTTTTTTCCCTCCCATTGCACAAGACTGCCACAGAATTCACCTTCATTTCTTGGACTTCTATTTTTCTTTATGTTGCTTCTTGCCTTTTTCCAGCAGGCATTTTCAACTGACGCCCTGTATCTCCGTGCAGGATGTGTTTAAGGGGCTGGCAGGGACACATATTTCATAGTCAGGGCAATCGAATAATGACAGAAACAAAAAATAGTTTTGTCAGCTCTGATCAAAGTGCTCCTCTGAGCAAGTTGCTGAATTGAAATGAACTTTATACCCTGCACTTGATCCAGTCCTGGAAACTCGGCTCCCACCCAGCCCCTGGCTTGATGTTACCCCCCTACCACGTTGCAGAAACATGGATAATTGCTGAAGTCCATTAATTCTCGTAATTATGCTTGTCAGTCTTTTGTTTGAGTGATTCTTGACAGATAAATGTATGTATTGATTTGGTGATACGCAGGCAGCCTCAGACTTGAACTATTCTGCTGTAAGGAAGAAAACTGAGACCTGCAAGACTCTGCTTTGCAGAGGTTTTCCATATGCAGGTTTGGTTCTGCTTGAGGTAATGTCCTTGCAGGAACACACTGCCCGACGGGTTGATCCTGCCTTCTCTGAGAGCACAGCAGCCTTTTAATAACTCCACTGGAGTTCAGCTAATGACTCCAAGGGGCATCTGTGTACCAGACCCAGCAATCTATGCTTTTTGCAGAGTTAAGCCATTTTTGTTGCCACATTTCCGTTCAGCACGCCGAGGATGTTTTACACAATGATCTCCAAAAAGCCACTGAAATTACCCCTAGAGTGCATGAGTTACAACCCACAGAGCAATAAAGCAGAAGAGAAGCTGTCCCATGAACAGATCAGTCCCTCTGGGACACTGGCAGCTCATGTTTGTTTTTTTCAGACAAATTATAGCTCTGATGTCATCAGCGACATGATGTAGGTAGGACATCTGGGCCAGTGAACTGATTTCCCAGAGGAACGGGTTCAGAGCACAGCTTGGGTTCGCTCAGGTCAGGGGCTGGATTTGAAATCGTACACAAATCTGAAAGGGCAACGGCGTAAGCATTTCTGTTCACTTTTAGTCCATCCAAAATAGCAACGACTGGTTCCCTTATTGCCTGTCGTGCAAAACAAATTCCGATAACAGACCATCGCAACTCTTTTGCTCCTTGATCCTTAAGCATCTGTACATGCTGAATCATTCTCACAGCACAGATCGTTACTCTCAGCTTGCAGACTTCCCCCCAGTCCTCCCTTTGCATCAGCCTCCCACTAAACTCGGCAATAAACTGACATTTTCAGCTACTCTCTAGACTTGATTTGTAAAATTTTGTGAGAAATAAGTTTGCGCAAGTCTAGCCGTGAGTATGAATCTCCATCTCCGGGGAAAAAAAAAAAATCGCCACCACACAAAGGTTCCTCTGTTGCGTGTGTAACGGAGACGGTGCTGAGCAGGAAAGTAGGAAGTCCAACAAGCTCGAAGTGAAAGGGAACTGTGCTGGGGACGCGGCTGGCTGCAATGCAGGAACCAAAAGCACCAAAAATAGAGAAATGCCCATCACATTCTTCCCCCTTACAATCTTCTGCGGTGGCATTGCCTCTGTGGCAATAGATATTTTGAAGGTGACTTAATTCATGCCTTTTTCATGAGATTGAGCACCACCTTCTCTGTAGCGAAATGCTTTTAACCAAGATCTGATCAGTAAGTAATGCCCATTTATAGTGCTGGCTTTGGAAACGCAGCTTCACTCCTCAGTTCACCACAGGAAAAACTCATTCCAGGCATTACTGAAGTCTTGCTTAAGTCCTGTTTTGGGGATTTAAGTGGGTTGGGCATTGATCCTTTCCAATGTCAGATGCATCCTGCATGTGTGGAAAAGGCAGCACGCACCCCGGCAGCCTCGCGTGCAGCTCTGCGGTGCGCAGCCGGGAGCTCGGAGGGGACAGGGACAACTCGGGTGTTCAGAACAGAGCACAAGGGCAAGGCTTTACATTTCCGAAAGGAGGCTGTGAAGTCGCGGATAGGTTTAGCAAGTCCAGCATGCAGTGGTGGTTCTTGGAAGGGAGACATTTGGGGAGTTCCTTTGCTCCTTTATCTCGAGCAGAGTTTATTGTAGGAATTTTTGAGCCAAAGGGCATGTTCCTCCTGCATCCCTTGGGCATCATGGCTTTCTGCTCTGCCTTGAACGTTGTCATCCACCCTTCGAGAGTTCCCCGGCTCTGGCAGGGCTGTGCTGCACACCCTGCTCTTGCCAAACTTGCTGCTAGATGGGCTGGTCTCCGGTGGGACCTCTCCAGAAGACACATTTTGCAAGATCCTCCCATGAAAATTATTGATCTATTAATAACAGCATGTAGTGTGGCACCATGTTGTTCAGGGGAGAGGGTTTGATTCATTCGTTCACAAATCCTCACGTAAACACCACATACATTTTTCATTACTCGAGCACACAGCCCTCCAGAGTGCAGAGCTATACGATTAAATCAATCAGTTCCATGTTTTTTAAATACTTCGTGTCACACAGGAGAGCCTGAGTCATTTTCCAAGGCACACAGTTATCAGCCCAGAGGTCTGCTGGCAATGTTTGCCTCCTGGGGCTCAGCATGTTATTTTGCTGTAACTGGAAATCTGCAGCGAGAACAGAGGATTGCGTCACCCGCTGCGGGTGAGCACCCGGGAATCCAGGGGACACGGCCACTGCACCCCAGCAGCGGCCGGGAGAAAGCAGGACTCCCAACTGGAACCGACTGGAGGCAGATTAAAACCGTTGCAGGTCGCACGGCTAATGCACTGGTGGGGCCAAGAGCTTGAGTCAAACCTGGCTCACGGGTTTGGGATGCAGGAGGAGGGTGATGGAGATGGATGTCCCAGCAGAGAGCAGGAGTGGTCCAACATGTGAATGCGGTTAGGAAGGGTTTCATAACGTCATCCTCCCAGGCTTCCAGAGACCACCCTGGCCTCCCGTGAGGCCTCTTGGATCCCCATCCACACCCCGCTTAGGCTGGAAAAAAAGCGTACAGAAATTTCTGACGCCTTATCTTAATACTAGCAGTTCCTCCAACAGGAAGGCTGTTCTTCTGGTTCCCAGCCTAAATATATTCATGACCTGTTTATCTTTGCTTGATTTTGGGCCATGATTTTGCAAAAAAAAATAACACCCAGCCCACATACATACTTTAAAATGCTTTCTCATATCAGATGCTTAGACCAAATCCAGCAGTACTTGCATGTAGAAGAATCCTGGTGACTCTGGTGACTCTACTCCCCATATAATATTGGAATAAGGGCTTGGAGGCTCGGCCCACTCCACACCAGCTCCTTATTCCAGCAGCCCCTGACTGCTCAGAGACGTATCCACACAGCTCAGGGCTTCCTTTAAGGTAGAGCAGGAGTGCCAGGAGCAAAATAAGCGTGAGTTGAGTATTGGAGATTCAGAGTAACGCTGGACATTTGTGCAATAATGCTGTTGTAAATGCAGAACTGCCTGCCTTCCTGTCTGTCCAGGGGTTTTGCAATGGATAAGATTGGAGCGTGCTTCAGCGCAGAACTTGAAGCTGCTGTGCAGAAGCACCGTGATGAGTCCGCCTTTCTCCAAAACAGCATCCCGTTGTATGAATTAGGAGCATCTCCAGTCAAAACAGAGCTCGGGCTCCCTCCATCCCCCCGCTGCAGGGATTCCCTCTTTGCAGGAAACGGAGAAAAGGTTGCTAGGGGTTGTACCCAGCCGTTGTCTTTTGTGGAAATGATGCTGATGTGCCACCCAACTGTTTTAGTGGCAGGTTCCTTGAAACACAGCAACATGCCCACTGTACTCATACATTGTGAGCTAGTTTGCTTGTCAGACATAGATGAAAGCTCCCCAGCATTAACAGCAGCAACATTCAAACCACTAAATTCAGCTTTGAAGTTAGCAACCCACTAAGCTATGGAGGCTGGCTTCTTTCTGCTTCATCCTGCACTGACTCAGTGGGACGATTTACATCCTACAGCTGTTTTTACAAGGAAAGAATGAAAAAAACCACATTTTTTTTTTAAAAATCCTTTCTTGTGTTCTAGAGAATCGTTTGCAGCAAGCCTAGCTACGTTTCTGTGCCCATTTATCCCTTGGCTTATTTGATGAGCTTGCCAGCAGGAAGGATTTTAATTCCTTTTTATCCCAAATTATTTTTTCCGCAGCTGTGATATGAGATGATTCTGCCAAACAATTTAGGCTCAAAATCTGACCTATATTGAGTAGCATAAGATACTGAGGATGTTCTCGGGATTTTAAGGGAAGAGTTTATATTTCACTGTAGGCTTTTTAATGGAAGCCTACAAGAAAACATTTTCTTATGTCTCCTAGCCTAATCCTGTTATTAACTACTATTAATACTATAAGACAAGTGTTGATGTCCCACTTGCAACAGTATACGAAAAAGGATCTTATGGAACAGCCATATGAAAAGACGTAGAACCTATATGTGTTATAGGACAGTTTCAAAATCCATCTTTTATTCAGCGCCCATATTTCAGGTCACATCATCAGACATCGGTTTGATTGCTAGCGTAAACTGCAAGCAATATTAAGAGTTGTCACGTAGCTTCTTTAAACATATTTGGCAAAAGCATTTACCTTTCTAAGAGTCCAGTGTTGCAAACACATTAATACCTGCTTAATTGTAAACATCTCGGTAGTCCCTCGTTAACTGCAAATTTGGTCTGGTATGTCCACGTCTATGGGCAAAATCCCGCTTGGGAGCACAAGCTGCTTCGGAGCACGTGAGGTGGGAAGCACGGGAGGCTGCAAGGGCCATTTTGGTTTCAGAGGAGCACAGAGGCCACCAGCACCCCACACCCTGCTGTTCACAGCACCGGAGGCCTCATCACTCCCAGCAAAGCTCCCAAACCTCCTCTGCGAGGCCAATCGCATGGACATCGTCGGTGCACATCAATGTCCTCCAAGGACGGCGGAAAGCGCAGAGCTTCCTTACTTGGCAAGCGGTCAGAGCATCGTGCCGGGATGTGGCAGACATCGGTTCAAGCGCCTAAGGGGTGTGTTTATTCTGTGCAGTATAAACACACCAGTCTGGGAAGTGGCGTGCTGCGCAGAAATGCCTTGAGTCACTTTGTGGAGATAAATACTAAGTTTATGCTCTCCCAGATCTGGGTCCGCCTTGCCCATATACGGCCCACGATCAGCTCTGCCTCGACTTTGCTTCGGGGGCCGGGAGGCGTGGGGATTCATCCCTCGGCACGGGTTTTGGGGTCTGTCGGTGAGTCTCAGGGCCGTGCGTGGGTATCCATGCCATGCATGGGGATCTGCACCCTCGGGACGGGTGGGTTGGGGTCCACCCCAGCCCCGCAAGCCGGAGGGCCAAGTCCCAGCCTGGAGCAAGAGGAGCAACCGCTTTCATCTGCTTTTGTGGGAGCCGTCTGATGCGCCCAGTCGCCTGCCGATGGTTTTAGCAGACGTGTCCTCCCTGCCTGCAGGAAGGCCAGGAGACCTTGGGAGCGGGTGACGGGCAGAGTCACTGGGGCTTTGGGCGGGGAGGTGGGGTGAGGACAAGTTTTGCAAAAATCATACAAAGGGGCAGGGTGGGTGTTTGCGTGGGGACGTGGTGGGTGGTTGGGTGGGGACACGGTGGGCTTGTGGCTGTGCGAGGGGAGGACTGAAGGAGGAAGGGGCTGCCTACGTGACGGCCCCGGGGAGAGGGCCGGGGGTGGGGGGCACCGGGCCGCGGCCAGCCCGGCCACCGGGGGCAGCCCCTGCCCGCCCGGCGGGGGCACCACCGAGCTGCTCGGGCCCACGGCGCCGTTACGCGCCGGCGCTAGGACCCGGCAGAACCCCACCGGCCTGCGAGAGGAAGGCGTGGCTACCCGTGCTGAGAAGCCGAACCAATGAGCGCTGGTCCGTTGCCGGGCTCATTTACATTCCGGCGCGACGCATCCAATGAACGTGCGAGCTACCGGCCGCCCTGCGTTCCCCGCCGCCCCGCCCGGGCTGCCGAGGCGGTCGCGGCTCATTCGGAGAATGGCCGCGGCCACGGCGTGCGGCTCCCCGCCTCCCCGCCCGCCCCGGGAGCAGCAGCAGCAGCCGCCGCCGCGGAAGCGGGGCGACTCCCGCCGGCGGCAGGCCGCCCTTTTCTTCCTCAACAACATCTCCCTGGACGGCCGCCCGCCCTGCCCGCCCGCCGAGAAACCGCCGGCGTCCGCCGGCCCGGGCGAGGGGGAGGAGGCGGCGGCGGCGGCGGCGGAGCCGGCCGGAGCTCCTCCGCGCTTACTGTCCCCGCCGCCCGCCTGCCAGCCGCCGCCCGCCCTGCTGTTGCCCGGCGTCTCCCCCGCCGCCGCCGCCGGAGGCAAAGGGGAGGCGGACCCCCCCCGCGGGGGCATTTTCCTGCCGCAGCTGCTGCTGGGCGGTACGCTCTGCCCGCCGCCCCCGGCGCCGCCCGCCCTACCGGGGATGCTGGCGGCCGCCAAGCCGGGAGCCCCGGGGCTGCTGAGCCCCACGCAGAGCGCGGCGGGCGGCGGCGGCGGCGGCTTCGCGCTGGAAGCTCAGCGGCAGAGGTGAGCGAGGGGACGGGGCACGCCGGGACGGATCGCGCATCCCTACCCCGCCTCGCCCTGACCCCGCGGGGCGTGGGAAGCGGCGGGACCCCCCCCCCCCCCCCCCGGGGGGCCCTGGGAAGAACCGGACTTTCCCAGGGCCCTCGACCGGCCGACGGCTCCGGAGTGGCGGGGGGGGGGGGAGGACGAGGACGGGGGTTGGGGAGCGGAGCATGGGAAACGGCCGCCCCCGGGGAAAGCGGCCGTGGGAGGCGGCGCCGGCCCCCGCTGGTCGCCTGGCCCCGGGAGGGAGCACCTGCCCCGGGGCAGCCCCGGCGGAGGTGTGCCCGGGGTGGGGGGACGGGGGGGGGGGGGGGACGGACACGACCGGGGATATTCAGCCTCGTAGGCAGCCCGGGAGCGTTGCCCTGCTCTGCCCTGCTTTGCTTCTGGAAGCGCTGGGTGCGCGGCTCAGCCCCGGGGATGGACGGCTCGCAGGTTGCGGGAGCGTGTGGTGAGGGGGATTTGCGGGGTAGGTCACTCGCTGAGTCTCTGGCTGCAGTTCTGCGGTATCCTGAACCCTGCCTCCTGCTTTTCCCTAGCCTGGTTTTGGTTTTTGTTTGGGTTTGTTGGTTTTTTGGGGGTTTTTTTTTGCATTTTTCTGTTTCCAGATGAAGCCGACGGAGTCCTTGCTGGGTAGGACTCTTCCTCCGTGCAACGGCCGCACTGCTGATGTAGTGCCTTCTCCTGATCTCTGCTGCTCGTCTATGCAGTAACTCTGTATATTAATAAATGCTTGTACGCTGGGAACTCGGGAGTCAGCCTCAGGGGAGGGTGTTCTGGCCTTCAGTGCAGGATTACCGCTGCGTTTCCAAGGGACTTCTATCGGCCTGAAAGTGTTGGTTTTCTAATCAACTGGAAGGCGGGCTCTTGCTCAGATCTTGGGGATTTGAGCTCTGAAGGAACTCTTTTCAGGCCGTTTCTTGCATAAACAGCTTTGTAAAGCGAGCTGGCCCTCTGAGCCTGCAGATAGGCAAAGCAGTATCAAAGGCTTTAAGTCTCTGTGGTCTTTATAGTGGCTTCCAGAGCTTTGTTAGTAAGCTGAAATAGAGATGTTGTCTGTGCTTTAAAGCCGGGGAGCTTTGCTAGTGCAGTTGATGGGTGTTCCCTTTCAGGGTACATCTCGCAATGGAGGTGTCCTGCGTATCCCCAGGAAACGGCTGCTTAGAGGCTCAGGTGAATTTAAAGAGAAGTAGCTGTTTTTCAGTAAGGTGTGGGGGTCCTCAGGTGTGTCATCCCTCCTGGGTTTTTTCCTTCTTGGACTGTCATTTACCACCCGTTGCTTTTCTATGTGTAATGGAAGAGACCTTTCTCTCCTTACTTCTTGGAGAAATTGAAGCTGGGCCTGCTGGATGGATGCCCTGTATGCACAGATTGCACTGTTGTGTACCGCTTGTGGGGTAGGAAAGCCTGAAGTGAGGGTGTTGCTGTGGCACAGCTCCTTCCTAGCACTCCTGGTCCACAATAGCCGCATATAGCCGTGCTGTATAATTCCATTTCATCGCTTTAATATTGCAGGTAAAGCTCTCGAGGGCAAGTTTTGCGTCAAGTTTTTGCATCACGGTTACCTCTGCGGGTGTGATGCTCGGTGTGCCTGTGCGTACTGAGTTCTGGACTGATGGAGTTTGTATAAATGATTCAATCCTTCCCCTTCCCGTGCCAAGTCAATAGGACACTAAGAAAATATTCCTAGGATCTTCTCATTTGATGTCCTTCCTGCCTCTTTCCTTGGCATCTGATCTTAGATGTTATGTTCTGCTATAGTAATTCTAATCAATCCACCTGAAAAGAACGATAAATCAAAAATAAAAGGTAGAGAGAAGTGCGAGGAGGTAATCGAGGCAATGAAAGGGCTTCTGTCTGAGTAATGACAAAACAGGCCATGATTTTTCAGCTTGGAAGAGATGGCTGAAAGGGTATATTGTATTGCATTAATCATTTTGTGTACTACTTACGAGGGTGATTTGGAGCGAGAGTTCTTCTACTTTTTGTCTTTAAAGAAGAAAAGGGTGAGTGGAGAACATCCGCTGAAACTCTCAGGCAGAAGATCCACATCTTTACCTGGCGATACACACATCTTCTGACAAAAGGACAGTTTTAAGCTGCCTGTGGTGATGTGTTGGACCCAACGTATCTCCTCCCAGTCATGCTGGGCACAGGAGTGGATGAGATGGACCATCCCTCGGTAATTACGATTTCACCCTCGACTTGCAGGGTGAGGGACTTGGAGCACTTTATTTTTTCGCTGGATGGTTCCATGGTTTGTTCTATGACAAAGCAGCCCTTCAGCCCTGCGGAACAGCGGCGTCTCCTCTTGTTGCAAATACATGAGGAGTGATTTGGGGGCTTTCTTTCCTGCAGAACGGTGGTGGTTATGCTGCTTCCCCTTCTGTGTGTGGCATGCTGCTTGCAAAATAAGATTCAGAAATCAACAAACAATCACAAAATGGGTTTCCTTTAACTGGGACTCGGGAATCTGGGTAACATTTTGCCATACAGTAATGCTGCTACTCTAGATAGGTTAACTGCATGCATCGTGGAAATATACAGGCATGTGAAGTCGTCAGAGGGAAGGGGGACGGGGAATCTGCGCTGGGACTCTGGGCATCTAATCTTTGGTGCCTGCTTAAGGCAGTTGCTCTCCTCGGAGTCCTTTTTTAGTCACTGTCAAGAGCTGCTTTGAATTGCCCTCAGTGGAGCCTCCCTGAAATGCACCAGGAGCGCGGGCTGAAGGGTCTCCAGGTTCGCTCGGTCCGTGTTCGGTGACCAGTGCCGCTGCGGTCCTGTGCCGTGCCCCGGGGATTTCATCGTGCCGGGGCTTGCCCTAATCAGTGGACATCACTTTATCTAGAACTGGAGGTTTCATTGGGCAGAGTTTTATTACAAAACTTGATCTTGAGTTGATTATGAAGTTGCGAGAAGCTGATGAGACTGGCCAGCGTAGCTCAGGGCAGGTTGTGACAGCACCTCTGCTAGAGTCGGTGGTTAGTTATTAGCAATAGGCAGGATCTTTAGTACAGCCCAAGGAATCGGTGATCTGCTCGGCTGATGTAACGTGGAGTTTCTCAGAGCTGCTCAGTAGCTGGCGGGTCCTTTAGGATGGAAACTTCAGCGGTGCTCGCTTCCTTGGAGGCACCGTTCAATCTGGATGCTTGGTTTCATTGTGCTGCTGGCTGAGCATTATGAACTTAATGACTTTAACCTTCCACTTTCGTTTTCCTAAGGAATCTTCTGTTTACAGGATCTTAAATTACAATGCCGTGTTATACCAGCTTGCTTGCTTAATCTGCTTGCCAACCCTTGTCCCTTCTGCTTTTCCATCTTGCTCTGTTCTTTTGTTCTTTCAAAGGACAAGCCTCACAAAAAGCAGTGGAGGGAGGCAGCAAACAGCGAACAAATCGCCATTCACAGATTTTTTTTAATGAATTTCTGCAGCTGGGTCTGAAACTGGCAGGGCTTTCTGGGGAAATGCAGATAGCAGAGGGCCCTGAAAATAGCCAGGTTATGAAAGCTTCATTCTTCATGAATGGGAACAGGCCTGAATGTCAATGCTTGTTGTGCTTCTGAGGTTTCGGTATAGCGCAATGTAAAGCGGCTGCTTTTGCCATAATATTTGCTGCATTTTGCTGGGCCTACGAATAAATACGGAGACTACATTATTTGCAACTGATGCTTTAATGTCCTTGGTGTGCAGTGGTCAGGGAGCTGAACTGAATGCTCGTGGTTGCTGATGAATCAGAAATGACTGAGCTAATTTAGGTCATTTTAAGGGTGGGAGTTTAAACAATAGTTGATAACAGTAGCACTTTGGACCAACTCTGCTTTTAAGTGTTAATTGGATGCTGGATTGCTGAGATAGGTGTGATCAAATTAGTTGGGTGGAATGGCAGAAATGCTTGGTCAGGCTTTTTATGCTTATAATGGTTAATGTGTTGTTTTGTCCTCCTGTCAGCTTAGTGGCTGTTTTCACTTCAAGAAATATAAATATTTTAAAAAAACCCCAACCCTCTGCTAATAAACAGATTTTGTTGAGATGGATGAAATACAATGTTTAAAAGTCTTAGTTTTAGTTTCTAGCCTTATTTGGAATAACCTGAGCCCACATGGTACTTTTCAGGAAGCAGCAAGATCTTGTCAGAGCCGGCAAACTTTGACCTTTCAGGCACGAACAGTAGACTGGGATGCGCTGCTCAGGGCTGAAAATGAACATATTCTAAACCTGAACTTTATTTAAAAGTCAGCTGAAACATTAAGGCGGCTGCTTCTCAGCAAGCACAGTTTGCTTTGACAGCTTTCTCTCATATTTGCAACTGCAGGTGAATTGCATGTGTCTAATATTAAATGTTTATAATTTATAGATGCCTGTAGTATTTATTATCTGACATTCCCAGCCAGGTATGTTAATCAGAAGTAGTAAGTTGTATGCCTAGCAGGAAGCTTGGAGATCACAAAATCCATATCCTTGTGTCCCGCATACCTCTGCGAATGGGTCTGGGTCAAACAATCCTAAACACTGCTAACACCAAGGTTGTTTGACCTCTTCATTTAAAAGAGTCCAGAGGCTGCTAAAGTAACTTTGATCTCCAGCCAGAATGAGTCTGTACAGAATGAACTGTACTTGCAGCTGATTTCACCAGCTTTTCCAAGCAATTGTGCAGGAGCCCCAGCAGTGAGTTTCGGGATGCTGTGGGAAAGGGGATGCTCTGGAAGCACCATTTTCACCTTTCCTTTTCCCTCGCTGCCGGCTCGCAGTTCCCCTCTGCAGGAGATGATGAGGGTGGTCAGAATGATGTTGTCTTGCTTCTTCAAGTCAATGAGTCATCAGCTGAGAGGGGAAAATGCTACCAAATGAAATGTAAACAGCTGAATAGCTTAACTTTGGGGAGGTGTTGGTGGGGCCCTGTTTCAGACATCCAGTAAGCAAGTCCTGTAGGAGTGTTACGGCCGGTGAGGAGGACGTGTTTGGGTTGTCAGGACTCCTTACCATAACTTTGCTGAGCCCCAAAGTCCTTCTTGATAATTGCAGAGACGTGGGCTGCCCGAATTTGCATCTGCTTTGCCGACCGACGGGACAGTTATCTCATTTACCTGTAGGTGAAGCTTCTTCGGGGCTGTTGCGTGCTCTTGGCACCATGACTGAACCAGTTCAGAAGAGTTATGAGTGGTGGTGATTTTTTTTTTTTTTTTTTTTTTCCCAAGCTCCTGTGAACTGTGGGATGAGGCAGGGAGGGAGGGAAAGATCTCTGCTTTCAGTTTTAAAGAGTAGTTCTGAGCTACAGGTGAGCTCTTCTGCTCTGGGTTTAGGTGTGGTTTGTTTGATTTAAAAGGGGAAAAAAAAGGTGGAGAGAGGAGAAATGACTCTTGCAAAATTCTCTATCTTTTTTTTTTTTCCTCCAGTATGTGTTTTAGTTATATTAAATCTCGAAGACTTAACTTCAGCTGTCATGTGTTCCTCCTTTTTCCATCTGTCAACCAGTTAAAGCTGTGAGGCTGTCAGGCTGAGTGAGCCTGAAGATGCTTTTGAGCCTTCTTTTGAAGATTGTTCTGAAGTCTTCTGGCTCTGTAGTTTGAGTTTAAAAATGCGTATCTGACATGCACACGAGCATAATGAAATTTGGATTCTTTAATGAGCACGAGGTATTGTTGATAAAGCAGGTGACTGCAGATGGAGGGTGCTCAGCTAAAGCCACTCTCATGCTAGCTCTTCAAATGCAGAGCTTTAAACTCCTAACGTTTGGTTTACAGTAAATTATATACACAACAGCTATAAGTTGTTATGGTCTAACCTCTGAAAAAGATGTCAAATGAAGAACCTTTAACTGGTCTCGTAAGTGCGAGCGAAGCAAAAGCGTTTCACGAGATGGCATTTGTGAGATGTATTGAGTCTTTAAAACTAAAAGCTTGCTGCCAGCTGACCCTGCTGCCTGATCCTGGGAGCTCTGAACACCCGGACTCTGTGCAGCCACCTTCCCCGGGCAGCGTTCCTCTTGTGCCAGCTCTCGCTCAGCATCGTGGTACCCGAGCTCACCGTAGCCTGCAGACCAGCCTCAGACCCAGGTAGCCATTTCATTTGCTAGCCAGCCACAGGACGGGCTGAACTGCTACCGGTCAAAGCTGCTTGCTCGACAGCATGAACGGATTTGCATTTGCTCTGTTGTGGTCACTACAATTTAAGCATAAAATTTTGCCCTGGTCAGGCTACAACCTCTTGATTGTGGGTTGGAGGGGATGACTGATGTTGTGGTGGAAAGAAGCAAGTGCCCATAAAAACACTGGGAGACCTCTCTAAACCTTCTTCAACTGGGTTTCCTCCAGTCGCCTGTTTTGAATTTTCTTCTCCCCAGTTAAAAGCTTCTCTCTTTTTTTTTTCTTTCTTGGGAATTTTATTGTGCTGAAGGCTTTTATTTTAACAAGGCACATGATGAAATGACAGCATCACCTCTTGGGGAAGTGCATGAATATTTCTAGCATAATGCCCCCTGTTATCAAGGACACGCTTTGCATTTCACTGGCCTGTTTTGGTCAGCAGTTCAGTGCTTAGTGAGCAGAGCACAAAGCACAGAGGGAAGCAGGTTGATGAGCTAGGAGTACCTCCAAAAACTGGTAGAAACTTGGAGAAATACAGTTACTGGCTGTGTCCTGGCCAGCACACCTAGTTTGCTTTGTGAGAAGCAGCAGGGATTTTAGGAGTGGGCTTTAGAAGTGGGCTCTGGGCACAGCAACCCTTACATCTGGTTTGGTGGTTCTGTTGCAACAGACGGCTTTCATACTTACTGGAAGGCCTTATTTTATCCTTGGATTGTCTAAACACTCTTAGCACCAAAACAATGTGATTTATGAAACGCAATGAATACAAAGCTCATTTCCTAGTAGCATTAGGTCTTAATCATATGTGGTTGTGAATCAGCAGTGAAGTAGCAGCCACTGTGAAGAGTATCTGATTTCCTTCCTTGTTAGTATTTGAAACTCTCCGGGCTTAGAGCTTCCCACTTACTCTGCCTCCACCTTCATTCAAATTATACTTAATTTCTGTTCCTTCTTGCCTGTCCCGTAGGCTGAATGACACGTTCTTTTCCTTGCATGTGGCCTTACTGGTGTTTGAGGAGTGCAGGATTTTCTCCTGGCTGTTTGGGACCAGCAGGAGAGCCCCTGGTGCCCCTTCAGTTTTGCAAACAAACCTTGAATAAGAGCACAAAGGTGAAAGAATTGAGCCTCCTCATCATCCTGAGGTCTCTCAGAGGGACCCGCTCTGAAGCGTAGAGGTACTTTCCATGCTCATGTGGCTAATTTGGGTTTACTCTTTAAAATGAAGACTTGTATTTATTCTCTGGCAGTCTGATACTTAAACAAATGTTAGAACGAGCTCCTGGGATGGTGGCCTGCAATCCAAATGGCACATTTGTGGTGCCATAAAACAGTGAGTAGCTGACTTTGTAAAGAAGGAGCACTTAGCTGTATGCTTATTATTGGTTATGCAGGGTATCTTCTCTGCTGCTGCCTCTCATTGAACACCAGAGCTGAAACCATCTATCCATGAAAATGGCTCGCTCGGTGCCAGGCACTTCGTGGTGTTGATTCTTCATTGAAGTCATTTCTTTCACCACATATGTGGGTTTGATGGTGATTCAATATAAATGCGGTCCCTGACTTCTTTTGGCTTTAATTACTGAGAACTTGTTGCTACTGGTGAGCTGTACTCAATCTGCTTTTGAGCAGAAAACTCATTAATTTGAGCGCTGAGGGTGGTAAGGCACAGGGAACTGATATGAGAATAGGGATGTTCACACTCGTATGCGCCGAGATGCAAGCCTGAAAACAGTAAATGTCCCCTGGGCTGTATAAGTAATGGCAGTTGTGAAAAAGTCAGCTTAAAAACTGGAACTGGTTTTCTTAATCCCTTGATGCCAGTATTTTACCTAGTTAAACTGAAGCACAGTTCATACCTAGTTGTTGGCTTGCCTGTAAGGAAGGAAAACGACACCACTTAATCTTTAAAATATGTCTTGGCAAAACAAATCTGACAGGTATGTCTTCCTATTGTAAACTGGATTTGGGATCTGGATTTCTTGTGCAGATTGCCTTTGACTGTTGTTACTAAGCTAGTGCTTCCAAAAACCAGTAAATGATTTTTGTCCTTGTTATATTAATAATTCAGTCCCTTGACAGCTGTGATTATACTGAGGCCTGTAAAGGACCTTACAAAGGGATGTCCATATTAAAATAAAACTCTTTCAAGTGAGAAATAGGAAACCAAATTCCATTAGTCCCTAATTTTACACAGTAATTAAAAATCCTTGACCTCCCCCATTCCACCCATCTATTAGCAGTACGTATTGCTGAAGAGCAACAGAGGATACAAGCCTTGCTGCTAATTTTAGCCCAGTTGCCTGGGGGGTGCGTGCCTGCGTGGGTGCACGCGGCAGGGCATCCTTCCCCAGCAAAAGGGCGATGGATGCGACTCCATCCGAAACAAATCCGCCCTGCCAGTCCCTTTGGCTGGAGGAAATCTCGAGTCGTGTTCCTGGCTTTTGCAGCATCTTTGAACGCTCGTGTCGCGGGGCTCGGTGATCCCGGGAAGCGGTGAGGATAAGAAGTCATGGCAGAAGATGGATTCCGGGTGGTGCATGGGTGAAAATAGCTGAGCGCTGGTTGAACCCTGGCTGTGCGGTTGGCTCGGAGTGCAAACCTGTCCTCGTGAGAGGTGGGGGTTAATTGGGATGGGAGGAGAATCCCAGTAAGATTGTAGAAACAGCCAGTCCGTTCGCCTGCTATGGCAGAAATGCAGGAACCAGAAGGGCAAAACAGAAAGAAGCTTCAAAATCGCCAAGCGGCGGCTGGGCGCAGGGGCTTAAGTAGGATCTTTGGCCGCTGTAAGGCCCAATATTAGGGGTTAAAATGAGATTCGTGAGGGCTGTTTGTTTCCAAGCCTGGAAGCGGA
Organism: Aquila chrysaetos chrysaetos; assembly: GCF_900496995.4. Taxonomy (NCBI): domain Eukaryota; kingdom Metazoa; phylum Chordata; class Aves; order Accipitriformes; family Accipitridae; genus Aquila; species Aquila chrysaetos. The sequence goes on from NC_044006.1 coordinate 3,879,049, forward strand.
GCCTGGGAGTGCTGAGCAGGGACGTGGGTGCCCAAAGGGCTGCCCCGCTGTCCCTTAGAGGACACAGTGGCCCAGGAGCAGGCGTGGAAGAGGTTTGCATGTGCCTGAAGCTATGTCTGATAGCGCAGGGTTAGTATCTCTTTTGCATTCAACTATCATATCTGCTAAAGAACGGGCAACTTGGACGTTTCCAACCACAGCAACATCCTAAAACTTCACCCTTGTCCTCTTGGGTGTCTGCAGGTAGCCCAGCCCGTGGGTGGGAAGGGGGAAAATACTCTTGGCGAGCCATCGGAAAGGTCACTGTTCTTTAATCTGGAGCTGTGACTTAACCAGCTTTTTCCTTTCAGTTTGTAAGACAGGACATGTAGGGATTACCGGTGCTATACATAGATTGCTCTTAGCTGTGTCCTGTTCTGCTGGGAACACTTAAGAGCTGTATCAGCCTCGGGGCTGGGGATCCTGCGTGCTGCTCTGTGCGTTGTTGTTTGCCCTCTGCAGAGAGTTTCTCTGCCAGCACGTGGTGGGACACGGGCAGGACGAAAAGAGGACACTTCTGAAGCTGGAAGCACTCAGAAGTTGGGTTTCCTCAGTGGGAAATCCATCAGAAAGGATAAATGTGTGGGCTGGTTACTCCTTCCCAGGATGGGAGTCAAAATGCAACTCTGAGCTTAATTTGATGGGTTTTTATCTGAACACAAGGGGTTTTGTGGTGGTGGTGTTTGTTTTTTTTTTAAGTGTAGGTTTAGATCATCAGGGATTCAGCAGTGGTGTTGGATTGTGTGTGTATCCGTGTGTGCACATGGAGATAAGCTAAGGCGTAATCCAGAATTCCTCTGCTTGATAGCCCCTTATCTCTGAGCATGTGCTGTGTGTGTTTTCTCTCTTGGCGGGTCCCTTCGGAGGTGCTGGCTGCGTAAACACAGATGATGTTTTTAAGCCCAACCCTCGCAGAACTTTAACATTTATTGGCTCCTAAATTAGTGAGGGGAAGCACCCAAAAGTGAGCTCCTGGCCAAGGACGTACAAGCAAGCAAACCCTCTATAGTTTGTCAAGAAAATAGCTGGTATTGGCTAATGGGCGTGTTTGAACTTTCTTTAGGATACTGTTGAAATTACAGCCTGCTCCACAGAATTCATTAACACTTTAAGATTGGATACTTTGATTTCTAATTGTCAGGTAGCCTGTCGGTGAGGCTGTGTGTAAGGTAACTTACAGTGCCTGTATAGATTTTAGTATTCTGTTTTAGCATTTAAGTTGCATCTGGCAACAAATGCTCCATGTAAACTACTTAAAATCCTTTGAATTCCAGTGGATCAGAGCACAAGCAAGAAGTGTTATCGTAGATGAAGCTGCTTAGCACAGGATATGTGACTCGGTGTTTTTTCATCAAAGCTACCAGCCACTGAAGTGATCCTGTGCTGCCTGTTGTTGAAGTGTGGATTGGCTGCATGAGAAGAGCACTCAAACTGAAGAATATATATATATATGTGTGTATTTATATAACAATAAGTGCAGACTACTCAAAATGTTAAATTTTGCAGCATGCTCCAAGTACTGCACTACCTAATAAAGAAGTTCTGTACATGAGTGGTACTAAGGAATCTAGCAAGTCTCTCTTGGACTGCAGCGAGGGAGCTGTGTTGCTGTAAAAGGTTGGCTTGAGCACACAAACTGTTTTGGGTACTCTTAACTGGATTAGTGCGACCTCTTTATGTACACCTCTTGTTTTGAGATTTGAGGGAGAGTGTCTTGCTTAGCATCTGGGATTCCTCCAAAGTGACAGCTTCACTTGAGGACAGAAAACATTATTTACAAGCGAAGCTAAAAATGAAGTTTCCTGTTGGCAGAGTGGGGATGAGTCACTGTGGTTTTGAGTCAAGGGGCAGGATCCTCCCTTCACTGCGGCAGGTTTTTGCTTCCAGATATGCTCTTGCAGAGCAGCAGGTTCAGGTGTTTGTCACTTCTGTCCCCGTTACTAAGAAAACGGGACAGTGTTCAGAAGATGTGATGCTCCAGGTGGGTCTCCACCATGGTGGCCGAGCACACCTTCATCGGCCTTCATCGAGAGCAGTTGCACCTACAGCACTGGGGAGTTACTAGTGTGGGTCTAGCCGTGGCTCTCCCAATCCATCTAGTTACGTACACCGGCATCCTTTTACAGAACTACGTGATTTTTTTTGTACCGGTGCCTATTGTCGTTGGCGTTAGCTGTGTTTTCCCTTTGCTCACCGCGCATGGCGTCTTTCTGTCTGCATCCAGCCAGGTCTGCCCCAGGAGGGGAGGACGGCGGTGGATGTCACCAGCTGTGTTCATGCCAGGAGGTTTGAGATTGGCCTTGACATTTCATGAAGCGTTTTTTTTTCTTGGAGTTTAGATGCCAAAGTAGACTGGAGGAGCGTGTGTATGTGAAAGCATTAAACTTTCCTGTGCAGTTCTTGCTGAAAAGCAAAAAAAAAAAAACCCCAAAAAAATAATAATATTAAAACTGAAGTGCTGGTGAAGGGCATTGAAGCTGTGCCAGGAATGTTCTTCAGTAGCACCCTTAATAGCTGTCGATTTGTAGGAGACGGTCTCTAGCAATACTGAAGGTGTTAGTCCTGTGGGAGGATTTACCTCTCTTGTGTTTACAGAAAGGGACGCTAATTTTTCATCCTCCCACCTGTTTGAGTTGTGGTCTTTTTTTTTCTCTTTTAAGAATGCCTGAACAGCGCTGCTGAGAACCTGGAGACAATCCCCTTTTGGGGAAAAAAGTACAGTTTTATAGGGAAATATAAATTATTACAAATTCACTGGAAAAGGGCACTAATTATATTTTATTAAGGAGATGGTAAGGAGACTTTGGCATTCATTCTCTTGATGTACTTGAAGACACAGAGAAAATGGTAAATTGTTTCTCTTGAACTTGTGGTGAGGAATGAGGAGCTAATCTGGTTTCAGGAATACTCCGGTTGAAGTGACATTTATGGCAATGTATAAGGAAGAATACCGGAACACCACCTTTTCTGAAGTGCTGTATTTAGTGTTCGTGGTCTAGCTTGAAGCAAGAGGGGCAAATGCCACTGTTGCTAATAATCTGCTTGTTGTGGAAATCTGTAATTTTATAGCAAGTCTTGCGCCTTGGTGACGCTGCCTGTAACAGCGATGTGCCATGTAGAGGGAAACTGCCACGTCTCACTGGCACAGGTTTTGGCAGGCAGCTCTAGCAATAGCTCCAAGTAGCTCAGAAGAGAAGAAATAACTTGCAAGAAGGGGGGGAAAAGAGGTGAAAGCACCTGCTTAGTCACTCAGGCAATTTGCATTTCTAGACACCACACTTAAGAAAAAGCAGAGGGATTTTGTTCATGCCCAGAACTCTGGTGTATCTCTTCTGTAGCAACAAAATAGTGTGGTTTGGTTTCTTACCCAGCTCAGGCTGGAGAGGAGGAAAGGTAAAGTCACCAGGATTAGCAGATTGACCAGCTGTTTCAAAACCTTGAAGTGCTGGGCTTCAAGACCAGACTTAATCCCCAGTAGTTTTTTTTTGATCTTCAACTTGAATCAGCTGAAGCTACAAATGGCTTTGCTGTGTAAAAACTCTTCCATAGCTGTTAATGATTAATAAATGCCATTTTTCTTGACCTCTCCCCCACCGTGCCCCTTGCACCCACCCAAGGTGCCATGCTTTTGCTTTGGTGTTGGATGTTAACATCCAGGCATGAGAGCCTGGCCTTGGTCTGTCCAAGTGGTTTGGCTGCTCATGGGTGCCAGAGCTCTGATGCAGTTTAAAGTTTGAATTTTTTTCCAAAAGCAGATCTTGTCAAACCAGAGTCCTGTAGCTTTTGTCTTGTGTGCTGCTTCTGCGTTGACTTCCATGGCAGTATTGTCCATTGAGTTGCTATGTCACTTTGGAAGAAAACCTTGAATGCATGTGGCTTGTGCTAAAAATGTAGCACAATTTAAGCTTAAACAAAAGCAGAAAATATGGAATCTGATAGTTGTAGTGTCAGCTTTTTGCTGGTGGCAGTTGAATCTGAGTGCATTGTTCCTATGGAAATCGCAGTCATAGTTTCACAATTCATTTGTAAATCTCTACCAACAAAGAATGACTTGACTTTGACAATAGTAATGTATCTTACTTTGGCAAAGTCTTATTTTTTTTGCTTAAGTGTAATATCCTATTACTGTTACACTAACTCACATGATTCCTACTATTATTCTTGTGCGTTCCATTCTGGGATTTCAGATGGGTACCAAATACACTTTGCTTCCTCTAATAACTCTCTCTATTGTTTTCTGGAGACATCTGTCAATTTTATTGAGCTACCGTCGTAGACTCTCAGCCTGCTGACTCCTGCAGCTGGAGACAACTGTGTTCTGAATTGAGAGTGCACACAGATGTTTGGTCATCATACAGATATACCTGTACCTGTCTATAGATTGATATAAAATGACTTATTCCCTTGCCTTGATGAGTGGGTGGCTTTTTGTGACATTTCTTGTAAGATTTTTAAAGGAGTATTTGGAAGCTTTTTAGGGGTTTAACTTATAGGTAGGTGTTCTTATGTGTTGAAGATAGCGAATGCTCTTGTTAATGAAGTTGGTATAAATATGTATTTCAAGGGTCCTAGAGGGGGAGACAAGTTCTTGGCCTTTTTAGGAACTTCAGACTCTTAGTTAAGCACTCTTCATCAAAAAAATCAAAAACCCCTGCCATTTGTCCTAAGAGTTCATAGATCTGTTGCAGTTCATAAACTCAGAGGCCATGAACTAATATTGTTCACTCTTCGTGGTGTTGTACATTTTACAGAAGGCGTTTTATCTCCCAGCGCTGCTCTCTAGACTTTTTAGAAGACATAGTGGAATATGCCAGTGTACGAAGGTACTTTTTTCAAAAGCAGCATTAATCTCAACTCGTTGCATGCAGTCCTCTCCTCCCACCACCCTCTTCCACGCCAATATCTGAGGTCCTGCATGCTAGTGCTGCCATCTGATCATACGACTGGCATGACTTTTTTTTCAGAGCACTTAACAGGTTTTGTTTTTTTTTTTTTTTATAATTGCAGAACCAAGCATATATCTGGGTCTCCAAGACACAAAAGTTTGAAGAAGATGCACTTCATCAAGAACATGAGGCAGTATGACACCAAGAACAGCAGGTAACTTTTGGAGATCGAGGTGCCTCCTGTACTCAAGTAGGATGTGCTTGGCTGTAGACTCTAATTCAATGCGATTAGCCATTTAATATCAGTGGGAACAAGGTGATGTCCTTGGGGTCTTGTTAGTTTTGTACGTCTATCCAAAGCAGTAGGTGCTCATATCTGCTACATCTGCAGCAATATTCTGATGGTTCTGCCATGCTACTTTGAGGAGGTTAAATCATTCTCTTCTAACACCCTCCTTATCTCTAGCACACAGACTGCTTAGAGCTGAGGAGGATTTAAGGAGAATGGCTTGGTTTAGCCGAATTCTTGGCTCATAGTTGCTGGGCAGAAGAGAAGGGCGAGGCTGCGTTCATATTTATTATTAATAGAGGTGTGAGACTTCATCTAAGTGTAAAATATTATCTACATCTTTTCACAAGGTTTATGTAAAAATTACATAAATATAGATATGTATTTAAAGACTAGGATCTCTTTTGAGGAGCTCCCGAGGTGACGGCAGTTTCTGAATGCTGGGTTTTGGTGCAGAGCTTGGCTCTAAGGACCTACAAGGTCAGCATGAAACTTCTGCTTTTGTGCTGTTTTCTGAAAACATAAAATCCATAACAGCATCTATGTGACTTTTAGAGCAATATAAGAAGAGTCTTGTGTTCATGTCCCATAAAAAGCTGCTTTGTAACTTCGGAGTCTTAATTCATATCCTCATCTTTTCCCATCTGCTTACAGGATAGTGTTAATCTGTGCTAAACGAACACTGTGTGTGGCTTTTTCTATCCTACCTTACGGGGAGAGTTTACGGATCAGGTGAGTCATCTTTAACTGCTTTGTGAAATGGCTGGTCTATTGTTTGCAAAAGGTCTTTTTAAATGAGCGTGGTTGGTGTAGGTCTCCTGTTTTGATGCAGGTGAACTTATTTAACTTACCATTTATGTGTGAGGACAGGAGCTTGCTATCCAGAGCAGTAAAATCAGACATTGCCACAGTGTCAAAGTGTTTGTTCAAGCTCCAAGAGAAAAACAGCGGAAAAGGTAGACTTTTCTTCAGGTGTCTATTCACATTTTGAAAGCACTTCAGTCCTGTGAAATCCCTGAAACCAAGTTTGAACACGTGATATGGCTTGTTGCTGTGTACGATTTCCTGTATTTCTAAAGTGGCCAGAAATCAAATGTCTTTAGTGCAACAAACAATTGTGTCTGCAAAAAGCATACAGGGCGTCAGGGAAGGATGCCACAGCCTTTATTGGAAACAGTCATGGTTTTATAGTGAAGTTACATCTAAATAAGTTTAAGATGCTCTAAGCCATGAATGTCAGTATTTGCAGTCTAGGGAAAACAGAAACAGTTTAGACTGATTGAAACTGCTTTTAGTGTTTGTACTGCATTTTTGTATAGAACTGTCAATATGATCACTTACAAGAATCAAAACCTGCTAACTGGATTTCCCTGCAGCTTTGCTCAGTCCCTTGTGAAGTCTTAAGTTGATTCTGTGAAGGTCTGTGATTTTACAAGTATACCATAGAAAATACTAATTTTATTCTAATCCACTTTTGGCAAAACAATTGTGTTGTCACTTCTGTCCTGTACATAACTTATGGATGAAGGAAACGGATGTTTAGTGGTGGGAACTGTATTGTATGCAAATACACTTGCCATAAAAATAGTTGATGGGAAAATATTCTCTCACTTAATAGAACAGTAGCAAGGTCACTGGAGCTATTTTACAGCAGTTCTGAGCACTGTGTCAGTCTGCTTGTAAGCTGGCAATACAGTTCTTCAACTGAAAGCTGCTTTTTCGCATTGGAATATAGGTGACAAAGCTGCATGCTGCCGTTGCTGAAGCAGAGTTCTGCTAGCAGCCTTAATTCTTAATTTGGGCCTGTGTGCACAGTGGTTGGAAAATTACAATTGAAAGGCAAGTTTCTAATCCTGGAAAACTAGTTATATAAATCATGTTTGCTGTTAAGTGTTTGAGCATCAGTGTGTTTACAAATGGTATGGTCTTATGCAGAAAGACCATATTAAAAAAAAAGTTTACATTTGCTAGGTATATTGTTACAGATTTGAGTTAAAATTATATGAAATCTGATTCTTCAGTTAATGAACATCTCTACGTTTTGAAGAGTACTTAAAAATTAATGCTTTCTTGGAGATGGGATTGGGGGATTGCACTGTCCTCACATAGAACTCTGACCTGGTGGTGTTGGCCATAGCTAGTGGGTGGACCTGGTGTTTACTGTAGAGGAAGCTGGACTTATGCTCCATTTTCCAATAGTGCATTTTCTTATCTATATTTAGTGATCTAAAGATGGAAGGACAGAAGCAACGACATCCTTCTGGGGGAGTTTCAGTCTCCACTGAGATGGTGCTTGGACTGGAAGGAGTAGAGCTGGGTGCTGATGGCAAGGTAAGGAATTTTTTTCTTTTTTTTTTTTTTTTTTTTTTTTTTTCCTTTTCTCTTGATCTCTAATGCCAATGACCAAACCACTGACTGGAGCGGGGGACAGCAGGTGGGTAAGCTGGCTGCTTTTAGCCAAGGACCATTTCATGCTGGGGCAAATCACTTAATTTATGCAGTGCTTTGCTATCCATAAAGTGAAAGTTGTAACTTTTCAGAGCAGTGGAAGTTTGTTTTGATCCTTAAAATTTGAACTGTTTGGCTTGTGGTGAAGCTGCTTCTGAGGAGGCTGTTGAAGGCCATGATCACTTCTGCCTCCGTTTCTGGAGAATTGATTTGACTCTGGTATCTCAGGCAACATGTGAGTGATGTTTTGATAGGGATATGGGTGAAAATTGTACCTCTTCAGTTAAATGTATATACTGCCGGAATTTTACTGATGTGATTCTCCCCTTTTCTTTGCCACCACACCAAATCTTCCACAACACTTCCATACTGAAGTCATGGAAGCAAGGCATTCCTCATCCAACTTTTCCCTTCTTTTCCTGTCCCACAGTTTCAGGGTCCCCACTCCCAAATACAAATGCCAGGGGACTCTGAGTTGGAAAATCTTAGATGTCTGGAAATAAGCTTTTCAATAAATTTTTCCCCTATAACTACTACAACTTTCTTTTCTTTAAGGTTGTGTCCTATGCAAAATTCTTGTATCCGACCAATGCCCTAGTTGTTCGCAAAGCTGACAGCCATAGTGCTGTTCCCTCATGTCGGGCTAGTGCTTCACGGAGTCTTCCTGGATCAAGATACAAACCTGTGACAGCAAAAACAATACCAGCAGGAACAGACATTGGTAAGAACAGCTGCCAGCTTTGTCACCACTTGTGCATGCAGCAGGAAAGCGTAAAAGGAATATATTTGTCTGAAACAATTGCAAGTGGTAACGTGCATTATTAAGAAGGATGTGCTGCAGCTGGAAAGAGACTGGTTTTAGCCCAACCTAGTAAAGAAGGCTTGTTAATGAAGTATAAGCGATGAGCCTTAGGACTGAGACTTGCACACATTCCTTACATCCTCTGTATATCTGGCCTAGTTCTGTTTATGCAATTCAAGGAGTGCAAAGCTTTTCCTTGGAAATGTGAAGTTTTATATTACTCAACAAGAAACACCTGGTGTACATGGATACAGGTGGTCCTCCTTGCCTTCTAGCACAGTAACAGTGCATAAGCCAATGATTTTGTGACAAGAATCCCTTCTCTTGTGTAAAAGAGCAAACCTGATAACTCTGCTGTCTGTTAGAGTATAGGCAAAATAATTCAGTCTTGTGCAGTTGTTTTCTGTGCATATTTGTGGATGACACACTTAGTTTGCACTAAGTGTAAAATGGTGCATCAAGCACGTGCTGGAGAAAGAGCTTGTGTGATTTTATTTTTTTAATAATTCTAATACTTGACTGGTGCATTTATGAAATGCAAACATGTGACTGTTGCTGCGGTTTGCCTGTACTACGGGATCTGCTGACACTCTTAAAGTTTGCTGTTTGAAAACTTTTTTAAAGAGGAAACAGGGAATTTAAAGCTCTGTATCTTGTGACCCAATATGTTTTCCTCGTTCCCTCAGGAGGTGAAGCTGGGGAAGCTGCAGAGTACGATCCAAATCTTCTGGATGATCCTCAGTGGCCCTGTGGAAAACATAAACGTGTTCTCATCTTTGCCTCTTACATGGTGAGTGACTGACATACCTGAACAGAGTGAGTGCCTGGAAGATCCTCATATAAAGAACTTCCTCTGGGAAGAAAAAGTTGTGGCTTTTTGAGAATGGGTTAGGAAAAATACAAATAATTGGGCTTGTACACTCAGCTTGTCAAGGACCAACCCGACACATATCTACATGTTGTTATTTGCTGCTTGTAACCATGTACTTACTAGTTTTCTAAGACTTTGTAGTTGAGATTCAACATGGTCCGTTACTTAGGACATTACAGCAATGTTAAATTGTGAATAATAAAACTGGGGTTTGCCTTTGCATTAGTGTCTTTGGAAGACTTGTTTGGCTGGCGGTACTGTTCACAAGAGAAATGATAAATTTTGCCTCTTGTGTTTCAGACTACAGTCATAGAATATGTGAAACCCTCGGACCTTAAAAAGGATATGAATGAAACCTTTAGAGAGAAGTTTCCTCATATCAAGTTGACACTGAGCAAAATTAGGAGGTAAGAAACAAGCATTGAATAATGAGAACATCTTCTATGCTGTACAAGGCTGCTTTTATCTTCCACTTGTATGGAGCAAATACTAGATCTATTAATAGTATATATGATTAAACACTAATCTCTTGTTGCCAGTTGAGCTGACTGTAGGATGACAGCCCTGTACAGGAATGTTTAGGATGCTGAGAAAGGGTAGCAGTTGGTTTTCATAGTTCTACCTAAAAGGGTTTTGTTTCACCAACGCTGGTGTACTAACACTAATAGCCAATTAACAGTGAAGCACCATTAGCCTTGAAACAAATACTTGTAACCTGATTGTTTGGCTGTAGTGCAGTCCCACTCTAACTGGATTGTCTTTTTGGACCTTCTGGCTATTTTCGCCTTTCAATTACCAGACTCACTGATGACCATGGACTCTAACAAGATTCTAGGATAAAGAAGAGTGTTAGGTTTGGGGAGTCTCAGTAAAGAAAAGCATTTCATGAAGGCAGGACTATACCACACAGAATTCCTCATCTTCCAGGAAACACGTCTGGCTGCTCATCAGCAAGATGCGCTGTTGTGCCTTCAGAGAGCTGTAATCTTGCTGGTATCACATGGCGGTTAATGCAATCAGGGCCTGCTGAAATAGCCGGCTTAAACACGATTCTGCTGAATCACCAGGGCTCTGTGTAACTCAGCTCCAAGTGGAAGGCTTGCTCAGGCAGAGTCTGTGTTCTGCCAGTGTCCTGCATACTCCTCTTTAGCTGTTTTGAGTAGCGTGTTTGCACAGCGATCTTCTTGCATGGGTGGCAGCCGTGAGAGGCAGCGTCCACCATAAAGTCTGCCTTAATGCTGAAGTGAAGGGCTAGCTGTTGTGGGAAGTGCATAAACCAGTTTGCCTTCCCTCTCAGACCTGATTCTTCCACGAGGTGTGTAGTAGACAGGTCTCTATTGTAGCAACTGCTGTGATCTGCACAGCTTTGATGTGGTATTCTGTAGTAGGTCAGGATGGTTCAGTCTTATGATATGAATCACGAACCAGTTTGGGAGCCCGGAGGGAATCATACAGCAATAGCCTGTGTGTCAATAAGACAGCTAAGCCCCTGATGTTTATGGGCAGATGAGGAACTGTTTTTCTACAGTGGATGTTGTCAGCCAGGTTAAATCAGTTCGTGCATCAGCTTCAGCTTGCTGCCAGCTGGACTTCTCCAGTCTAGGATCATACTCATCATGGTTTTCCAAATCGAAGTCTTGCCTGTATGCTCTTCTGAGTTCCCGTGCTGCAGTGTTTCTAGAGCATTTCATAAAAGGCTGCCACTTTCTTTTTTCCTATTCCCAGTTTAAAAAGAGAGATGCGGAACCTGAGTGAAGAGTGCAATCTGGAGCCGGTCACTGTCTCCATGGCTTATGTTTACTTTGAGAAGCTTGTCCTCCAAGGCAAACTCAACAAACAGAACCGCAAACTGTGTGCTGGTGCTTGCGTTCTGCTTGCAGCCAAGATCAGCAGTGATCTCAGGAAACATGAAGTTAAACACCTTATAGATGTAAGTACTATGAGGCTTGTTTCAGGTGTTGTCAAAACTTTTTCTCTAGCTCATAGAACAAGACAAAGAGTAAAGCCAACATTTTCACCAGTGCATGCTTGCATTTAAGACCAGCTCTTTCAGTCAGTTTTATGTCTCATTAGGGCTTTTCCTTGATTTTTTTTTTTTTTCATTCATTAAAACTACCTGACTGGTGCTGTGCAATGTCCTACCGATCCCACAGTGAGGTTATTTTTGCACTTACTGTTTCTCAGGCAAACATATGTAACTGTTGTGTGGGTGTCACAGCTGAGCTGATAAGCTGGTGTACTTGTCTGATCCCTGGCAACACTTTTGATTCTGTAGGTACAGCTCAGGCCATGCATCGGTGACTCCTGTTTTATGCTGACTTAATCTAACGGTGTGTTAGTATCTTGTGGATTAACTGATTCTGTTTCTCCCTCTCCTCTTTTTTTGTTATTACTATCATAGAAACTAGAAGAGAGATTCAGATTCAACAGAAGAGATCTCATTGGTTTTGAATTCACCGTCCTCGTAGCTTTGGAACTGGCGCTCTATCTTCCTGAAAACCAAGTTTTACCTCATTACAGACGGCTCACACAACAGTCTTAACCAAAGCTGCGTTCCAGCTGACTGCCAGTGGTGCTGGTGGATCATGTCACTGAACGCTGCTGCTGGAGTTGCCGCTGGCCTTTCTGTGCCGCTGTGTGCGTCCTGCCACGGCCACAGCTAGTTTTGAAGTCTGCAGTGTGTTACTAAACTGTCGAGGTGTGCATTATGGACACGTATGCCAAGTCTGGGGGATGGTACGAGAAGAGTTATTGGACTTTATTTTCTTTTGGACATCTAAAGCACAAATATTCACCAGTCAGCTGTTATGGCTGCTTATTATTCCTTATTTATCTTTTTTGGTTTTACTAAAACTGTTCTTCCCTATGAAGAATACTATGGTATTGTTTGTTTTTTGTTTTGTTTTTATTTTTTAAGCCTTTGTTGTATTCCTTGAGACTAAAGGAAGCATCACTTCCATTCCAGTGCACCATAAAGTTCAGATGTTTCTAAGAATCTTCTCGCATTTTTACATTAATGAAATGCATACTTTATTTTTTTTTAAAGATGTGCCTAAAACTGGCTGGTCTGGTACCAGTGCTTTTTAAGTTAGTTATATTATTTAGCGGGGAATCCTGAATTTGTATAGCCATTTATTCTTTACCTGCATTGGCCTTGCATATAAGGAAAACAATTCCAGTATATCTGCACTAATGATACACAGGGCATCTATTCTCTACTATACTATAGACCTATAAGTAGCAAGATTGAAATTACTCCATTCCAATTTACTTAACTATTAATACCTTAAGAGTATACACTTTATTTAAAAAGGAAAGATTGTTTGAAAATGTCATGAAGTACCACATTGAACAAGGTAGCTGCAGCAAAGTGATTGCCATCCTAATTCACTCTTCAGTGGAAGATGAGTGCTTGACTAAGAGCAACTTGCTGTTAAATGTATCATTTATGATTTTATTTGTTTCAGTGTTCAATAGTCTGAAATAAGCACCTTTTTAGTAGACTGTATTATATATGGTCTTACGTGCTCTGAGCAAATACTTAAGTCAGTAGAGCTACTGCTGCCAAACTAAGCCAATGTAACAAAGCATGCTCAATATTTAAAATGCTACTTTTTTACTCTGTTCTTCCAAGCATCGCATCACTGTGATGGTCCTCATAAAACTGGCATTTGTTGCACATCTGAACAGCCACTTAATGGCTGGTGCCCAGCAGCGCTCTAATGCTTATGCAGAGGTTAAATAACTTCTCTGACCATTGGCTAGTCTTTCATTTATTTTTTAATTATCCAGGTTGAGAATGAACTCTTATATGTGGAACCTTCTGTGATATTGGCTCTTGGGTTTATTTTCTGAAGCAATATTATGATACAAGTAACTGTGTGTCCATTTGCAAGGAACAAAACTGATGCTTGGCTATTACAACTGAGAAATTTGTAATTTAAGTTTGACTTCTAAATGAAATACTAGACCTCGTACTGAGGTAAGGGACCTGCTATCTAATATGTAAAGTAATGTAAATTCCTGTTCCTTGTATTAAATGTTGGTTGTAACCAAAACCAAAGCTGAATCTTTGCTCTTCAGCTGTGTTTTGTCTGAAGCTAATTTGGCTTCATTAGAATTGCAGCAAACTTTAACAGAGCCCTTTCCTCTTTAAGGCTCAAAATGTATTTTTCATATATAATAATTACAGTGACTATCAAATCTTTTGTAACTGTGTTCAGCTGTATGTAGCTTCAAGTTATTTGTGTAAAATTTAATATGCTTGTGATTTTTCTCTAACACAGAAGGACTTTCCTGTCTATGTAAGTGAGGTGGTAGCTAATAAGTTAGACAATAAGCTTGCCAGTTATCTTCCAAAAGGTTTAAAAAAATTGCCTACTAGTTAAACATTCTACTGAATATAACTGTCCTTGCATGCAAGAAATAGTGACGCACTAAACATCTAGCATATAATGAGCCTTCAAATTAGCAAACAGTGGTGAAGACAACTGAAGTGGTCCACCACTTCCTAAAGTCATTAGGGGAGGGGACAGAGGTAGAACTGAGCGAAGAAATTTCTCACATGGTGTCTCCAAAATGAGTAAAGCACTTTGGTTAGTATGAATGAAATTGGAAAATGTCTTTCTCTGGGAACTTCTTTAGTTAGCGTATAAAGAGTTTTCTGTGACAAAATTAACTTTCCTTTCTCACCATCTAAGGAAAAAAAACCTGCATTTTGGTTTGCAACACTTTGCAGTCTCTATTCAGTGGAAGTTTGTCTAGTTGCAGTGGGCATTACGCTCCCAGAATCTATGGTTTCACATCATAAACCGGCAAGCTTTTGTTTTCTCTTTCAGAAGAACAAATTGGGATAAGGAGCATTAAATTACAGAAAGCTGAATGTTGTCTAAAGGTTACTCTAAACGTGGGCTTGGGCACACACAGTGTTCTTGAGCTCAAAGGCTGTTTGGAGCACTGGCCAAAAACGATGCGGTGGAGTGAACGCTGCGCCCGTGTCTCCTGCGGAGCGTGGGTTTCGGGCTGATGCCGTCCAGAGGCATTGTCTGCGGCTCGTACATCAGTACCTCCGTTGTGCTCTCTGTGCAGAAACAGTCCTTCTGCAGGGATACGGTGATCTCTGTGTGTGTGTGTGTGTATGTATAGGTGTCGATTTTTCTGTTTCTAAAGTGTAGCTTGCAGTCCTGTGTGGGAATATTTATCTTTTCACCTAAAAGCTGCCACCATGTGGCAAAGGACTATTACTACGTTATCTATTAATAAACTGAAAGCGGGATGCAAAACAGGGCGTGGATGGTGCTGGCTTGACGTTTTCACAGCCCAGCTCCTCTTGCTTCGACGAGGAACAAGGTTTCAAGGTTTGTGCCGAGGGGGGGTTCTAGCTCTCTGTAACCGTGTAAAAATGCTGATGGGCTGACTCCCTGATGGAGAACCCTCTTGATAAGAGGCTGTACATTTTTATGTAAACGATACTGTTACGTTTTTGTCTTACTCCATTATTTAAAAGTCTGAGTTGTAGCCTGTTCCATTGTTTGGGTTTTTTTTGTTTGGTTGGGTTTGGTTTTTTTTTCCCCCCTTTCTGACCTTGTGAAATTAAGATGCTGTGAAATAAACACTGTTTTTGGTACGCGTTTTGTAACCAAACGTCTCGTTTCGCAATGGTCTTTCGCTTGCCCTCAGGGCTGCTCCCGCGGCCTGCTCCGGGCTCCGGTCCCTTCCCCTCAGCTTCACCGTACCCTCACCCTCTCTCAACGAACGGCGGTCCCGGCGGGGGGGGGGGGGGGTTCCGTCCCCCGGGCTGAACGGTGCCGGTGCCCTTCTCCCGGGGCCGCCTCAGCGGGAACGGGGGGGGGACGGGACGGGGACGGGGCCGCCATGGCGACCGTTTAACGGCTGCGCGCCCGCGCAACGGACGTCGCGCCGCCACGCCGGAAGCGTTCCGCTCCTTCGGCGTATTTCCGCTTCCGCCGCCGGTCCTTCTTTTCCGCCGCGGCGCACGCGAGGTAGGAGCGGGCTGGCGGTGCTGCTCCGTAGGGAGAGGCCGGGGCGGCCCGGCCGGCGGCGCGGGGAGCCGGGGGACGATCTTTTCTCGGTTTCTGGGCTGCCGTGAGGCTCGGGGGGGAAGGGGCGGCGTGCTCCGGGTCTGGGCCCGCTCCCCGCGGGAGGGGACCGGGGGTGGCAGCACTCTGGGTAAGCCAGGCCTTGAGGGGACGGCCCGTGAGCCGAGCCTTGCCTTGCGCCTTGTAGGTATTGGTTCTTGGCGCCTGCGCCTCAGCGGCAAGCCGAACGAGATGCAGAACGACGCCGGGGAGTTTGTGGATCTCTACGTCCCTCGGAAATGGTGAGCGGTTCCCTTCGGCGGTGAGGGTGTGCCGGTGGGGGCGGTGGGTCCGCGATGTGCGTACCCCGAGGGGCTGGGACCGTGGCACTGAACCGCTCCAGAGGCCGATAAACGGTCTATGGAGAAGCAGCTTTTTCCGTAGTAGCGAATATCTGGGGGGGGGCAACGCCAAAAAAAAAAAACCAAAACCACCAAACCCCCAAATCAACCCCAAAACCCCCGCCTGCTTTCTGTCTGTTTCTGTATTTCTAAACGCCTTAAATACGTGAAGCAAAGACCAAAGTTCATGAGAATACTATGCATCTTCTGTTGAGTAACTGTCAGCCCTGCAGTCACAGCTCATATGTGGTTCGTTTCAGAAGTAAATGTGCGTGCTTGTAATACGCTCGTGTTTCCGTGCGACAAGCTCTCCTTGTGCACCTGTTAAGTCATCGCTTGTTGCCTTGGTAGCACATCTTAAGTACAACTTTGAGGTTCTAGTAAATGGACAGAGAGAAGTTTTTTGTGAATGTGTGTGTTTAAAAAAAGAAAAACCGCTAAAAAATAAACCATTTGTATGCACATTATTAGATTTAAGTCGAACAGTTTTTACAACGTGATTTTTGAGGGTTTGCAACCTGAGCATCTTTTGACAGCTGTAATGGCTCCGAATGAAAAAGGCATAGAAATTGCATTCTCATAAATTACCTTGATTGCTGTATTTTTTGCACTTCAGAAAAGAAAAACTTTTTATTCTGTGTGTTTTGAAGGCGTGTGCTGCTGTGTGCACGGTGTAGGGGTGAACTAGGCATATAAAAACCAAAGTGAAGGGATAGTTGGCAACTTAGCATGATGCTACCAATTGAAAGTCTCCTTTAAATGTACTTAAAACTGTATTTTAATTTTCTGAGCACTGAAAGCTTAAACTGTTACTGTCTAAACTTCTTGTGCGGCTTTAATTTGCATGTAGATTTGGCCTTAATGTTCTTTTTTTTCATTGTCACTGTCTGTTTCCTTTTGTTTAAATTTATCTTGTTATTTTATTCCTTAGCTCTGCTAGCAACCGAATAATTGGTGCTAAGGATCACGCTTCTATTCAGATAAATATTTCTGAGGTAAGTTTCATAGCAGAAGAACGTGATGAGAGAACTACACCTATAAACTTTTGACAGAAGTTAAGAAATATAACAGCTTGTGCTGCATCTCTAAATAATTCACTAGAGACCATATAAGTGTAGAGCTTGAGGGCTTTCAAACATAGAAATATATTACTATGTCACCCCTGGTTATTTTTCAGCCTGTTGGAAAATACTCATTATAGGGAATTTCATAAAGCTCTGTATAGTCTGTTAACTGTTTGACTAGATAGAAGTTCCTAATTAGATATTTAGAGTTATAAATTAGGAAATTCCTTGGCCTTCTGCTTTCACCTGTCTGTAAGAAAGTACTGTTCTTCAGGCTGTCTTTGTGCACCGTTTTTTAACTTTTTTATTCTTGTTGATCTCTGTGCTTTTTCTAGTTTGTCCAACCTTCAAGAAAGATACAGTTTGCAGAGCAGAACTCTATTTCTGTTCCACTTTGCTTAACTAAAATGCCATCTTCCGTGTTTTGCTTGAATCATTTCTGTTAATTCTTGATACTGGTGCTCTTGATAGGTGACAAGTGAGATTGCTTGTGTGTTTTGTGTGCAGCATTATCATTTCATTAACTCAGTGCTTGGGGTATTATATGCTTAGAATTTTTCCTGAGGCATGCTGGTTATTTGTATTGACTTGGTCTTGTACATTTAGTTTTCTTTCTGTAACGTAGGGAATTTGTTCTTGTCTAAGTTTAATTTCATCTTTTCAAGGTAACGTTATTGCGAATCCCTCCAAGCTTAACGTAAATGCTGAGAAAACCACAGTAGACTTGACTCCTGCAGGATCCCAGTTAATGCACGTGGGCTCCAGTTAATTTAAACTCCTTTCAGTGTGCTTTTTTTCCCTCCATTTGTTTATTGGTATTCACCTTGCAGGAATTCTGTGGACACAATGTTCCTATAGCTTTTGAGCTATGTAGCTTGATTTATTTCTTCTTGAATGGGAGACTACAAGACTTATGTCCTGTGTTTTTAAACAACTGAATCTCTTGTGTTATCTGACTAAAGAAATCATTTTAAAAAATGCTCTGTTTGCGATTTTCTGTAAATGTTAAGGCGAATATTTTTCTTGTTCACCATGTTTCATTCCTTCAGTGATCCCTGTTCCTTGTTTTCAAAGGATCAGAGATTAGAAGAACTCAAAAACAAACCCATGTAGTATTACAGGATTCACTACACTCTTTAATTTAATGGTTTATATTGTTTAGTCTTTTTTCCTGTTAAATTTCTCAGCAACTGGAGGAAGTGAGACAATGTGTGTGCCTCAGCTTGGGCATTTTTCTACCTGTGTAACAAGTCTGTCTCTTTCCCCTTTGCACTTCAGTTTTCCTTAATACTGATCTTAATGAAAAGAAACGTGAAAAAATTAACAAAGGCAGTAAAATCCACAAGTAAACTTTACATTGAATTTTTACATTTTTTAAGAACTCAAGCATTTTCCTTTTTTTAGCCACCATTTTCTATGGTGTTCTTGTTACGCTGTCTGATCCGTTAAATTTTATAGCTGCGCTTTGTAATAAACTATAAATTTGCTGGGAAAAGATATTCTATAGCTGTCTTTCTAACTTCAATATTTGCCTTGGGTTTTTGTAGTTTGCAGAAAAACATTTGCAGAATTTAACAAGCAATTTTTATCTTTGCGTGCTTGGCAAGTGTGATGTAAGAGTATAACATTTTATAAGAATCTGTGTGGAGTAACTTGCATGTAATTACAGGTTGACAAGGTAACAGGCAGAGTAAATGGCCAGTTCAAAACGTATGCCATTTGTGGAGCAATTCGTAGAATGGTAAGTACTTTCTTGACCTACAAAATGATTGTGCATCTTTTTATATTGATTAGTAATTTTTTAGATTGATATTTGGCCCTGAAAACACAATGTGCCTTCAGCTCATTCTAGAGGAAGAGCTTTTGTGGGGATAGTGAAGACAGAGTGAAGATATGACCAAATTCACTTGCAAGAATCAGTTTCTTCTGGTTTTTTCCTCATTCCTTTGGTTTGTAGAATTATGTATGGGGGGTTTTTTTGTTTGTTTGTTTGTTTTTTTAAATCAGTGAAGGATGCAAGTGGATTTTTTTTCTTCCAAGAATGTACCAAGCTACTAATGTCTGGCTTTTATCTGTTGTTTACAATTATTAGAGATGATACTACCATAACTTAAACATGGTGTGAAGCTTCTTAGAGTTCATCAAAAGTCTGCTTACCCAGAAGTATATCTTATTAAAGCAAGTGTATATTTTATCAAGTTAAAACTATTTCTTACCCTAAAGGATGACAAATAATTAACAGCTTGTTTTGAAAATGCTAATCTGTGCATATAAAATGTAGTGATCTGTGGAAAGCATTCTGCATTTAACTACCAGCATTAAATGCTGCAGCTGCCTCTCTTTTTAATGTGTATCAGCAATTATTTGGTCACTTCATAATCATCTTTTATTTTTTTTAAAGGGTGAATCGGATGACTCCATTCTGCGTCTGGCAAAAAATGATGGAATTGTTTCCAAGTATGTATGTTTATATTATCCTCTAACTCTTAAAGGAGTAACTTCCATACCCAAATCCAACTTCTAGGGTGAAAATGTGTACACTGCATTTATAGGATGACTACACAGTCGGTCAAAAATATTTACTTGAGCTGTTGAAGCAAACTGGTTTGTAACAATGTTTGTTTCATTTTCTTCTAGGAACTTCTAACTGAAGAACCTCTGGTATGGAACATCTGATATAAAATAAACAGTTCAAACCTGTATTGTGCTGTGTCTTTTGTTCAACTCATAAACATCAGTGGATTTATTATAGCTAGTCTTAAAAGACTTAGAAATGTGTGTTTTCAAAAGATACACAGATTATGATTATGAATTCTTAAAACAAATCAGCTTGTAAAGCAGTGCCAGAGTTGAAAATCAAGAATTTCCACTTCACTCTTTGGTTCCCTATCACCTTTCTTTTCCAGATTTAATAAGTTTTGCAATTGTAGCTCAACTCCTTTCTTGGTCTGTAACGGAATATTTTGCAATATAGCAATCTAATTCAGCTTGCTGAATTAGACCTTGCAGTACTATATTCTGACACCTCTGAACTTGCTCCTGCTTTGTGTGCCAAAATATGCCAGAAGTATGTTGTTTCATGGCCTTTTTTTTTTTTTTTCTTCTTTGATCAGCTCTTCACATTCAGCTTTGGTATTGCATTTGGAAAGTGCTGTGCTCAAAGTGCTATAGCTGTACTAATGAACCTTTGGGATCTTGCGTCTCATGCTAGCGGGCCATAGTGCTTTTGGCAGTATTACGACTTTGTTATGTCTTAACAGCGTTAAGCTCTGTATTAAATTGCAAAAGCTCTACACAATGTTTATTTTCCTCTACTTTCTGCAGAAGTTGAGAAACTGAATGCAGTTAGTGCTAAGCTAGGAGGAACTGCTGGCACTAAGATATGGGTATAAGAAAGGCAAAGGGTGTTCAGAGAAGAGCAGACACTTTGTGTCTTAAAGTGTCTAATTCAAATCATTGGCACCTCTATTGGGAAAAGAGATTTCTGATTTACTTTGGCTGTAATTCCACAAGGACTGAAAAGCACGATGTCTTTTCTAGTGGTATAATGTCTCTCTTTTGCAGGAGGGATACAAGGGCTATATCCATTCTTCCAGGTGCTGCTCTTGTGTTGGTAGATTTTGTTTGCACACAGCAGGTTTATTTGTCAGTTGGTGCTTATCACCTCAATAGAATGTCATGTATGGTTTTGGTACTTCTAAAATATGCTAGTGTGATGTCACTAGTATTGAAAATTTCCACTGTCAGCCACATTTTTACCAATTTCATAGTATCTACAACTATACACAGGCTGGCCTTCAGATGGTGTGTTCTGTGTGTTCTCAAGAACTACTGAGAGAGGTTGTATCGAGTTTACACCATGTTCGCTCCTGTGGGATCATCTCTAGGCCAATGTTTGCAGTTGTCCTTACTCAAATCTCTGCATAGGCCCTCTCTCAAAGTTTTCTCAAGTGATACAAACTGTTTTGGTGATGCTTTCCTGTTTATGCTGTAAGCTGTCTCCATGTAGAGCTGGTTACCATGTGGCTTATTTCTGACTTACTTGCAAGTTACTGTGGACGCGTGTGGGTGTGGGAAACTTAAGCCTTAGGCTTCTCTCAGGAGAGCCTGGAATAGGGATGCTATCGCCTCTGAACTAAGGAGGAGGATGGCTGAACTACCCAAGTGTAGTATCTTTCTCCTTACCTGTATTTTTCTTACTTCCCAGACATGTCAAAACACAGCATGTTTCTTTGGAAGATCCTGTCTTGACACCATGGATGTTTATTGAGTCTAAGCAGAGAAAATCAGGCCATGTTAATGTGTAGTTGCAGTGTGGTGTGGTTTTTTAATTTTAATCTTTTTTTCAAATCATTAAGTGAATTAGGATTTCAAGTGTAAGCCACTGTGTGGATATAATGAAGTACGTGACTAAACCTTTGTTTCAGAAGCAATTTCATCAGAGAAAACTAAAAAGGCTGCTAACCCTTTTTAGCGTAGCTGTAAACTAAAACATCTTTGGTTGCACATGCTGTCTTCCCACTGTCAATGCTTGAATTTACTAGTCCTCCTCCAAGCTGATAGATCTTTTAAAAGATAAACTCCTGAATGTTTCAAGTAAGGGGGAACTCGGCTAAAAAGACCAAAAAAAAGGCTTCATGTTGAATTCATGTTGAACTTAATACAGAAAGCTCATGAGATACGTTTTAAATACCACAAGCAGAAAAAAAATGAACCCACACTTTATTTTTGAGCTATTTTCTTCTGACATCTAAGTCAACCATGAAAGATGCATTAAACAAAAAAAAAAAAAAAAGGGGGGGGGGGGCGGGGACGACTGTTAGTTGTGATTCTCCTGGAAATAATTCATTTTTCCAGTAGATAAATCTCTGAAAACACTTTCTGGAAAGACAAATACAGTCTCCAAACTGGAGAGATTTTGGCTTGGCTTATGTCCAATCCTCATTACTTTCCTTTGCACACAGTAAAAGGAGATAAGTTTTAATTGGACTTGATGTTTCTTTCTGACATATCTTAAATTAGCTGCTTCTGCCTTGGCATTAGGGTAGAACTTTAAATAAAACCAGTAACTGTTTACTGCTGGTAAATCCCTCATTTACCAAAGAGTTTAAATATTGTTGACTTGCTTCTAATCCCCTGCGACTCTGTTCATCCATGTGGATTTCAGTGGAATTCCTCTATAAGGCAAAGTGAACTGACAGCTTAAAAGCTCAAGATGAACTTGAGGTCTCTCAGATGTCTTTTTAAGCAATAAAACTCCATTAGCATACAGTTATACCAAATTTACACTTCTGCTTTGCTTTGGGATACTGATTGTTGCCATTTGTTTTTCAGAATTTTAAAAAATTGAAACAAATTATTTTTTCATTAATTTCTTCTCAAAATAAGCTTATGAAATGTTATGGTGCCATACCCTAAAACCTAGTTCAATTGGAAATGGATTAGTGCTGTGCTAAAGGCTTTCTGAAGTTCACATCGTCTTCACCAGCAAGACTGCATGGCACATGAAGTCTTACAAAAATTTCTGCAGAGTCTTAACAAGGGAGAATGTGTCCCTTTAAAAAAACAATTTTGAGTTTCATTTTCTAGTATTGTGATGTAAAATGTTCTTTGTTTTCCTGGGACAGGAATAGTTCAGATCTTCTAGAGCCATGAAAGGGAATGAACTGTACTTGTACTGTACAAGATGGACAGAGTTGCCCTTACATGGTTACATTGCACCAAGTCGTGAAATTCTTTTCTGTTACTTACGAGGACTTGGCAGTGGCATCCTAAAGACATCTGATTTAACTGGGGCTATTTTAGTGTCTTTGGCCAAAATTTTGCTGCTCAGACAAGCCTATCTACTCCGTAAAACACCTGGGGGTTTTTTGGTAGGAGCTTGTAGATGCCTCATAATCCTGATTTTTCTTTTGAGCCTTGACATTCTTTTAATGAACTACATGGTGCTGAAAAGCTTTAGTCAATCTCAGCTGTAAGTGTGTTGTGATTAGAGGTCCAGGGTTAGGAGGCCACTGCATCTTCTATTGCTGGGCCACAGAATTAGCAGCTTTGGTAACATCACCCTTGCTTGCAAGGTGCCAAACAGGCAAAACGCTGCCAAGGCTGGGAAGAGACAAGAGGCAACGAGCTTCCCTGGCATCACTCGTGCTTCACTGAAGAAAGGAGCACTGTGACTCAGAAAAGGAATAAAAAAGGCCAAAAGTGTCTTTAACCTTCGTGTATATCCATTACTGCTGCTTTCTTCTTCCCAGCTTAACCTCCCAAGGATTGTATGGAGCAGAGGCTGTCTCACTAGTGCTCCCTACAGAAAGGAAGCTGGGACAGCTTGTGAGGGATATAGTTTATTTTTCTAAAGCACGCAGTGATGCTGGAGGCTGCTGAACGCCTACCTAGAGGACTGAGCTAAGCTGTTACACTAGATTTGGCAGCAATTTTGGTTTTCAGTTGGATGTTAGGGAGAGCTGTCTATTCCTATCTCCTGTTTTGTTCAGTTGCTGTCAGTCTTGGTGATACACAGAGAGAAAAACAGCTCTGCTGCAAACGTTACTTTGAACAGGTTAAGGCAGGTTTTGATTTTAGTTAATTCATTGATGACCTTTTGTGTTGAGGCATCCCAGGGGAGGCAGCTTCCCCATATGTACGTTGGACTAATCAGCCACAGAAAAAATATAGAAAACTAATCAGGCGTTTTTTTGCTGCTGGGAAATACACTATTGTTTAATATTAGCCAGGAGTTCTTGACTAAATCCTCAACAGGAACTGCAGGATTAAGAATTAAGAATAATTAATAAGGTCAATAGGAATTTTTTTAAATGTATTATGATGAAAAAGGTATTATTTTAACATCTATTCTCACATAGCCAATAGTGAGTAAAACAAATGTGGCCAGGCTGAACCAAGCATGTTATTCTGCAGCGTACGTACCTGAGCTTTAATGTGTTAATAAATCGTGTTCCGTGGTTTCTTTCTACTGGACTGGGACTGTGAAGAAAAGCAGATACGTGCCTCTTCTGCTGAGGACGCGGGACCCTCAGTTTGGGAGCAGAGCGTTCGCTCGTTTTTGCAGTCCTGTGGCGGGTTGACCATGGCCGGCTGCCAGGCGCCCGCCCAGCCGCTCCCTTGCTCCCCCTCCTCCACAGGACAGAAAATGAGATGGAAAAGCTCGTGGGTGAAGGCAGGGAGATCGCTTACCAATTAGCGTCGTGGGCAAAACAGGAAAATTAATTTACTGCTTATTAAAACGGAGCTGGATGGCCAGAAACCCCTACCACCCCCTTTTCTTAGGTTCGGCTTCAGGGCAATACCTGCTCTGGCTCCCAGAGCTCCCCGTCCTCCCCCAGCGCTCATAGGGCTGTCTCTCACAATTATTGGATTTTTTTTTACCTCACCCATTTTGCCCGTTCTGACACCCGTTTCCCAGCCACGGCCCAGCACTGCTGAGGCGCTCGCCTGTGCCCTGTGGTGAGGCGGCTGGAGCCGGCCGGAACCGGCTGCGTCCGGCACGAGGCGGCCCTGCTTCTCCTCACAGAGGCACCCACGCCCGGCACAACTCTCGTCCCGATCAAAAGGGAGTTAAAATAAAAACCTTCGGTGCTACAGCCGGTGATGGGCTTCAGAAACGCCTCGCTTTTGTGTCGCTCTTCTCCTGCAGCAGATCTCCACCGGCTCTGTGGGGGGATATGTCTGTTTATCCAGGGGGAAAGCAGCGGTGCTCCGAAAGTGAGGCACGGCCATCCGTCAGCCATCTGATAGCGCCAGGAATAAAATGCAGATCTGGGGAGCCCCAGAGCTGTACGTATATTATCTGTTAACCCACAGCAGATGTTTTTCTGAGAGGATGGAGGATGATCCTTGCACAGGGAGGCCGGGCTTGCTGGGTGCTGACTGGGGATTATTGCGGGGATGGAAGTAAAAGTCACACTTTGCATTTTGATGAGCCGACCGTAAGCTGTGCGCTAGGACATGCCACATATATCAAAACTGAGTTATTGCTTATCTGGCTCTAAATGCAATAATCTTTTCACTGCTTTCATAGGGCACCAGAGTCCTGAGAAGCATCTTGATCTATCTATCGATGCATACCAAAAGGCAACGCACTGGCATCCTGATGTGAAGTTACTCAGACTGTCGCCCACTCTTATGAGTTGCAGTGCCTGTCAGGTAAGTGAGGTTGAGCAAAAATGCTAAGATACTGCATGTTTTATTTCACGAAACAGCGTTTTCCTAAAGTGTTTGGCAAAA
This sequence comes from Aquila chrysaetos chrysaetos, assembly GCF_900496995.4. Taxonomy (NCBI): domain Eukaryota; kingdom Metazoa; phylum Chordata; class Aves; order Accipitriformes; family Accipitridae; genus Aquila; species Aquila chrysaetos. The sequence continues at coordinate 3,904,131 of NC_044006.1, forward strand.
CTCTATATGGGTTGCTCACTGAGCTGGGAAATGTGATAGTTCATGCTTTAGGCAAAGTGTTTCAAATGTCTGAGGCTGAATAAAAATAGCACTTCAAAATAAATTGGGTAGTGCACCGGGGAGGTGGCAGAGATCATTACTTGCAGCTTGTCCCTGGTTCATTCAGTTCTTTCCTCTACAAGGGCTAGAAAGGCTGGGGATTTAATTCTCCCTTTGACTAGTTTGAGGCTAAAAGAAAGGAATTTATACGCCTGATTTCTGTTCTGACCAATGGAGCCATGCTCGCAGCGAACTCCCTCTGCATTCCTGGGAAAACGGGGTCATTTGTGCCAGATCACTCAGCCGAGCGCAGGAGCCGGATCTGTGACTGTACAGCCCGCAAGCCAGCTGTGCTGAGGAAATAACGACCTTAAAAAGTCGACACTGCAGTTAAGTGTGGTGTCTGCTGATGGGTCACTTTTGCTGCTGTCTTGTGTCGGCTCTCAAGTGCCTGGAACCGTCATCCCAGAGTTCAGTGCATTAGCTGGTAATCTCAAACTTTGAAGAGTTTCCAGGCAAGCTGACCAAAATCTGAGGATCTAAGACTCCCTGTACCCAAAAATAAGTAAATAAAAGGAAGCTAATCCCAGATGGTGCTGATTAAAATGTGAACTACAAAAGGCAGATTAAGGAAGCAGCTTTCAGGCTGCAAAGTATATTACCTGAGAGGGAGCTTGATCATTGTAGCACAGAGCTCATATTTCTGGAAACCCAGCACATCTTGACACAGCACTGCCTTTGGAGAGCCTGCATCCTCCTGCAGAAGATAATGGCGCCAAGCTTTGGGTCTTTTGATCACAGAGGGAATTGATGTCTCAGCAGTCACCTTCTTGCCAAGTGATACAAGTGTGACCACGTTAGGAACAAACCCTTTCAGCGTAAAGGGAGGCAATTTTGTAAGATTTTTCTGACCTTCTCCCAGATGCTGCACTGTCCTTGGGAATGGGAGGCTTTGCAGGTGTGGGACAGGTGGCAGTGTACATGCCTGCCAGTGACACTGTGGCCAGCGTTCCCTTCTGGTCTTGGCTACTGAATGGTTGGTATCAGACCTGGTTTGGTCTTAAGGCCCCAGATGCAGATTTTTTATTTTCCAAAATGTATTGTTTGTCACACACCTCTGTGGGTTTTCTTTTTCAAGCCGGTTTGAGACTATCCTGACAGCAGAGTTAATCCTTGCCTCAGTGGGAACCAGTGCTGACTCACTGCCCTAAGTCTTAATTCCCTGAAAACTTTAAATATTCAGGAAAGTCTCATATACATATATGTATAACAGCTTTCCATGTAGTTATGTAAAAACCTCAAACTATGTCACTTCATCAGATATCTTGTGGGTCATGTCTGTTCTGTTACTCAACCTCATTGATTTCAGTGCCTACAAAAAAAAAAAAGAGAAAGAAAGAAAAAAGTGCCGTTTGCTTCTGCTGAGCAGAGAGCTGTTCCTGGCATGCTTCCCGTGAAGTTTGCATCACAGGCATTCAGAGAAACTAGAGCACTGGGGCCAAGGCTCAGGAGACCTAGTTTCTACTTCTGACAGTGATGTTTGTTTTGAGCAAGACCTGTCGACTGCTGCATCCTATACTAGAATTTACCCATCTCTAAAATGAATCTGATGAAAAAAGTAGGAAGCTTTGAATTGATTTGAGGAGTGCTCAGAAAATGCAATATGAGATGGCACAGTTCTTTAAATAACGTTATACGAGGAATATATACTTTAAAGTAGATCTGCAGTAAACTCAGTAGAGTTGAGCTAGAGGCAGGTGTCCTAATTTACTATTTTAACCCCTGGTTTTATCCTCTATTCAGCTGGGAAATTTTACACCATGAATTTTCTGGACATGCAAATAAAATAATCCAGGTATCTTTTTTCTCTTTTTGAATCCAGTACCGTTTATGGGGGTAGGACCATTTGAACATTTTTTTCTTCCTTTTAGGGGGTGGGTAGTGAGAGGGAGGGTCATATCAAAGTTGACTGCTGGAAAGAGTGACTCTGATTTACAAGGCTCTGCAGCTTAAGATAATGCCTCTGGTATTTGGAGACTTCAAAATGCAAAAAGCAGTGCTCATGGGGAGCCTGTTCTCAGTCACCCATTTCTAGTATCAGTAGCTGTGACCCAGGAGTCGTGAATGGCACAACAGACTGATCATTGTACAGTCCACTGCTACTCCAAGGCACGCAGTTGTAGCTGCCATGTTTGCTCCTACTGCTCTGGCCCAGTCTAAATGCTTCTTGGATCTCTGAGGTCAATGGAGACTTTAATGCAAATTCGTAGGGTACCATTAGACTTAGATTCCCATCTTCATGAATTTGCAAAAGGCAGAGCTACACCAGAACACTCTCCAGAAGTGCTCAGAGCTGGGAACAGAACAAACCAAGAGAAATTCCAGCAAAGGGAGTGGTAACTGATTCTAGCTCCAGATAACAGTTGTTATCAGAGAAGCTCATAAATCCACCCAATTTAAACAGAGTGTCAGGCAGCATCCCATTCTGCATTGTGTATTGCCTCAAGGGATCTACAGCTGCTTGTTCTGATCAACCACTTCCATTCTATCTTTCGGGTTCCCAAAAGTCGCTACTTCCTGGAAAATGTTTGTGGGGATGCTAGTTCTGAGTGTCTGTGCGGCCTTAGGGAGAAGGAGCAGAACCTGTTACTGTTCCAATAAACAGACCCAAACTACTGTTTGGCTGTCACTCAGGTGGCTGGGAAATGCACTAATGAGTAAAACAACATATATTGGCAAAAACAACATGCCAAAAGTATGGAGGTTGTTTAAATGTTGACTTTGGGATCTGATTTTCTAATCCAAAGCATCTGTTGGAATACAAAAAGTCTCCAATAAGAAACAGTGCCAGTGTCTCTCCTGGGACTTGTCATTAAACACCTAATAACCTCATGCTCCTTGAATGAAGCATGAACACATGGGTAGCATCACCTTCACTGCGTCACTGTCACCCTTTTTGTGTCATCACTGGAGTTGCAGAGCTACTCTACATCTTGGCAGATGAAGATTATTTGAGGAGGACAGGAGACCACACCATGGTAATCTTAACTCTGGTTTTGCCCAAAGCATTTTATGGCTTAATAAAAACAAGGAAGACCTTTGGGAGAAAATTTATGTTTACTGTTTGGAAAAAAAACCATAGCTTTGTTATGGAAAACTATGGATTTGTTGTTAAAGAATGATGTAGATGTGAGAGGATGAGCATCCCTGGCAAGTAGTTGGTCCCAAGTAGAGTGTTAGGCTGCCTCTCGTGTGCTCCAAGTCGTTTCTCAACAACTCCTTCCTGCTACATAAAAAAAAAAAAAAATTTGTACTGTGGTCAGCCGTCCCTTTTAGGGGATGCTGCAACAATTATTAGGAGCAAGAGGTAGCCATAACCTTGCTATTATTCTAGCAGTTCTATGGGGGAAAATCTGTGGATTTATTTCAGCCACATTTAGTCTCTTCCAGCAAACAGTTCTGTAGTTTCCAACATGTCAAAAAGAGCATAAGGGGATTTTGCCTCCACTATCCTGACTTTTGAATGACCTCGTGGAACAAGGACTGGATGATGAAGTAACCTCATAAAATGCTCTTTTAGGAAAACATCACATCATGCGCTGCCAGGATGAGTTGTCCAGAACATGATGCTGGGAATAACTGTGACATTTTGGATGAACCTATAAAACAAGACTGTGGACTTACCCCACAAAGTGGAGAGACGGGTATGAACCCGTGGGACTTGGTGTCAATCAAGCAGATGCATCAAATCTCTATGGCAGCCTGCAGTGTAAATGGGGGTATGGAGAGGGGAAGGTTGTTTCTTCTGCTTATGAAAAGGTTCAGCATTTGGCTACCTTCACAAGTATGTAATATCGCCTCCCTGACTTCTGCCGTGAGGAAACTCAGGCCACAAAAGCTGTGTCCTTCTATATAGCCAGGTAACTTCTAAATAGGCTGCTTGTGCCGAAGTAGAACAGTAGCTGTACACTGAGATCCAGTGCTGTAACAGCTCTGGCACCAGGGGTGACACAGTGCAAAGCTGTATTCCCAAAGAACAGCTCTGGGGAGCAGCATTTGGGGGAAGAAATTGATAAAATGAGGAAATAGTGACACAACCATCTTTTTTTTTTTTTTTTTTTTTAACTATTCTAAGAAGTCATTTAAAGAAAGGAGCAGATGGAAATGTTTTGTGTTTAGTGAATGGTGAATACAGGTTGGGCAGCAAGCTCTTCTTACTGTCCTGAAATGAGCTGCTTACCTAAATGCGGAGCCTGTGATCTTGCTTTAAAAACCATCCCAGTACAGCGTCTCACAGTTGGAAGAGGCAGCATGGTGATACGCATTTCTTCCTGCACTGTTTTGAAATGCATTGCGCAAGGTGCATGAGGTGTTTTACAGATGGATGCAACCCTCTCTCATGGCCCAGAAGGGAGGGTGGACGGACCGTAATAACAGAAAACAAGAGGTGAGATGTGAAGAGAGACGGAGTGGCTTGGTAGTTAGCTAAAGAGCAGGGAAGCCATGAAACTGGAGCTGATGCCACCAGAACAGATCTGCTGAGCATCTAGAGTGGGTCTGTTGAATCCCCATGCCTGGCCTGCCCTGCTTGTAAGGAGGGATAAAGCAGGATAAACGCAGGAGCAATGGACACATTCAGGCAGGAGTGGGTGAGGAAGGAGTGAGCAGCTGACAAGACTGAGGTGCTCAGTGGTCATGACTTGGGGCAAATTTCAAGGAAAGCCACACTGAGATCTGGAGGGAGGTACTGCTGCCTCCTGGAAGAGATTGGGAAGGGAGAGGTTTTGTGTATTTATACGCTGTGTGGGGCCCAGACATTCAGATCACTGTGCAAGCACTGCACTGCAACATGTTCTTTGTAAATGCGTGGGCAATCACAGCTCAATGTGTACTTTCTAACCAGCACCGCCGCATTCATCTGCACTGTCTGTTAGTGGTTAATCTTGAAAACAAGTAGTACTTCCCTGTCTGCTCATTAGAAATGACCTGAGCAGCAACAGCATAATCACTTGCACTGAACGCATGGCTGGAATCCTTTTGATAAAGTCCAAGACACAGGACAACTTCCTATGCACGCTTTCCTAACGGCCTGGCTGCCTCAGGGCAGACCTGACCGTCTGATTCCCATTGTAGTGAAATTTTAGAAGCAATTTTATTTGTTCCGGTTGGCTTTAATCGAACATCTAGGTTAATAACCGGGAGATTCCCAAGGTTGGCATCAGAGTCGGGAAGGAAAAGGAGTCATTTTGGAGTCCTTCCTTAATCCCAGCTTCTTTGTTAGAAATGTCGGTGTTATTTAATTGACTGTTAAATCCTAATCACATGAGCACCCTCCCTGGGTGTAATCTCCTGTGATAAATTGCCCAGTACTCCTGTCAGAGGTGCATTCTGGTCTCCAGCCTTTGCGAGACTGAGAGTACCCTGTGATTACAGCTGATTTTTGGAGAGGGAACAAGGGAGGAATGGATCTTATTTCAGTTTAAATTGATTTAAAAAGGCAATTGACTCCAGATTTGGATAAACATACCGTTCTCTAGTCTGCTTGAGGTCTTTGTAGATGCAGCTATTTCTTCCATGCTTTTCAGCAAATGCTTACAGGGTCCAGGTATTATCAGACGAAGGCAAGGTGGTACAGCCAGCCCTTAGGGGGGAGCAATCAGACAATTGCACAAGGTCTCATCTCACAAGCAGGAGAGAAGGAAGGAAATGGGCTAGGTTAGGGTTAGGTAGGAGCTAGTTATCTGTTGGAAGCGGCCTGCACACAGGCAGATCTCTAGGATCAGGAAAGAGAACTTGAGGGTGGAAATGATAATGATATGAAGAAGGAACTGAGCAGATAAGAGGAGGATGGGAAAGAAGACCTGTAAGTCTTCAAGAAAATCTTTCTTGTCCTACAATCCTCTAATATTTCCCCATTTGATTCTGGCCATTCTCCGCCTTCAGAGATTTCACCCTATGTCTCGGGGTCTCTGAGAGCAACCAGAGCCAGAAAGATAGCCCAGAGTCAGAGCAAGGTGCTGGCATCCCTGAGGAGCACAGATGCTTGCACAGGGTGAGTATGCAGGGGACAGTAAGTGACTTCTGAAGTGCTCATGACTCCACTGGCACTGCATTCCTCAAACCTTGGGAATTAGGAAAGTGGCAGCATCTGTGAGCTGCGCACCAGAAACGTCTCTGATCTCAGACCTCCTCTCTTGGAAGAGGGGAAGAATTGGATGGCTCTCAGATGCAGATTTCCACCCCACTGTGAAACCACTTACATTTATACCCAGCTGAGAGGGCAGGTTTAGCTTTGCTCAGACAGTCTCCATTTGGAGATTCCTCACCCGATGTTTTCTTAACACTCAGGGCAGCAGCAAAACAGCAAAAGACTCCGTGCCTGCCTCTGGAGAGGTGGTGGTGTGTAGCAGCAGCCTAGAAGTTCGCTGGGAGCAAAGCCAAGAAACCAACATTCTGCAGCAGGAGAGGGGCAGCCCTGTGGGAAGCAGCTTGCGGCATGGACATGTCTAGGTAGGTAGGACAAGAAGTCTGGCCTAGGCTGCTGCACATGTATGCCAGATGCAGGCGACTACATCTGGCAGAGGCATGGTCTGGAGTGACTGTCCCTGGCATCAGGCATCTGTCTCCCGTCTGGAATACATGGCTTGTGCTGAGACCAGTTTGTTGGGTGCTGTTTTCCCTGTAATTTTAAAGCTATGGCACTAAGAGAAATGGCAGCGTGTATTGTGGTGGGCTCAGGAAACACAGCCCCGGCTGAGTCACTGGACTGTGATGCACCCTATCTCAGATGCCTGTTCCCAGGCGTGCTGCCTGCGTCCAGCCCAGCAGCAGCTGTGACAGGGCCCGATGTCCCACCACGCTCCCAGCACATCCTTTGGCACGGCTCTGCTGATAACAGCATGTTCCCTTAGCCCGTTGCAGGCACATCACAGGGCATCTCATTTTATCCAAATACCCTTTCCCTCCCCGGCCCTGAATCATCACCAGGCTAATATAAGTGCCTGTGTGTCAGTACCAAAGGAATGCTTGATAATATCCCTTTTTCTCCTCAGCTTTCTCCTAGCTCCCTTTAAATCCAAAATAATTTGTACTTCCCTATGACCCCAAAGGCAGTACAAAACAAATGTATCAACATGAAAGTAAGCACTTTAATCAGTAAAATCCAGGATTTTTTTTTTTTTTTAAATAATAACAGGACCCTGAAGGGAGAGAGACTGAGAAAGGAAGAACAAATAAAAAGAAATGCTATGTATGTTCTGGCTAGGAGCCAAAGGCCCTCTGGGCCAGGTTTGGATAAAATAAGGCTTAATTTCTGGTGTGAGAAACCGCTAGAGTGAATCTGTAGCAAACAAAGGCCAATTCACAAAGGGACATAGGCCATGGATGGAGGAGGAGAGGGCAGCCTGCCAGTTCTGCCAGCTCTTGTGATTTTATCATGTCTTGCAATATCAGATGTTTTACTTGCAGCTTCCTTTTCTGCTTGCATTTTTTTAAAAAACTGCATTTCTACTCACGTATTCTGTAGGAAAGAACTTGAAGTACACCCCAAAGATGGTTCAGAAGCCAAAAGGTAGATGAAAAACACCAGAGCTCATTAACTTAATGAAAATTAAATTGAGATTCTAAAACAAGACTCAGGGAGAGTAGGGGTTTTTTTAAATGTTTGGGCTGGGCAGTGTGAAATGCTTTCTTGGACCATGAACAACTCTTTACATTTGAAAAGAAATGCTGTGTCAGCAGTCCTAGTGGGCTCATCGCTCAGTGACAGCATTATCTCCCTGGAGAGCTTCCAGTGCCAGAACAGTGTGAGATCCCCCTGAAATGGTGGGGCTTAGCACTGCCCTCTTCCAGACCACCAAAAACTCTGCTCTGCAGATCAGGAGGGTCAGAGAGATGACATAAAGCCAACTATGGTAACAGGGTAGGACAAACCTACCAAGGGAATTCTCTCCATAATGGGAATCTTGCCCGATTCTTAAAAGGAGTTCAGTCCACTTTTTCCCTTGGGAGCATACCAAAGAGCATGTACCCAGACCTGTGGCATTTCCATCACAGCCCACAGTATGGGTGGTACCGATGGGAACAAATTGCACTTACGTCCCGTTTTGTACTCAGATTCTTTCCAATAAACGGAGCAGAGAGAATATCTTGTTCTGAAAATCTAAAGCTTTTCTATTAGTTGCACGCTGTGCTTAATACCCTTGATAATTAAACAGTTGGCTGGCAGAATATACGTTTGTTTTTTTTTTAATTGCTCAGGTCTAGGCAGTGTGTTTGGTAGTCGGCTCTCAAACAACAAGGCATTTACTGCAGTTACAGAAACTAATGGCATTATGTGCAGTGAAGACAGCTTTAGATTCACTCTCAAGAAGGCTGTTGGGGATACAGGATTGCTTCCCCCAGGGGTCATCCCCGTGTTTTCCCATGGTATTATCTGATTTTTGAGGCCAGTTGTGGACTCAGGAATTCTGCCCACGCACATTTCTTCTGGCTGTTGTAGGTCCTGGGATGACAGTAGGTCAGCCCACACAGGGCAGCCTGTGGCCATTTACCAGCCCAAGCCAACATAAGCTCATTCCTAATTTTTCATTTTGAAAACACCATTATGGGAGTGTAGGGAACACAACTTTTGGGTCACCATGTCCACTTTGGGCTTACCTCAGGCAACCATTACTTGGGCTTTCCCCATAAGCTTTGTGGTTGAACACAAGCGGGTGTGAGGTACATCTGTGGAGCGGTTTGGGCTGTTTTGAGGTTCAGTCCCAACAGAGGCACTTCTAGAAACTGCTGCTTGAGTTGCTGCCACTCTAGCAGACCAAATCCATTAAGTTTTCAAGCAGAGATTGAGCTAAGGAGCGGAGGCATCATGATGTGGTTGGTTGAGAGGAGGCTGGAGGAGCTTACATCTAACCCCACTTTATGTTACTGAAGCATTCAAGCCCTATCCCAAAAGTAGGGCAGCCATATATACAGCGGGAAGGCGAGGGATGAAATAATTCACTGCAGTTTGCATGACAGCTTGTGGTAGGAATCCAAACTGCTCCATCTCCTCTGTGCTGGAGAGGCGCTGCCAGGCATAGGCATATACAGGCTTTTGTACACCTGAGGCACAAACCTCGGTGACAGCCAGTCTCGTAGCATTGGTGACAGTTGCGTTAAGTTACCTTCCAAGACAAATGTACTGGGAGTGACTGATGGGCCAGTAGCCCTCTCCCAGTCTCCTGGTGCCATGCACAGGTGTCTCTTGCTGGGGAAGGGAGCCATAGCCACTGCGTGCTTGGCCACATGCCACTGCTTCCAGCCTGCCCGTGTCTGGAGACTGGCCCCGGCATCATTAAGGACCCCGCTATGGGCACTGCCCTGCTCAGTGCCTGGAGGTGGGCAGGTGCAGGTTTTCCACTGTGTTACACAGGCTCGATGTGACTAATGGAAGGGAAACAAGGAGCATTTGACCCTCGTTAGTGTCATAATTTCAAGTGATGCCCACCCATTGCCTGAATAGTCTTTTACACTTGCAGGGCTCTGACAAAGAGGGCTGTGTTCTTACTGTATATGATTAACTAAATCCTGTGTTAGATGTAACAGGCTGAATGGGGAGCTGAGGACGCTGTTTGCAAAGATAAAGGACGTGCAACTGTACTGGCACAGGCAGTGCCTCTGCAATAGTGTTTTTTGAGTGGAGAGAGAGGCTGGCTCCTGGTTTTATCCTGTTTGTAGCTGTGGTAGTTACAGTACATACTTGAAATTTGAAAAATCCCTTTGTTTGGCCTCCCTCAGGCTTCCCACGTGGAAAAAGGGTGTGTGGGGATGGGAGTTTATATGGCTGTGAACACAGTGTGCTCTCTGCTGCTTGCATCGCCCAGGCTAATCAGGGCAATGGTGAGGGAAGGAAAAGTCACTCGCCTGCGTAACGGGAATTGCTCAGCTACCACCGCTGTGGAGGAGAGGCTCTGCATGTCACCCACCAGGGAAGCCCCCCAGGGATCAGGTTCTCCTGTACAAAAACTGTTCTCTTCCCTGCCTCCACCCCAGTGTTTCCCACTGTTTAGGCATAGACTTGCTGAGACACCACTTTGTCCCCGCTATTTCCACTTGCCTCTGTTCTCCTGAACCAAGACCACATACATCAAGTATTACAAGGATCAGCTTTTTGCAGGATTAGGAGATACAGATAAGTCCCCAAGAGTTTACATGCTAATTCATTTCAGCATCACCTGTCTCCGCTGCTCATCAGCTAACACTATTTTTATTACTCATAATTTTTCAAATGGAGTAAGTAGTTTGGGCAGCTCAATTTGACTGCAGATGCTTTTGAAGATTGACAGGAACAACACTTAAATTGTTGCATTCCAGGATGAGCATACCTTTCACATCAGTGATTGGGATAAAAATGATATATTGTCATGGTGTTCCAGGTTTAGTTTCACCGACAGCATCTGTATATTATATGGCAGCAGCTATTAGAAATGAATGATGCCAAAACCAGACAGAGCCTGTGCTCTTAATTGTAGGGGCCATTTGCTCTGCTGATGACAGACAGTGACGGCCTGTGTACGCTGACTTCACCCTATTCATGTGTTTCTATGTTTTTGCTGCAGTGTTTGGTATGGAGGCAAGTGAGAATATCCCTTTTTTTACCATTTGCGGTGGGTTTTTTTCCCCAAGCATTCTGAAAGATTAACTTGTGCTCAGACAAGTGTGGTGTCTTTGAACTGAATGGAGAGATGCCCACAGGAATTCATGCCAGCCGCAGGAGCTGGTCTATGGGACACCATTCAGAAATATTAGAGTCCAAAAGCTTCTCCACCTCATCCTGGTATTAGCTGAGATTGCTGCCCGCAGCACAGCCCCTTCCAAGCGCATTCGCTCAAGGGAGGAGCAAGTGTGGAGGCAAATGTGATACAACTGCCTATGTACTTTATTGCCCAAATATGAGTCCTTCGCATGTGGAAGTAGCTCACTACATCATGGTGTGGTGTTCTTAACACACAGGGCATCATTTTTAATGGGTTTATGTTGGTGTAAATATTCAGTTGGTGTAAATGGGTTAGGGTAGCCAGTGGGATTGGGACAAGTGTGAGATCTAGTATAGATGCTTTCTGAAAGTGTCATTAGGACAGTATATTTCATAAGGTTTTTTCTGTTTGCAAATATTTGCGGGCCTTTGTATGCACATGGTGAGTCTCTTTTGTAATGAGTCTTCACCTGTTTGCTAATTGCTGCAATGCAAAGCACTGCTGCATTTGGCATCTGGTTTCCTACGAACACCTTCACTTCTGGATATTACTTTGGTAATCCTAACAAAAGCCATCCTGATAGCTCTGACTGATTGTCCCCATTTACAAAAATGCATCTTAATACCTAATCCTCACCACCACTGCCAGCCAGGCAGTTTCATTGTTAAAAAGATTAAACTATTATCCCATGCAAATACCAACCTCTAATTTTTAAATGTTAGGCTAGAATCTTCCGATGATGGAAAATGCCAGGATGCATGGGACATTGTATCCTCTGGAGTTTTGTGGCCAACATGTTTAAAACTCTATGAAAAATAACCTACTGTCTCATTCATTATTTCTGTAGGTGAATTAGTGTCCCCTCCCCCAATCCAAACTCAGCTGGTTTGTAACTCAGAAATGAAAGTGAAGCATCTTTTGTTTTGCTTTTAAAATATTTTTTAAATTCTGCTTGAGTCACAGGCTAAAATTATAGTTGATTTTGGACTATTTACAGCACAAGGATTTTAATAGCAGGCGTTCACCAAAACTCAAAGAACAGTCCCCAGACATGGACAATTTAAACTCTTTGCTACTGTGTCTTGTACTAATACCAACTTTTTCCCATGGATCAGTATCAGACAGAGACATGATCTAACTGAGGTGGGTTTTGAGTCAGATTCCTGCTCTCTCAGAAGAGCAGACTGCTTGGCTTACATACTTAGGAGGCTTTCATGAAAAGTCATTTGTACCGCATTGGGTCTTCAAGCACCTTTGAGTTTTATCGAGTCCGCTTTGAAAGGTGCAATTACACCCCAACATATGCTTTAAATTAAGCCATTTTGGCTGACGGGAGTCTAATGTAGAACAGATTTAAGTAGCTTGAGTTACAGTCAAAGATCCCCATGAGATTGAGTTTGGCCAGCTGAGCACTTGCTAAAGGATGACTCATTTAATCTTTGTCAGCATGGTAGATGGTGCATGTTAAACCGCACAAGCGGACATATCTAACAGTAAACCTTTGTCCGGGCCAGCTCTTGGTGTGGGGCACTGCTGCAAAACAGCCCTACTGCAGCTCACAGGGTGGTTGCAGATGCCTGTTCCTGTGTGTGAACGAAGGCAGCAGCAGCCCGAGCCGTCGGGGAGGGGGGGTACATCAGGACGGCGCATTCGTTCACGTCCCTTGCTGGAACTGCTGAGCTATTGCATGCAAGATCTGGAAAGTCAGCATGGTCTAGAGAAAGAGATTAAACAAAGATAGGGAAGCCTAAGGAAATGCCCTGGTTAGCTGAGATTTATGAGCCATGGTCGGATGTGTCACTTGAAACTGCCAAAACAGAGGGGGGTAGGCCTTGGCCCTTCCTGGATGTGGCGGAGAGCTGCAGGCGATATTTTCCCATCCATTTGGTGTCCATGCTACAATACAGCCATCTGAGCAATGCCTGTAGCTTCAGCTGTCTAGGCTCTTCCTCGGTGTTTCTTGCCTTGTCTACTTCCCTTTAGTAATTCTGCAGTCTCGCTTATTTTACATCTTCAGTTTAAAAAAAAAAAAAAAAAGATATTTTTCTACTGGACTTGGATTTTTCTGCAAATTTTTTACTGAGCAGGGGAGCTGAGGTAAAGAACTGTGAGGCTGCCTGGTGGTGCTGTGCGCTACTCGTGTTGTGATGGCACTGCACTTCACTCGGGACAGGATCCGACACTGATAGAGCTTCAGTATGGGCTGAAGAACAGATCTCTGGGTTTGATCCATAGCTGCTGATGTGGTGGGGGAGTCTCCTGCTGGCAGTAGAGTGCCTCTATCTAGAGCACAAAGGGACTCTGAAGGGTTATATTTTAATAAGGCAGCATCTCTCTACTTTGCCTGAAGTAAGAGAATGGCTGGAGTTAATGGCTTGTGTTTCAGTGATTTCTGCTCCCACCAGTTCTGGAAATGAAGGGTAATCACCAGCCTCCAGAACAGCTCCTGAGGCTTCTTTTCAGAGATAAAAAGAGCCAGTATCCAAGGTGGGAAGAAGATAAAGGAGATACCCACTAACTACAGTGCCCTGAAGAACCAGGAGTGACCTGTGGGATGAGGATCTGTCCTATCCCTCCACGTTGCACAGCAGTGAAAGGGGTGAGAAGATGGTGCCAGGTCCCCTGTGGCAGTTGTCCCCTTTGTTGCAGCTGCCTTGTCGTGCCAGGAGATGACTGGGAAAACCACGAGCCACGAAGCATGGAGATACCTGGAGTTTCAACTGTCTTCATCTCAAGGAGGGGATCTTCTCCTGGTACCTTTTATCATTAAAACAGCTTATTAGGGAAAAAAAATGAGCTACAGGGGCTAGAAATGGCAGTCAGGCAGGGGAATGATTTCAGAGGAGAAAAATGCTCATGAACCTCTCCGCTCCTCCCAGGCAAAGAAGCTGCCAGCCTTGATGTGGCATGTCATTCATCAAGCCGTCACCCCGGGGCCTGGAGATCATTCTGCCGACTTTGGTTCACCCAGGAGGGGAGCGCAGGGCACACCTGTAACCTTTGCCTCCCAGAGCTGTCTGCAGTTGTCCCCAAGGCTTGCTTTTGACTGCAAATGCAACAATAATAGGCTGCGGGGGTGGTGGGGAGGGGCTGTGGATTTCAGTGGGTGCTCGTACCTGCAGGGGTGGGAGCAGGGAGCGTGCGGAGAGTGCCCTGGAAACCCTCGGCTCCTCTGTTGCAGGGGTTGTTGTAGCTGAAGCGGCACTCTTCTGTTAACAGTGAGCAGCAGCACAGCCCATCTCTGCCCCGGGGGTCCCGGCATTACCTGAACCCCAACCCACAGAAGATTCATTTTTTGGGGAGGGATCGCTAAGTGCTGGATTTGCTCTTGCTGAGGGTGGTTGAGAGCTGCTTCAGAAAATTGCTGGTTGCCTTTCTGGGATGCAGAGCACCTCCCAGACCTGACTTACTGCAAACAGACAGCTCCTGTCTAAAGGTTGGGGCTGTCGGGTTTTGTTTTGAAGTAACTCTTCTTCTCCCCATCAACTAAAGACCTGGGCGTGCAAATTCAGATTTTCTTTTTAATGCTAGTTTCCAGATGTTATGGCAGCTTAGCCTGTGTGGCTTATCTTACAGCAAAGCACAAAAGAAAAGTCCCGTGCCCATTCCCCGGCTGTGCACAGGCAGGACAGCTGCTATGCAGCCCGTTGGAGTGATGGTGAGCTGTACAGGCTTTGTGTTTGCTGAGGATATGAGCTGCAATATGCTAGCAGAGACAATAGCTAGGCAGGAGATGAAAAACACACCTGGTAGGAAAAATGAATGGATGCCAGCTTTTTTTCAAGTAACATGCGAGTATCTGTATAGAGGGAGTGGTCTTTAAACGAGGGTAAAGGCCTATCAGGCCAGTAAGTCCCACTCTTCTTGGTTATTGTATAATTTATATAGTACTTCAAAGGTATCAGGGCACCCTGCAAGCAAATACTAGGGGAGAATCCACTCCCCAGAAAGTCTGCAATATGACCTTACAAGCTTTAAATCCCTGACTCTCCCTTTTTGCCGTAACCCGGAACATCTTCCTGCTCCAAAAAGTCTCCGGAGGTCCCTTTTTCTTCCCTTCATCAGTTGCTTTGCCCTTATTACATACAGGTTTCTAGATTAGAGCAGACACTGTTCTTCCTGATATTTAAGATGCTCTCATGCATCAAGGAATCAATTTCATTTCTTAGCCACTGAACATTTACAAATATTTTATTGACTTTTTTTAAGGTCTTGCTCCTTTTTTTTGTTTTGGTTTGGGTTTTGTTTTAATTTTTTTCTTTTAACCTTCCAGCTCAAAGGGAAGTGGAAGCCAGGTGATACCACTTATTGCTTCAAAACAAAAGCTACAGTATTTCTGATATCAGGGCTGTAATGTTTGCTGAGGATCAAAGGAACCTTTTCAAACATCATTGTTACCATTAAGAGGTGGCAGCCGCATCTTAAATAACCAACTTTTTCATCCAAGAGAGTAGGCATTGGTGATTGAGATACACTAAATCCAGCAACATGGGCTGGACTTCAGTTACTTTCTGGTCAATTTGGGCAGCCCAGTTCTTGTAGCTGAGCTTTGGCCCCAGCGAGCCCCCAGGGGATGATTTGACCTTTAGTATGAATTTAGATCGGCACTGTGACTTTTCTAAATTACGCCTGCCAGAGGTCTTCGGGTCACAGTGCTCTATCGTCAGAGCACTTCCAGCTCCCAGCGCACTCCCGGCAGTGCAAGAGAAGGGATGTAATTATTGATATTAATTTCAAAAAAAGCTGGATGGAAACTGTGTGTAAAAATGACAATCTGCTTGGGGTGTGTGCTTGTTATTTGTGACTGCTATGTATTTAGAGATGCTTCTGCTGATATAAATGGCACCACCTAAATTACTGGTGTTGGACAGCAAATTAGCTTTGCACATGTCCCAGATGGTAATGTTTCTGCCACCATATAAATGGTTAAAGTAGAAGGGCTGCTCTTTGCTTAGATAAACAGGGTCCCTGTGTGAATAGCTTGCAGCCCCTGGTCATAATCCCTTTCTGATCTCTGGTTATAAAAATGATAGATGGAATGTAAACTCCATAAAGATTAGTAATCACCAAGAGAGTAGAAAAAATATTGGGAAGAGTTGTGAGGTTTTTCTGCATTCCTGAGGAATTCTGCAGGGATTCCTTTACTTGGTGAAGCTTGTGCTATTCCCCAGCTCATCTCCTTTCAAACTTGCTGTCTGGAGACAGTGGAGATGTTTGTGGAGGATTTTCAACTATTTTTAAAGAAGTCTGGCATGGATTCACTGTGACATTGTGTAAATGACATGACAGTTGTTTGCCTTAATTTCTGCAGTTGTAAAGCAGGGTAACAGGATGTATGTACTTGTCAAAGAATTTGGGGATTTACTGCTGGCTCAGATAGTGCTGTGGTGTTCTCAGAGAAGGAGTTCTGACCGTGAAGCGTTGTTATATGGCAGAACAGCAACCCTCTGTCATTCTATACATTTCAGCGTATTCATGTGCGATCCTTTTCTTCTAATCTTTTGCATGCAGGGCAGCACTTCTGAACACAGCTATTGATCTTGAGTGTCTAGTGTAG